>NC_133651.1:65392068-65992068 GCF_009905375.1 Apium graveolens | reverse complement strand
AGATCTAAAAGTTCATCAGAACTTATCCTTTTACCAGTAGCAGAACTTATTCTTTTCCCAGTATCAGAACTTGTCCTGTGACTTGCTTGTCTTGATGTGAATCCTCTACCTTGACTATGACCTCTACCCATTCCAGAGCTTCCTTGATCATCTTTTTCATTATCCTTTCCTGTCAGTGTCTTGTCAGTCTTGCATTTGGACTTAATCACTTTCTCCCCCTTTTTGGCATCAGCAGGTAGTAGAAGAGAGATAAGCAATTCCACTGAGGATTGGATTTCAGTTAGTTGTGATAGCTGAGAAGCTTGATTTTTCAGAATTTCATCAATCTGAGCTTGTTGATGATCTTGAGTCTTCTCAATATAAGCAATCCTGTCAATGGTAGGTTGGAAGAACTTTTTCTTATCAATTTTCCAAACTTGTTCCTGTTTGATAAAGTTCTCCTGAATCTTGTGTAGCTCTGCATGAGTAGTTGAATGAAGACCTTGTAAATGTTTAGTACTCAATGCAGTGACTCTAAGCTGAGTTTTGAAATCATCAGAATTTAACATTTCATCAGCTTTAGTCAAGTGCTCAGCAAGATGCTTTTCAGTTGGAACACATGAAACTGATTTCCATTCCTTAGTCCACTCCTGTCCTGCAGGAGTTTCACTCCAAGGTACTGGTGCTTCTCCGGTAACAAACTTCTTCACCAATTCAGACTTTAGAATAGTCTGTTGAGAAGCATGTCCTGAAGGACCTGCTGTATCAGCATCTGCAGTTGGAGCAGAATCACCAGTATCTCCAGCATTTGCAGCATCAGAACTTAAAGAATCAGTATCTTCTGATAAGACAACAGTGTGAGTAGCAATGGAGGCTTCAGCATCCTCTAATTGCTGATCTTGTTCTAAGTTCTGATCAACAGCCATATCCTGATGCTCACCTAAATTCTGATCATCAGCATCTTGATGCAGAGAAGGTGTTGTTGATAACTCTGGAGTTTGAACAACATCAGTAACAGGTGTTGTGGAAGGATTATTTGCTGTTGGAGCTTCTAAGAGAAGTACTGCAGGCACAACCAAGTTTTGAACATCAATATCAGCACTTGTGCCTGGATCAACAGAAGACACAGAAGGTGTGTTAGCCTTTTCAGAAACAGCTTCCTGAGATGGAGTTGATGGAGAAGAAGTGACTGGAGCAAATTTCTTGTCTTGTGAGATCAGAGATTCATGATCCCCTTCCTTAGCTGCTTCCTCTTCATCATCTGAAACTGGCCTTTTTGCCCTCTGTTTCTTGTATCTCTTTGTTGATTTGGATTCCTTAGGAGTTTCAGGAACTGTCATTCTTCTAAGCCATTTGAGAAGCCTAGATCCCCCAATTCCAGAATCCTTCTGAGAAGTCACTTTCTCAGCTTCACCTACAACAAGTTCTGAAGAAGGAACCTATTCCTCAGTATCAGATTCATCTCTCAGTACAGTCCTCCTTCTCTTATGAGGAGTTTGAGGAACAGTCTTTGTCCTCTTTGGCTTGGAGGATGAGGTAGAGAGATAGGATTTGAGATAAGTCCTGAGGGTAGGTTGAATAGTATGAGTGTTAGGTGCTGAGGATGATGGTTTTTGGGTGTTTGTGGTTGGTTGGACATCAGAGTAAACAGATCTATAAGTATCAGGATCAGCATTTACTAGGATCTGTTTTACAGACTGAGGAATCTGTAATGGTCTAACCACTATTTTTTTAGTATCAGCATTTACCAGATCATTAAAGTATCGTTTTGCAACTCTAAAAGGTGGGGTTGAGGAACTGACTAATTGAGGTTCATCAGTACAAAAAGTATATATAAGTTGACAGAATCTAGCAAAATAGATAACATTTCTATCCTCTGTCATCCTATCCCCAATAGAACCAATTATTCCAGTTGCAAAATCAAAATGAGTTTGATGGATAATAGCATACCCTATGTGCTGACTCAAAATTGGGATAGCATCAAAATTCGAACATTTGTTCCCAAAAGCTTTGGTGATGCAGTCAAAGAAGAAACTCCATTCTCTTTTGATATTAGCCCTTTTTTAACTGCCCAAGCTTTGCCAAACTCTTTTCATATCCAAAATCAGCCATTAACTCCTGAAGTGCTGATTCCTCTGGAGTTGAAAAAGCACAATTTTCTGGGAGATGTAGAGCTTTGCGTATTGTACTATGAGTGACTGCATAAGATGAATCACCCACTTCGAAAACAATACTGGGAGTTCCATGTTTACCACCATCATCAAAGTGCCCAGTCCGCCAAAACGTCAGAACTTGTTGACTCGAAAAGACTTCAGGCTGAGTTAATGCATACCCAATCTCACTGTGTGCAAGAAGATCTTGCACAAAATGCAATTCAGATGGAGCTTCAGCATGATCAAGAATTGCAGCATAGTTGTTTGAAACAAACTTAGCTCCATCAATGATTAAATCCTTAGGTGCCATGTGAAAAATTAATATTTAAAAGTGCCTGTTAGGTGTTTGATAAAATGTCTGTATGAAAAACCAACGTGAGAGAAAGAGAGAGTAAAAGCAAGTAGAGAGAAAAAGTATAAAGGAAATAAAAGATTAAAGAAATCCTTTCTCTGTCATACTTATACTCTGAAAAATAATGTTACCATTGGACACCTGTCAGACATGCAGTAATAACGGATAGTTACTGAGCGTGAGAAAACAGTAATCATGACTTGCCCACTTGCTTGTTTTCAAGGAAAAACCGTTCCATTTACCCAGATATTCCATTAATCAAGGTGAAACCGTTTTAATTCAAAATTGAAACCGTTCCCACTGATTTAAAAAAATTTCACTGCATCATTAATATTCTGAAAAGAAATCAAGTGTAAATGACCAAGATAAATCATATGATTAAGTACTGATAAAGGAAAGTCAGAACTTAAAACAAAACAGAAATTATATAGTCATCAGAATATCAATCGGGATTTATCAATGCAATACAAAATAACTTAGAGACAAAATCTTGAAATAAAGATAGATTTCATTAATATATCAAGAGAATACATTCATGAAATGGAAATTACATCAGGATTTATACAAGATTTCCCTAAGCTACTAAACCTAACATCAACAGCCTTAGTCCTAGCTAAGAAGCCTGACAAAGCTGATGATGAAGAAAAACAGGAAGAAGACAAGATTAAATCATTTCTTCTTCTTCCTACTCTCGATAAACAGAATGGCGAGTCGGATGATTCACTCTTGCTGGCGGAGAGATGCCAGCCTTTCCTCCTCCAATCGCTCCAGATGGCGATGGTAATCCATATAGAAGAACAGGAGTTGGGTCAGTACCTCCTGTGGAGCAGAGTCCCATATCTCCTCAGGAATGGCTGTGACATGCCATTCCTGCTGCCAGTCGGCACAACTTAGCTCCATATTGAAGTTTTGGTAGTTCAAAAACATGTTGAATCTGACCATTGTGTTTTTGAAAGAAAAAGTATGAAGGTAAGTATGTGATAAAGAATTTGATGGGAAGGCTGATGTGAAGTGGCTGCTTATATAGGCAAGAGAATGCTAGGAGACGTAAAAGTTTTTAATGCTGACAGGTAGAATTAATTCTACCTCGTCTCCCTAGACTTTGAAAAAGAATAACATTCATTGGAAATAGGAAACATGGTTTAAAGCGCACAAGAAACAAGTAACAGAGGACTGTTCAAGTACAAATACCATTAACCCTAACCATAGTGACTATTAATCTTCCACTTCAACATATTCAAGTATAAACTGAGACTGTTATCAAATTTTATTCACAGATAAGTCAAGTAAAACATTAGACTGTAATATCAGAACTTAGACTTATATCAGAACTTAACAGTCATCAGAACATAATTTCTTAACTCGAAAAAGGAATGCCTATCTTAGTAAGTCCTCATACAAGTTCTGAGTTATACTCTTCAGAACTTAATCATCAGAATATGCAACCAGAGCTTGTCCTCAGAGTTTGTGCAATAATGACATAATGACTGTTTATCTAAAATAACATGGACCTCAACAGAAATTTTCATCATTCAGATGGAGTGATTAGTGTGTGCATTAAGCTAAATAACAGACAAAGAGTAAAGTCTGATTCACTTCAGTAGATCTTAGAAATAAGGCATAACTAAAATTTTGCTAAAGAGCTGTCATTGTCCTGAAACCTACTGATGAATGAGTTCATGCTTGAGTCCACCTCAACTGTTTTGTGCTAATTTTATGCATCTTTTGAAATTCTATTTTACAGTGGCTTCTCAGTGTAAGTGAGTCACGACTGCTTATCAGAATTTATGCTATTATCAGAGTATTTCTCCAGTAATCATAGAGTGTGAAAAGTCACCAAGAAAATATTTTGCTTTTCTAATGCATTTTTACTTAATACCAGCAATGCACTTGGGTCGTCCCTTCCACATTTTTACTCTAGATCTCAAAGGAGTACCTGATTTTATTCTTTGATCTTTTTGCTTTTTCTTTTGATAAGTGAGGTTTATCAGCACTTAGTACATTCAGCAGTTTTACTAGTATCAGAACTTAACAGATGAGTAGCATTATTCTAATTTGTGACTTAGTAATAAGATAAACAAAGTAAACTCAACTAAGCTCAATTATCAGAATTTGCTAGTGTCATAAGATTTCCACTGAAATAATTACTTCTTACATGGAATCATTTGTTTACTGAAGACTACTAGGTCAGTATCTAGCACAGTTATCCTCATAGGATTGAATAGTTACTTGAATAGACATATCACTTATCAGAGTTTAGAAACATATATCAGACAACAATCAGTACTTAAACGCGTATTTCAATTAATCACAGAATAAACAAAGAGATTACATTCTGTAAATACTGATCATAAAGTCTGATGCATCAGAACAAAACTAGACAGATTTAGAAAAAGAACCTGAAACCATTCCAAGTTCATTTACCAATCTTGTAAAAGTTGCTTCACATAGTGGTTTTGTGAAGATATCTGCTAGTTGTTGATCTGTTGGAACAAAGTGCAATTACACTGTACCTTCATCCACATGTTCCCTTATGAAGTGGTACCTGATGCTGATGTGCTTTGTCATAGAGTGTTGAACTGGATTACCTGTCATAGCAATAGCACTTTGATTATCACAGTAAATAAGGATTTTGAAATATGTTAACCTATAATCCAGTAACTGATTCTTCATCCAAAGAATCTGTGCACAACAGCTTCCTGCAGCAATATATTCTACTTCAGCAGTTGATGTGGAAATTGACTTTTGTTTCTTGCTGAACCAAGAAACTAATCTGCCTCCAAGGAATTGGCAGCTTCCACTTGTGCTTTTCCTGTCAATTTTGCAACCTGCAAAATCTGCATCTGAGTAACCTATTAGTTTAAAATCTGATTCTCTAGGATACCACAATCCCAGATCAGCTGTTCCTTTTAGATACTTAAAGATTCTTTTCACAGCTGTTAAGTGAGGTTCTCTTGGATCTGCTTGAAATCTTGCACAAAGACAGGTAACATACATGATATCAGGTCTACTAGCAGTTAGATAGAGTAGAGAGCCAATCATACCTCTGTAGTCAGTAATATCTACTGATTTACCAGTATCCTTATCTAGTTTTGTTGCAGTGGCCATGGGAGTGGATGCACTTGAACAATCTTACATTCCAAATTTCTTCAGCAAGTTTCTGGTGTACTTGGTTTGACAAATAAAAGTTCCTTCTTCATTCTGCTTGACTTGAAGGCCCAGAAAATAACAAAGTTCCCCCATCATACTCATCTGATATCTTGACTGCATTAGTTTGGCAAACTTCTTGCAAAGTTTGGCATTTGTAGACCCAAAAATGATATCATCAACATAAATCTGAACCAGAAGTAAGTCCTTTCCATGGTTGAGGTAGAACAGTGTTTTGTCTATTTTTCCTATGTTGAATCCATTTTCCAGAAGAAACTGAGCTAAAGTCTCATACCATGCTCTAGGAGCTTGCTTAAGTCCATAAAGTGCTTTATCAAGCCTGTAGACATAATCTGGATGTTTGGTATCAACAAAGCCTGGAGGTTGTTCAACATATACCTCCTCCAATTCTCCATTGAGAAAAGCACTTTTCACATCCATTTGAAAGACAGTAAACTTTTTGTGAGCAGCATAAGCCAAAAATATCCTTATGGCTTCTAACCTTGCAACTGGTGCAAATGTTTCATCATAATCAATTCCCTCCTGTTGAGAATATCCTTTTGCAACCAGCCTTGCCTTATTCCTTGTAATTATGCCATCACTGTCAGTTTTGTTTCTGAATACCCACTTTGTACCAACAACAGATCTATTCTTTGGTCTTGGCACTAGGGTCCAGACTTTGTTTCTTTCAAATTCATTTAACTCTTCCTGCATTGCTTACACCCAATCAGCATCTTGAAGAGCTTCTTCCACTTTCTTTGGCTCAGTCTGAGAGAGAAAAGAATTGTAGAGACATTCATTTGAAGTACCTGTTCTAGTTCTGACACCTGCATCAGGATTTCCAATTATCAAATCAGGTGTATGTGATTTTGTCCACTTCCTTGCAGATGGAAGGTTTTCTCTAGAACTGGATGCTCCCCCATGATCCATGCTATCTTCATTTTCATTTTCTGATGCTCCCCCTGAAACTATGCTCTCTGAGTTGGAGTCTTCAGTATTTAGATTTTCAGCACTATCAGAACTTGGCTTATCAGAACTTGACGAATCAGAACTTGAAGTGCCAGATGTATGTTCTGATGTTTCTTGAGATGTGGTAGGATCTTGAGTATGCTCCCCCTGCATAGGTGCATCTTCCTTTGACGTAGTCACCACGGTTTCAATAACATCAGAGTTTAATCCATCAGAATTTACAGTATCAGGACTTAGACTGTCAGGATTTTCAGTATTAGAATTTGAGTCTTCATTTTCAAATCTCAGCTGATCATGGTCAATGAAATCTTCAAGACCAGTAATCTTCTTGTCATCAAAAGAGACATTGATAGATTCCATGACCACTTTTGTTCTCAAATTAAAGACTCTGAAGGCTTTTATGGAAAGTGGATATCCAACAAAGATTCCTTCATCAGCTTTTAGATCAAACTTGAATAGCTGTTCAGGATGAGTCTTGAGAACAAAACACTTGCATCCAAATACATAAAAGTATTTCAGATTTGGCTTCTTTTTCTTCACCATCTCATATGGTGTTTTTCCATGCTTGTTAATGAGTGTTGCATTTTGAGTAAAACAAGCAGTCTGCACAGCTTCAGCCCAGAAATAGGTTGGAAGCTTTGCTTCTTCAAGCATTGTACGTGCAGCTTCAATGAGAGTTTTATTCTTCCTTTCAACAACTCCATTTTGCTGTGGAGTTCCTGGAGCAGAAAATTCCTACTTTATTCCATAGTTTTTGCAGAACTCTTCCAATATCAAATTCTTGAACTCAGTGCCATTATCACTCCTTAAAATTTTCACAGAATCTTTGACCAATTTATCCAGATGTTTGACATGATCAATCAAGATAGATGCAATTTCACTTTTTGTGTGCAAGAAATACACCCATGTGTATCTAGTGAACTCATCCACTATGACCAATGCATATTTCTTCTTTGCAATAGACATGACATTTACTGGACCAAATAGATCAACATGTAGTAGATGATAAGGCTCAAGAATTGATGATTCAGTCTTGCTCTTGAATGAAGATTTTCTTTGTTTGGCCTTCTGACAAGAATCATAAAGGCCATCAGGAGCAAATACTGACTTTGGCAATCCTCTCACAAGATTTTTCTTGACCAGTTCATTTATATTGTTGAAATTTAAATGAGAGAGTTTCTTGTGCCAATTCCAGCTTTCTTCAATTGATACTCTACTTATCAGACAGATTGCAGAACCATCAGTACTTGTTGAAAGCTTAGCTTCATAAATGTTACCACGCCTGTATCCTTTCAGAACAACTTTGCCTTTAGATTTACTCACAATTTCACAGTGTTCTTCAAAGAAATCAACATGATAACCTCTGTCACAGATTTGACTTATACTCAGTAGGTTGTGTTTAAGTCCTGAGACCAGAGCTACTTCTTTAATTATGATATTTCCAAGATTGATATTGCCATATCCCAATATGTTTCCAATGTTGCCATCTCCATAAGAAACACTTGGGCCATCTTTCTCCACAAAGTCTGATAGCAGGGCCTTATTTCCAGTCATATGTCCTGAACATCCACTGTCCAGAACTAGAATATTTTTCCTATTGCCCTGCAATCACAAAGACCACTAATTATTAGTTTTAAGGACCCAGACTTGCTTGGATCCTTTGGCCTTATTAAGTTTGTTAACATTTGCAGCGGATTTAGCATCAGAGTTTATGTTAACATTTTTCTTATCAGAACTTACACTATCAGACTTTGAATCAGAATTTACACTAGAAGGAACAATGGAAACTTTCTTCAAAGAAGGTTTTATTTGATAATAATCATAGTACAAACTATGATATTCCTTACAAGTATAAATGGAATGCCATAAACTACCACAATGTAAACAAGGATTTTGTGGTTTGTATCTAACAGACTGACTCTTAACTCCTGATTTTGAAGGTAAAGAGTTAATATTCTTATTCTTCCTGCAAAAAGAAGCCAGATGGTTAGAACTTCCACAGTTATGACATGTTTTCCTAGGAGCATCAGGAACAGGTTTATAATTATTGTTTTTATTCACACCTTCCTTTCCATTCCTATTTTTCCTAGGTGATTTGACCTTGTTTGCATTCTTAACATCTTTCAGCTTATGCTTAAGCTGCTTCTTTGTCATTAAGCCTATGTTCACTTCAGCTATCTTTTCCTGTTTTAGTTTGTCAGAAGTTAATTCCTTTGTAACTTCTGATTTCTCATTTTCAGACTTTACAGTTACAAACTTAACAGGTTTTAACTTTGGCTTTTGCTTATCAACAGGCTTAATTTCTTCAGTTCCTTTATCATTCTTATCTTCTCCATAACCTAAGCCCTCTTTCCAGTTTCCACTACTTAGCAAATTTTGAGTTGTTTTGCCAGAGTTAGTCCAAGTCCTGATAATCTCTCTTTCCTTTTCTAACTCAGTTTTTAGAGATTCATTCATTTTTAGCACTTCATCCCTAACATAAAAAGCATTATCTCTATCCTTCTGAGTTTGATGGAACCTGACTAACTATTTTTCTAAGAAATCATTTCTTTTCTTAAATGCAAGATTTTCAGAAGTTAATCTTTCACATGTTAAAGTTTGATCTCTATAACTAACAAACATGGTTTTAAGATATCTTCTCAACTCATTAATATCATCAGTATGAAAAGCATAAGTAGTCTGAGGTACCTTTGTTTCAGCAGCTTCAGAACTGCTCTCAGCACTTTCTTTATCAGCATTTGCCATCAATGCGTAGTTTTCCTCACTTTCAGAGTCTGAGGTGTCTGTCCAGCTTTTTTGCTTTGTGACAAGAGCCTTGCCTTTGTCACCCTTTACCTTCTTGCAATCAGGAGATATGTGGCCTTTCTCACCACAGTTATAACATTTAACATTGGTGTAATCTCCTCTGTCAGACTTTACTCCTCTGCCTTCAGATCTTCTAAAATTCTTCTTATCAGAACTTATGCCTTTCCTGAAAAACTTCTTTCCCTTCCTGAACTTCTTGTATGCAATCTTTGTGATTCCTTTCACCATAAGAGCACACAGCTTCATCATCTCCTCATCAGCATCAGTCTCAGGCAAGCTTTCAGAATCTGAGTCATCATCACTTTCAGAACTTGATGACTCAGTTTCAGACTTTATGACAAGAGCTTTACTCTAGTCTTTCCTTGAGGAAGCTGCTTTGGGGAATTCTTCTTCAGCCTTAAGAGGAACTGTCCTTGACTTTCCTCCTTTCCTCTTGCTTCTTTGTTCCATCTCAAGCTCATGAGTCTTGAGCATTCCATAGATTTCGTCAAGAGTTGTTTCATCAAGATTGTAGTTGTCTCCTATTGTCGTTGCCTTCAAATCCTAGCATTCAGGAAGAGCTAACAGGAACTTAAGGTTTGAATCTTCCAGATCATACTCTTTATTAACCAGTGACAGATCATTTAAGAGTTTGACAAATCTATCATATAAATCAGTCAATGACTCATTAGCCTTTGAATCAAAGTGTTCATACTCTTGAGTGAGTATTGTCTTCCTGTTCTTTTTAATCGTATCAGTTCCCTGACACCTTGTTTCCAGAGCATCCCATATCTCTTTAGCAGTCTTGCAGTTGATTATCCTGTTTGACATTACATTATCAATGGCACTATGCACTAAGTGTCGTACCTTAGCATCCTTAGCAATTGATGCGATATCTTCAGCAGTATAATCACTCTTTTCTTTTGGTACGGTTTTTGCTGCTTCACCTGCAACTGCAACAGCGAGCTTGGTTGGTTTGTGAGGCCCTTCCTTGATTCTATCAAGATATTCTGGATCTGTAGCTTGC
Source organism: Apium graveolens (assembly GCF_009905375.1). Lineage (NCBI taxonomy): Eukaryota > Viridiplantae > Streptophyta > Magnoliopsida > Apiales > Apiaceae > Apium > Apium graveolens. The sequence continues at coordinate 65,981,657 of NC_133651.1, read as the reverse complement.
AGAAACATGGTCATCCTCACCTTCCATATGGCATATTCAAATGGTCTCAGTATGGGAACTCTGATGGTTTCATACCGACTTTGAATTTGTGTCTTTGGAGGTTCTTCAGTTTTGGTAGGCTTAGTTGGAGTTTCTGTGTCAGACATGATTGTGTTTGGATCTTTAACTGTATGTGTGTTAATAGTCAGGCTCTGATACCACTTGTTAGGTCATACACACACTGTAGAGGGGGTGAATACAGTATATAATACAATCAAATCGAACTTTAATATATTAAGTAACAGAAAACAAACTTTATTGAAACAATAAACTCTGTTACAGTATGGAACTGTTACCTCTCAGTGATGAACAAATATCACGAGAGCTGCTAGGGTTACAATGAATAATCTTCTCGAATATGATAACACTTATAGTGTAAACCATATGTCTGTGTTTATATACTACACAGTTACAAGATAATCGCTAATTGATATGGAATATAATTCTGCTTCCTAAAATATATCAATCAGATATCTTTTCATCCAAGTATTCCATTCTTCACGGAATTCCTTCTTCATGCATATCTCTTCTTATGTTTATCTCGATCTTCTTTCCTTTAATCAGCTACTGTCCTTCTCTAATCATCCTTCAGCACTTAAGTTCTGATATCTAACTTCTGATGATTATCTCCCGATAATATAAGTACTGATATCCTTAAATCCTGACTTCCAGTATAAGTACTGATCAACAGTTAAATACTGATTTGTCCTGTTAAGTAAGATCTGAAATCTAAACATAAATCATATTAGTCATGACATTATCAAATATATCTAACATAATTAACAAAACAAAAGGAAGTAACCAAGCTAAACACCACACAAATCATTTAATCAAACTAGAAACATTTTTACTTCACTTTTTCTTCCCTTGCTCTCGGCCAAAACCAGAGCAGCAACTTAAAACTACCATATCTCCTTCAATACTCACTCAAATGTTGTGTTCTATAGCTCGTTGGAAAGGTATTGAGATGGCCTACAACTCTTGTTCACAAGTCTAGTCCAAATAAGCATGGTAAGACCCTCATTGTTACAGTTCTTTAATCGGACTTTTAGAAACTTTAAAACCTAATTTTGTGTTCTTGATTTCTTTGGAAAGAACAAGCTTGTAGGAGGTTAGATTAAGGCTCCCTAAGGCTTCCTAGCAACTTAACACCTACCAAGGAAGGTATCAACTTCAAACCATAGCTTTGATTTTATGATTCCATTAAGTTTTATTGAAGCATTGTTAGTATTAAGGCTTGATCTTTGATTATAAGTAGTTTTGGTGGATTTGTATTGGTTTTGAATATTGGGTCTTTGATTGGTTGGATAAATTGGTAAAACTTGGAGTTGGGGACTGAGTTTGTAGTATGATGGTTTAATATTGTTGTATTGGTGGTTGTGAGTGAATTGATGATAATTTAGAGTGTTAATTAAATTAGAAATTGCGTAAACATAAACGTCATAATGCCCGATTTTCCTTAACTATTCTGTTCTTAACTTTAGGATCCGTGAACTCACTGAAAGATTCTAACCTTTGCCATTTTTAGATAGTTCATGTTACGAGCTTCGTTTTGATATGTGGTTCGCTTGAATCCGATGTACGGTTTAGGAGAAACGACTATTTTAAGTAACGGCGTTTCACGAACGAACCATTACCCCCTCGCCTTACTTTGAAACCTTGGTTAAGGCCCTTAAATGACTAATTGGAGTATGAAACAATTATGTAAAGTGGACTAGGCAGTTGGTAGGGTATTCGCGAAAGCATCGCCTTAAAATTCGTAACGGTTAATTTATTAAAAATGGTGGAGCCGAGGGTACTCGAACGACTTATGTGATTTGTTAAGCGTAGAAATGACCATAAGCAAACGTTAGGGTTCAATTGGTTAAAGTCTAGTTTCTTAAGCAACCGTGGTTTAATTCCGGCTTATGTTGTTGTTCATAGGTTACCGGACCCACTCTAAGCTTAAGTCTACCCCGGAGCACTCAGACAAGTTTTCTACCCGTTATACTGTTGTTGTGATGTAAATATATGTATATGCATTATCTTGTGATAAGTGCATGATTGTTATTAGAAAATCTTGCGATATATTGGAGCATGTAATATGGTATATATGCATGTCTGTTTCGTAATCTTGATATCTAATTGTTGATTCAATTGCTTATAAGTTGCATAATACCTATGCTAGAGATAAGCAGTAGTTGCGTATACCCTTAGTATAGGGGACCCAAAGGTGAACACTTTCTAAACCGGGAGTCGATGTTCCCGAGTATATTATATATATATATATATATATATATATATTTATTTATAATATATAGATATAGTTTTCAAAACTATTAATCGAATAAGGTTTATTCGATAACTTTATTTTAATTAATGAATATAATTTTTGAATATTCATTCGAGGACTTATGACTACGTTTATTTTATTTAATGAATATTATTTTGAATATTCATTCGAGGACTTAAGACTCCATTTATTTTATTTAATGAATATTATTTTTAATATTCATTCGAGGGCTTATGACTCCGCTTCTTTTATTAAATAATATTCTTTATTTTATTAGAGAATAATGTTTCGATAATCAAACTTATTTTCGATTATTCAAATAAAGATCGTACTTTCGTATACGTATATCTTTGGTTATTTATTATTCATTTCAATAATGAGTTTTAAAACTTCTACTTCAAATTATTTTTATAAATATTATCCTTATGGGAATATTATTTAAATAATAATATTCAGATATATTCTAATATATCGGGACTGATTTATTTCATTAAATCAACATTACTCCAAACATTCTTAAAAATGTTTTCGAGTCTTCAAAATGATTTTTAAAAGTTAGAGCGGATCCCAAAACTCATTTTTATATTTAAGATCTTCCTTTCGAAGTGGATTTAAATACTCGCTCAAAACCTGAGGGATCCGGCTCAGTGGTGTATTTTACATTTGCAACGAGGTTGCTGTTTTGAGAAAACATCTTGATTACTTTCCCATCGTTCGGGAAGTAAGTTCATCTAATTGAGTCGGCATAAGCAACATGGAATCAGTGGGCGTCCATGAAAGTGTAAGTGGCTCAGTGGGAGTCCATCAATGCGTAAGTGGCTGAGTGGCAGTCCAGCATAGGTCCTAATGTGGCCAGGGTGATGACCAGTGGGGAATTCGTCCATCTACTAGTAGAAAAGGTTACGTATTGGTATCTTTGCCTGATCAGCAAGATATCAGGTTTATGCCAAGGTTTTCCCCTTTCCAAATTCATTGGATATTGCAACTCTGTTTATAATTTTCATAACAGAGGTTTTCAAGGAGTGTATGAAATGTATATATATAGGTGTATATATATATCGGGACTTAATGAAGTATCTCGTAACTTCATTATTTATAATGATATTTCAAAGATTAAATCTATTCAAATCTTATCTTGTAGTCTCATCTATGTGATGAACTTTTGAAACGAATTATACCTTGAACGGTGGCAGTTCAAGTAGTATTTGGGAAAGATATAAGTATATTGGAGTATCTTGTAACTTCATCTTTTCAACTTATATCTAGTAAATGATTATCTTATGCATGACAAAGATTTTCACAAAAATGTTGAGACAAGGTTAGATATATGAGATCACCTTGCAACGATATTTTTATACAGTTATAAACTGGAACTCTGTGTATATTAGGCATGGAAGAGGACTTCCAAGATTTTGAAAAGTATATAAGTATATATACTGAATATTTTGTGACTTCATCGCATTAAGATATCAAACTTGGTTCATTTCTTCTTGACCAAGACTTTCATGAGTACTATGAGAATGCTCATATATTGTTAATTATTATACATATTATTTCGGTGGGCTTATTGCTCACCCTTGCTTTCTTCTTTCATCACACAACAACAGATAGAAAAGATGAACAGGACCAAGCTCCCCATTCGCAAGCGGTTAGGAAACGTTCCGCAGTTTCCTGTAGGCGTTGATGCCGTTATAGCCGAGGTAGGATCTACCAATAGGCTAGGCTTTCAACTTTTGATGTACCAGACTTATGTATATTTATGAATTATAATAATGGCAAGGAAATGTAAATTTATTCAGAAACCCTTTTAAGGTGTAACGGTTTATAATTGTGGAATAAAATGACTTGTGTTATAACTTGTGGTGTGTGTGTATATTGTGGGGTCACAGTACTCAGTAGTTGGTTGACTGTTAAGATTAAGTATTGATAAGGGAAACGGAACTCATGACAACCCGAATCCCCGATCCCGGATTTGGGGGTGTTACACATGTGTTTCAATCTTCTCTCCACTCATGTTTACACTCATTCTCACAAGTGTATCACTCCTCTTATAGCTCCAAAAAGCAGCTGTACCTGCAAGGAAAATCACCTTAGCCATCCTTAAGAAGGTCACAGGTGGTGCAATGGGAGTTCGCAAATCCCCATCCTTGTTAAACTCGTCAGATGAATCTGAGTCATAATCTACAAGTTGCTAGTTTCCCTTTCAGGGTTCCAGATTTGAATTCTGGGAAGGTAAACAATGATCCAACGAATTTAGCATAAAGATCAAAGTTCCCTTCTAATGTCTGTGAAGACATTTCCTTGTGACTCATCAGGTAATATCTGAATCATTGTCAACAAGTTGCCGATCTGTGCCTATGTCAGATCCACTATCCGCAGATGCATCCAGGGGATTTAAGCCTGGGGAGGTAGACACTGACCACTGACATATGGCTTTTGGATCAGTATCCTCTCCTAACACCTGTAAAGGCAATTGGTCCATTAAAGAACCTTGAACAATCGAATCTGACCTTAAAATGGTCGAAACTCTTGTTTCCGTCAACTCATCCTTTGTGTGTGTAACCTTTTCTTGTGCATCAAGAATTGTTTATGTTTGAGGTGGTGACACTACAACGGATACCCTGGCCGATATTCAAATTTTAATAGACGCACCCTGTTGAGAGAATGAATCTAGTAACTATTTTTGTGCCTTTTCAGCCATTATATCTTTTTGAGAAGATGTATGGGGGCTAGCAGTTGTCTCGGTTTAAATACTACTCATCTTTGTAGGAGACAGAGCTGTTGGGTTGACTTCAGAACCTTTCTTATATGGTGCACTAAAGCAATATCTCCCTCACGCTCACTCATACTTCATTTTAGTGGTAAGAGAGTGTCGGTTGGTTCTGTTTCTGTATTTGTCTTTACATTCTGGGATAGATGTTGTGGGTTTTCAACCTCATGACTGTCAATGAAAGAAAGCCATTGGAGACTGAACCTGTATCACAGAACATATGGCAATAGAGAGATAAAATGTACTTAAGATCTTTAAGGAATGAAAATTATACATTTAATCTTTTGAGAGAAATGATGTACACTAGTGATTTCAAAAGATTTTAATGAAATAGGAAATTACTAATGTAGAAAGAAGTTTGATTTTCTCCTAAAACTCACTGCACATATAAAACAATATATTTGTGTCTGGTGATAAGAGAGTTAATAATATGACGACTCTACTAGTTCATATTAAACTGTAACTTCAGTTAGAGTGCCATACCATGTCCCTGACGATTGCTTGAGTAGTACACTAGTTCATACCAACCTGAAGTGAGATTGTGAAAAAGAGATTGCATAGTCCAATAGATCTGCAACTGCAAAGTCCATGAACTGTGGTGCATTGACTTCCTCTTTTGACTCACCAACCAGGAGTACACTTGTACACATCTTACTAAAGTCCAATTCCAAGTGAAATGTGCATCAGGTGCCTGATATGTCATAATATTCTCAAGTCTCGTCACTGGTGCTATATGTTAGATACTGCTTCCTGATAATAACCTAGCACAATATACAAATTTACAATGATAACATTTCCAGCTTGCAAACAGCCATATCCCTCAGATAAACCTTTGATGTTATCTCCAAAGGTAACCAGTGGGCCAGCTTTCTCAACCACATTTGATAGCAGGGCTCTATCTCCGGTCATATGTCTTTGATGATCCACTGTCGAGAATCCACACTACCGGTTCCACCTGTTTACTGCCCTGCACTTCAAATGGATTAGACCTTCTTCGGAACCCAAACTTGGTTGGGCCCGACATACTTGTAGAATTGACCTTTGTCAGGCAAAACAACATTCTTAACTTTAATGGTCTCAACTTTCTCAATGACTGAATATTTGACCTTGTAAACAGCCTTAACAAATTTCTGTTTAGGCTTAGACACAAATGTCTCCTTTCTAGCCTTAGAAGGACTAGCAGTCTTAGACCTATCATGCTTCTTATTATTCACATGCTGACGAGGAGTAGTCTTATCACTAGAAACATGCTTACCATTAAAATAAGCATACATCAGATTAAAAGCACAAGATATACAATTAGAAACACCACATGCTTTATGAGAGAGATTAACAACAGGCAAAATATGCATGGTAGACATGGCATTTTTGTTATTCAACTCATGTGTGTCTGAGTTAGTCTCAATTGCTTTCACAACTTTGACTGGAACTTTCGACACACTTGACTTGGAAACAACCTTCTCATTAGCAAGATCTTTAGCACGCATTTCTTCTTGAATAATAGAGGAGGTCGTATCAAATGGTTTAGCAATTGATCTTTTATAGAGGGGTTCATCAACACCCTTAAGCACATGTGGTACTTCCCTACCTTTAGCACAGACATGAGGAGGGGAGTTTATGCCTAATTCTCCAATAGCAGTATTGTAATCATAACCTATTCCAGATGTTTGATTAACAGCTTGCTTACTGTAAAACTCTTTAGCCTTCAAACAAGAATTGAAGTAGGCTCTAACCTTAGTCTCAAGACCGGTGATCTTTTCTTTGAGAATAGTTTCGAGTTGTCTATAACAGTCAACTCTATTCTCTAGAAAAGATACTTGTTCTTTTAACTTGTCTTGATTAATGTGCACAAGTCTTAATTCATTGACCTCTTTCTCAAGGTCTTTGATCTGCTGACTTAACAGTTCATTATCACGACGAGCACAATCTAAGGAACCTCCTACATGATAAACTAATTCAGCATCAGTAAATTTTACCTCTTTTCTTGACGATGAAGCTTTTCCATCAATAACCATAAGAGCAAGATTCTCATCTTCTTCATCTTCACTATCGGTATCATCCCAGCTTCTTCCCTTTGCCAGGTAAGCCCTTTCAGAGTTACTCTTCTGATTTGAATCATAAGAGTTCTTCCTTACTTGCTTTGGCTTCCTGCATTCTGTGGCAAAGTGTACCAACTCATTGCAGCTATAACATCTAATGGTGCTCCGATCAACCATCCCTGTTTTGTATCCACCACTACTGGTGTTAGAGGATGAAGATCCACCTGTCTGGAATCTGTTGTAGTTGGACTTGTACTTGAACTTGGGATTTCTCTTGAATCTGACATTGGAGAATCTCTTGACAATTTGGGCCATTGACCCATCTTCCAATTTCTCCAGCTCTTCCAAGGAATAAAAATCATCACTTGATTGATTTGTAGTAGGATGATCATATTCTGGTACTATCACATTTTCCTCAGCCTTGGAAAACTGTACCATTCTCTCCGACTGTTGAGATTGTTGTTGTTGTTGACCTTCAGCTACAAGAGCAGTAGATGTGCTGACCACTCTATCTTTCCTGTAGACTTCCTTCTGCTGAATCTGCTCCAACTCATAGGTTTTTAACACACCATAGAGTCTATCCAAAGAAATCTCACTCAGATCTCTAGCTTCTCTTATGGCAGTGATTCTATGTTCAAGATGAGTTGGCAGTGTTAAAAGGAACTTTTTGTTGACCTCCCTGATTGAATAATATTTTCCATTTATGTTCAGGTTATTGATCAACGTATTGTACCTCTCAAACACTTCAGTAATTCCTTCTCCTGCATTGGATTTAAAATGTTCATACCCAGAGGTTAGGATCTCTAACTTGTTCTCCCTAACTTCCTCTGTGCCTTCATTAATCACCTCAATAGTTTCCCATATGTGTTTGGAATTTTTACAGTTAATCACATGTCTGTTCATCAGGGGATCAAGGAAATCAATTAAAATTAATTGAAGGCTGGCATCCAAGGAGGCTTCTTCCTTTTCAGTAGGAGTAAAATCTGCAGGCTCTTTTGCATAGGTTCTAGCTTTGGTAATCACAACATCATCTACTATCACCTCTGGTTCAATAACCATTGGAGTTTTTGAAACCTTCGTTAACAAGTTCAGATATTTGGGATTTGCAACTTGTAAAAACAAGAGCATCTTCTTCTTCCACATGATATAATTTTCTTTATCAAATAGTGGAATTTTAACGGTTTCAACTTTTTGTGAAGTCATTATGAATTTTTGAATAAATAAAAATTCAAGGAGTTGAAAAATCACAAAAGTCTAGGATCTTGATTTTTTTGTTAATCAGAAGGCTCTGATACCAATTGTTAGGTCCTAATGTGTTTGTAGAAGGGGGGTTGAATACAAACAATACCGAATAATCGAATTTAGTGCGGAATAAAAAATTGAAACAAAATTCAAGTTAAATAAAAATATTATTAAACTTGAAGGGTGTTACAACAACGGTATCGATTACAAGGGATTAATCTCAAATTAATTATCACAAATCTAGAATAAATTCTACATGAACTTTTTCTATTTTTGTAATAAAAAAAATTCAAATGCTAAACGTAATTTGAGATTAAGTTCTAGGGATTTTGATCCGCTAGATAGTTACACAAGAACAAGAGAATGATTTCTAGTGGTTTGGATTTAACTTTAATAACTAGAAATTGTGATCTTGAATTTAGCAGATGAAAATGAAATATTATGCTTCTTCTTTTTCTGCTGTGTTCTTGGTTTTTTTGAGAATGGATAAAAATGAATGTCTACTGCTTCTGTCCTTTTATATTTCTGTTAGGGCGAAAACACGCGCTAATATTCACGCAAGTATACGCGTTCGCAAGTAATATAGAATACTTTCTAGTTCGTTCCCTCAGAGACTCAGACTAAATTATTGTCTAATTAAACTCACTCACCAATGTATGATTACTTCTCAATGTTAAGATAATAACACTTAAAATTTGTTGATCAAATATTAACTATAATTAACTACTTAATTAACCACTTAACTAACACTTCAAATTATCAATAATAAAACACTCATGAGATCACAACTTCATTATTACTTCCTTCTATAGCCATTGTTATTACCTTTAGCATGTGACAGTGATGATATTAATCGAATAACACGAAACTGATAAAAGCCAACTTTCATTGTACTAATACCATTCTATCAAGCATCCACACTTAAGATAGAAGTTGAATAGTCATCAATTATGTTGAGTTCCTATATGTCTACAGAAATTGACAACACAACGATTTAAGCACAAGTTATCCCTTTTGATTATATAGGGCAAATAAAACTGTTAGAGTTACCCACTAATCATGCACAACGTACATGAACCTATGCTAGCATGGCAAGTTCTAAATCTCAAGATCCACCGTCGCTTCACAAGAGATTAACACCATATCTTATATGTTCGCGACGCACATAAGACGAATACGCACAACCAATACTAGATATCATGCAATCATCACACACTAAAGTATTAAACAACTAACTAAAGAATTCCATAATAAATCCGTTGTAACCCCATGATCACGATTAGCCCATAATAGAACTTATCGCCATCATGGGTTCATATGAAATCATGACAAACAACACAAGAAAATAATAACTACACTAATTATATTAAAACAGAGTACGTCACAAGAGTAAATAAGTCAAAGCAAGAAAACTAGCATCCAACGTTACAACGAAACAAGAATCACAAGAATATATGCTTCCTCTTCGTTGCGGTGTGCTAAATCGGTCTTCTTCCTTATCTCCTTTGCTTCTTGCGTAAAACACAATCTAAAACATAATCTCCTTAATAATCTATATGAAAACGTCTCAAATCTACCTATATAATAGTCCCATAAAACTCAGATTACATAGAAGTTGGAAGCCACACAGAAGTAGAAGTCTAAAATAATTCAGCTTTTTCCCCGACCTTGCGCGGCCGCTCAGCATATCTGCGCGGGCGCGCAGGCTGCTGCGTGGCCGCTCAGCATTGCTGCGCGGGCGCGCAGGACCCTACTGGAAAAATTCCAAGCTTGCTCCATTTCTTCGCCGTAATCTGCCCATTCCTTTCCTCTCGCAATGGTGAACACATGCCAAGGCTTATTCTTGATGATTCCTCCCCCGAAATGCAACTAACACCCTGAAATGCATAAACACTAGAAAAACGCATCAAATACACAAAATACTTGATTTCAAGACACGAATTTAAGCCATTTTAAGACGTTCTAAGTGGTATAAAATGCCACTTATCACACCCCCAAACTTAAATCGATGCTTGTCCTCAAGCGTCACAGACTCAAAAACAAATAAAAATATGCATGAATGCAATCTATATGAAAATGCAACGATCCCCCTTACTACAATTAACCAACCAAATTGTCACATCTCAACGAATGCAGTTAGACAACTAAAGATCAATAAACTCATGCAACCGGACATACAGCCAGAAACGTGGTGTGTGCAAATGCTTAACAGATATGCTTCGGAACTAGACCAATTACTATGACTAGACTATCCTCAAGGCAATCCTATGATTATACAAAGAATAAAAATTCTAGGCACAAAGTGATATACAACACTACAAGAACTCTGGAGCTTACTACGGAATCGTGCTTTTTATTTACAACTCAAATGCTTATTTGACCGTGCAATGAGTGAGGTCCACAAAAGACTTATACAATGGTATCCATGTAACGAGCGTTAGGTTAGCGGATCCCAGACTCTAAAAGCCTTAGGTCACTAGGCACAAAGTCCCCTAAGAACTTAATAACTCGAATACCAAAGAGCCCACTCTTGATCAATTATGCAAAAATTATTATATATATATATATATATATTTTTAACTTCTGAGCAAGTGCGTTTCGCTCCATCTTACTCAACCCTAGACTACTCGCAACATAAGCGAGCCGGCTACTAGCCATTTGACGCCTAGCCACAACTAGCAACAACTTCCATACTTTTTTCTCCAAAATTTTTTCTTTTTTTTTTCATGTCTTTATCACTAAGAACCTATAATCGAATTCTAAGCATAATAAATAGATTGACCTTGAAAACAACCAAATCATAACAACAATCTAGCCCTTACGCATTCTTTAAGACTTAGTGGACTTACAATTGTTTCTAGCATGCATATCAATCTACACAACTTAATATCACTTTAATGCTATCACTACACTCGCATCAATATCACAATTCAGTCGATAAATCATTGCAAAAGGGATCATAGCAAATGCATGAGCTATATGACATTCATAAAAAAAAAACTATATGGCATAAATTATGCAACTATATGAACTAAACTATCATGAATATGCAACTAAATGACACACACACAATATTCCTTAACTACCACCCCCAAACTAAAAATCTTCACTGTCCTCAGTGAAAGTAGTAGAAAGGAACACAGGGTATACCTACTCGGAGTCATCATCATCATCACCCTCAGTGGGTGGAGTATCAGGCGGCGGGTATGCAGAGTCCTCACCAAAAACTGGCCACTGGATATCAGCTCCAAGGCCTCGAAAGGCAGTCCCTAACGCAAGGGTGAGCTCCTGAGCAAACCTGCTCTGCGTCTCATACATGGCATCCATCCGCCGTGAAAGCCTCCTATACTGGGCATCACCCATCCCAGCACCCTCCTGAGCTCTCGAAGAACCAGCCTCACCACGCCCTGGCCTAGCCATAGTAGCACCTCGTGCTGAACGTCCTCCTGGAAGACGATAACCCAGCCCATGCTCCTCAGGCTCACCACCGTTCCACTCCTGCATCCCATTCAGAGTGCCAGAATCTATCGGAGCTGCTGGCAACTGCAACTGCTCATGAGCCGGCCAGTTCACTCCTACTGCTCGGCATAGCTTCGTAACCGTGGATGCATAAGGGATGTTCATATGCTTTGCTCCCCTCAAAAACTTCAGAATTCCTTGGTACATAAACTCACCAAGGTCCACATAGTATTCCTCATTCAGAATTCCCCACAACAGCTGTGCTCTCTCAACTGTGACCTCGTGTGCATGTGAAGAAGGCAAAATATTAGCACATATAAATGCATTCCATGCACGGGCATACCTGTTCATGGCGATCGCCGGAAAGTGACGATACTCATTATTGGCTGGACTGCGGTTCCAAACTGTACCCGGTCGACAGAGAGTCGCACAAATCAAATCCAAGTCAAAATCCTCAGCAGTCTTTTCATTCCAGTTCTCCTCCTCGGGCTTCCTCTCTCGCTGTCCAATCATACGGTGAATCGCCGCAGGATGATAATCAACCGTCAGCCCACGGACTACAGAAAACCCATTCTTTTCAGCCTTCGCGTTCGCGTAGAACTCGCGAACAACGCTCATCGGTACTGCTTCGGGTGACTCACAAAAAGCTATCCACCCCTTCTCTGCAATCATGGGCAACAACTCACCATCCCTCCCTGATGGTAAAAACCCCCTCTCCTTCAGAATCGGCTTCCCCAACAGCCTAGTGTACTCCTCCTCCGCAGCTCTGTCAGTTAACCGAGGCCTTGCAGCAGTGCCCCTCGATGAATCAGCAGTAGGAACTGTGCTGCTGCTGTCAATAGTGCGTGCTCTCTTGGGTGCCATTGATTCGTGAATAGAAGTGTGTAAGAACTGATTTTTGATGTTTGTGAGAGGGTTTAAGTGTAGGAAGTTTTGTGGGAGATATGTAGGATAGGTGTATGTATGTATAGGGTGTGGATTAGATTAGGGTTTGGGAATTAAGGGCTAAAATGATGGGGTAGTGGGAACAATTCGTGGGTTTATGGGCTAAAACTGTTTTTGTGTTTTTGTTTGTTTTTTTTTTCTGAACTGTAAAAAATTTTCTGGAACTCGACCCCTGCGCGGCCGCTCAGCATATCTGCGCGGGCGCGCAGCAAGCTGCGCGGCCGCTCAGCATAGCTGTGCGGGCGCGCAGAGGGTCTCTGGAAAAAAAAAATTTCAGCCCCTGTTTTCTGATTTTTTTGTGTTTTTGGATAGGTTATTAACTTCTAAGGGTTCCTGTAACAACAATTCATGGGTTGCCTCCCACGTAGCGCTTCTTTTTCGTCATTAGCTTGACGTTCCGTACCTTTCTCAAGTAGTCAACAAAATGGCACTAACCACCTCTCGGTTTGCCATGTCCCCATAGTAGTGCTTCAACCGCTGACCGTTAACCTTGAATGCTTGGTCCGAATCATTCTCAAAAATTTCCACCGCTCCATGTGGAAACACAATTTTGACAATAAAAGGTCCAGACCACCTTGATTTCAACTTCCCTGGAAAAAGTCGGAGCCGAGAGTTGAATAACAGAACTTGTTGCCCTGGCACAAATAACTTAGGATGTAGCTTCCTATCGTGCCACCTCTTCACCTTTTCCTTATACATTTTGTTATTCTCGTACGCTTGAAGTCGAAATTTATCAAGTTCATTAAGCTGAAGCATTCTTTTCTTACCAGCTGCATCTAAATCCATGTTCAATTTCTTCAATGCCCAGTAGGCCTTATGCTCAAGCTCCGCTGGTAGATGACATCCCTTACCGTACACCAACTGAAACGGTGACATCCCTAGTGGAGTTTTGTATGCTGTTCTGTAAGCCCAAACAGCTTCATCGAGCTTTAAAGACCAATCCTTCCTTGACGGACAAACAACCTTCTCTAGAATGCGCTTTATCTCTCTGTTAGACACTTCCGCTTGACCATTTGTTTGCGGATGATAGGCAGTAGCTACTCGATGATTCACATTATAACGCTGCATCATAGAAGTGAACTTACGGTTGCAAAAATGCGATCCTTCATCACTTATGATTACCCGAGGTGTTCCAAACCTTGTGAAAATTTGCTTATGAAGAAAATTTAGCACTACCTTTGCATCATTTGTCGGTAAAGCTTTAACTTCGACCCATTTTGAGACATAATCGACTGCCAGCAAGATGTACTGATTATTGCAAGACGCGATAAAAGGCCCCATGAAATCGATTCCCCACACATCAAAGACCTCGACTTCAAGCATCACATTTAATGGCATCTCATCCTTCCTTGACAAATTTCCCACTCTTTGGCAACGATCACACCTTAAAACAAACTGATGAGCATCCTTGAACAAAGTAGGCCAGAAAAAACCTGCTTGCAGAATACGAGCTGTCGTCTTCTCACCTCCATAGTGTCCACCATAAACCATGGAATGGCAGTCTCGTAATATCCCCTCCGTCTCACAGAACGGGATACATCTCCTGATGATCTGGTCAGCTCCCTGTCTAAACAAATATGGTTCATCCCACATATACCACTTCACCTCATACAGAAACTTCTTCTTTTGAGCGGATGTCAAATTAAGAGGCATTATATTGCTGACGAGATAGTTTACAATATCTGCAAACCATGGTTCTTCCTCCTGAATTGCAAACAACTGCACATCCGGAAAAGATTCATTGATTAACGTCCTATCTTGTGAAGTAGAATCGGGATTCTCCAACCTAGAGAGATGGTCAGCTACTTGATTTTCAGTACCTTTTCTATCTTTGATCTCTAGCTCAAATTCCTGAAGTAAAAGCACCCAACGAATGAGTCTCGGCTTCGAATCCTTCTTAGAAACCAGATAGCGAATAGCTGCATGATCAGTGAATACTGTTACTTTCGTACCAAGTAGATAAGATCGAAATTTCTCAAAGCCAAAGACTATAGCCAAAAGCTCCTTCTCAGTAGTGGTGTAGTTCAATTGGGCCCCATTTAAAGTCTTACTCGCATAGTAGACCACATGGAAGATATTTTTCTTGCGCTGTCCCAGAACTGCACCTACCGCATAATCACTCGCATCACACATCATCTCAAACGGTTCTGTCCAATCTGGTGCTGTAATAACTGGTGTAGTGATCAAACTCTTCTTGAGAGTCTCGAATGCTGCCAAACATTCATCATCAAATTTGAAAGGCACATCTTTCTCAAGCAAATTGCACAACGGCTTAGATATCTTTGAAAAGTCCTTGATGAATCGCCGATAAAAACCCGCATGACCAAGAAAACTACGGATTCCTTTCACAGAATTGGGTGGGGGAAGATTTTCAATGACTCCCACCTTGGCCTTGTCCACCTCCAGACCCTTGCTAGAGACCTTATGCCCAAGGATAATGCCTTCACGCACCATAAAATGACATTTCTCCCAATTAAGCACCAAATTAGTTTCCACGCATCTTTTGAGTACGGCGCGCAAATTATTCAAACATTCATCATATGAGTGTCCAAAGACGGAGAAGTCATCCATGAACACTTCGACGTTATTTCCAATCATGTCAGAGAATATAGCCATCATACATCTCTGAAAGGTGGTCGGGGCGCCACATAACCCAAACGAAACTCTACAAAAAGCAAATATGCCAAATGGACAAGTGAAGGTAGTCTTTTCCTGATCCTCTGGTGCAATACAAATCTGATTATACCCGGAATAACCATCCAGAAGACAAAAATACTCATGACCCGCTAATCTGTCAAGCATTTGATCAATAAATGGAAGGGGGAAGTGATCCTTCCTTGTGGCTTTGTTCAATTTTCTATAATCCATGCATACTCTCCATCCTGTAACTGTTCGAGTAGGGATGAGCTCATTCTTTTCATTTGCGACCACAGTGATACCTCCCTTCTTAGGTACACATTGTACGGGGCTCACCCACGAGCTGTCAGAAATAGGATAAATGATGCCTGCATCTAGCCATTTCAGAATTTCTTTCTTCACCACCTCCTTCATGATGGGATTTAGTCTTCGTTGCTGTTCCACAGTTGGCTTACTACCTTCCTCTAGCAGAATTTTATGCATACAATATGAAGGACTTATCCCCTTGATGTCTGCTATGGTCCATCCTATAGCCGATTTGAATTCTCTCAAAATCCTTAAGAGCTTGTCTTCCTCACTACCTGAAACGTCAGATGAAATAATAACAGGTAACATAGATGAATCACCTAAAAAAGCATACCTCAAGTGTTCAGGTAATGGTTTGAGCTCCAAGGTAGGTGCTTCCTCTATTGATGGTTTGAGCTTCCCTTCAGCATTCTTAAGGTCAGAAGTACCAAGAGATTCAAATGGTATGTCCAGCTTTCGCTTCCATGGAGAAGCGTTCAGATATTGTAATTGCTCGTTGCTATCTTCATCATCGCTGTCAAAATCCCCCAATAAGGCCTTTTTCAATGCATCAGACATTAGCATGTGCTCGAGTTCCGAAGTAACCGCGGAATCAATCACATCCACTTTTAAGCACTCCTCATCTTCTATAGGGAATTTCATTGCCTTGAATACGTTGAAGGTCACATCCTGATCTTGGACCCGTATAGTAAGTTCCCCTTTTTGCACATCTATCAAGGTACGACCAGTAGCCAAGAAAGGCCTCCCCAAGATTATGGGAATCTTCTTATCTTCCTCAAAATCCAGAATAACAAAATCTGCTGGAAAGAAGAGCTTATCCACCTTGACGAGCACATCCTCAACTATGCCCCTTGGGTAAGTAATGGAACGGTCCGCCAATTGTAGCGACATGTATGTGGGTTTTGGATCAGGCAGATCCAGCTTTTTAAAGATCGACAACGGCATTAGATTAATGCTTGCTCCCAAATCACAAAGGCACTTGTCAAAAGTTAGATTGCCAATGGTACAAGGAATGGTGAAGCTTCCTGGATCTTTCAGTTTTGGTGGTAACTTTTGTTGCAGAACAGCGCTGCATTCTTCCGTGAGAGCAACGGTTTCAAGGTCATCCAGTTTCACCTTCCTTGAAAGAATAGTCTTCATAAACTTCGCATAACTAGGCATTTGTTCCATAGCCTCAGCGAAAGGTATATTGATGTGAAGTTTCTTGAACACCTCCAGAAACTTCCCGAACTGTCTATCCAGCTTTTGTTGCTGTAATCTCTTAGGAAAAGGTGGTGGAGGATAGAGCTGTTTCTCCCCTGTATTAGCCTCAGGCAGAGTGTGTTCAACAGTAGTCTTCCTTGGTTCCGCCGCTTTCTCCTTTTGCTTAGATTCTTCATCTCTAACTTCAGCTTCGACTTCTTTTGCCTTTTCAGCATCAGCTACTTTTCCAGACCTTAAGGTAATAGCCTTGACTTTCTCTTTAGCTTCCTTCCTGCCTGGTACTTCCGTGTCACTGGGAAGAGTGCCAGGTTGACGATTGAGCACTGCATTGGCTAATTGACCGATTTGATTTTCCAAGGTCTTGATAGAAACCGCCTGACTCTTGCACAACAGCTTAAGTTCCTCAAAATCAGCACTAGTAGGTGCAGCTGCACTTCCCTGTTGAGGATATGATTGCCTTGTAGCATACTGCTGTGGTTGCTGGAATCCAGGTGGGTTAAACTGTTTACTCACTCCTTGCTGATATGTTGGCTGAATCGCATTCTGATTATTCCCCCAGCTGAAATTTGGATGATTTCTGTTATTAGGATGATAGGTCGCTGGCACAGGCTGCTGTTGTCGCTGATAATTATTCACATACTGAACAGATTCGTTGATAAGAGAACACTGATCCGTAGCATGAGAACCTGCACAAAGCTCACAAACCATAGCTATTTGATTAACTCCATACGTAGCCAGAGAATCGACCTTCATTGATAGCGCTTGGAGCTGGGCTGTAATAGCGGTTGCTGCATCAACTTCCAGAATACCTGCTACCTTGCCTGACGTCATCCTCTGAGTTGGGTTTTGATGCTCATTTGCAGCCATCGTCTCTATAAGATTATACGCCTCAGTATAGCTTTTAGCCCATAAGGCGCCTCCAGCTGCTGCATCGAGCATGGGCCGAGATTGGGCCCCCAAACCATTATAAAAACCAGTGATCACCATCCAATCCGGCATTCCATGATGTGGACATTTTCTCAACATTTCCTTGTAGCGTTCCCAAGCCTCGCACATAGATTCTGTAGATTGCTGCGCAAACTGAGTAAGAGCACTCCTCATAGCAGCAGTCTTTGCCATTGGATAAAACTTCACCAGAAACTTTTGCGCAAGATCTTGCCACGTAGTGATGGACCCAGCTGGTTCAGAATGTAACCAGTCTTTAGCCTTATCCCTCAGTGAGAATGGGAAAAGCCTCAACTTGATAGCCTCATCAGTCACGCCATTATACTTAAAAGTGATGCAGATCTCGACAAAATTTCTTATGTGCATGTTGGGGTCTTCAGTTGCCGCTCCTCCAAAAGAAACAGAATTCTGCACCATCTGAATAGTGCCCGACTTGATTTCAAAGGTGTTAGCTTGAATAGCCGGATGAAGGATGCTTGACTAAATGTCATCAATTTTAGGCCGAGAAAAATCCATAAGAGCTGGATCAGCTTGAACAATATGATCTCCCATGTTTACTGGTTCTTTCTGCTCAGTTCCTGAATCCGAATCCTCAAAATCTAACTTCTCCGGAATATCAAGAACTTCGTCTGTCTCCTCAGCTGTATCTAAAGTCCTCTTGCGAGCACGAGAATGAGTTTGCATAAACGCTTGCTAAAGTACCTGAAACACAACCGAAAAGAGTAAGTAACTATTACGTCCTAATCACTGAGTCCTAATGACCAATGATGGTAAGTACATAAACTAAACAAATACGCCGAGTCCCCAGCAGCGGCGCCAAAAACTTGTTAGGGCGAAAACACGCGCTAATATTCACGCAAGTATACGCGTTCGCAAGTAATATAGAATACTTTCTAGTTCATTCCCTCAGAGACTCAGACTAAATTATTGTCTAATTAAACTCACTCACCAATGTATGATTACTTCTCAATGTTAAGATAATAACACTTAAAATTTGTTGATCAAATATTAACTATAATTAACTACTTAATTAACCACTTAACTAACAATTCAAATTATCATTAATAAAACACTCATGAGATCACAACTTCATTATTACTTCCTTCTATAGCCATTGTTATTACCTTTAGCATGTGACAGTGATGATATTAATCGAATAACACGAAACTGATAAAAGCCAACTTTCATTGTACTAATACCATTCTACCAAGCATCCACACTTAAGATAGAAGTTGAATAGTCATCAATTATGTTGAGTTCCTATATGTCTACAGAAATTGACAACACAACGATTTAAGCACAAGTTATCCCTTTTGATTACATAGGGCAAATAAAACTGTTAGAGTTACCCACTAATCATGCACAACGTACATGAACCTATGCTAGCATGGCAAGTTCTAAATCTCAAGATCCACCGTCACTTCACAAGAGATTAACACCCTATCTTATATGTTCGCAACGCACATAAGACGAATACGCACAACCAATACTAGATATCATGCAATCATCACACACTAAAGTATTAAACAACTAACTAAAGAATTCCATAATAAATCCGTTGTAACCCCATGATCACGATTAGCCCATAATAGAACTTATCGCCATCATGGGTTCATATGAAATCATGACAAACAACACAAGAAAATAATAACTACAATAATTATATTAAAACAGAGTACGTCACAAGAGTAAATAAGTCAAAGCAAGAAAACTAGCATCCAACGTTACAACGAAAAAAGAATCACAAGAATATATGCTTCCTCTTCGTTGCGGTGTGCTAAATCGGTTTTCTTCCTTATCTCCTTTGCTTCTTGCGTAAAACACAATCTAAAACATAATCTCCTTAATAATCTCTATGAAAACGTCTCAAATCTACCTATATAATAGTCCCATAAAACTCAGATTACATAGAAGTTGGAAGCCACACAGAAGTAGAAGTCTAAAATAATTCAGCTTTTTCCCCGACCTTGCGCGGCCGCTCAGCATATCTGCGCGGGCGCGCAGGCTGCTGCGCGGCCGCTCAGCATTGCTGCGCGGGCGCGCAGGACCCTACTGGAAAAATTCCAAGCTTGCTCTGTTTCTTCGCCGTAATCTGCCCATTCCTTTCCTCTCGCAATGGTGAACACATGCCAAGGCTTATTCTTGATGATTCCTCCCCCGAAATATAACTAATACCCTGAAATGCATAAACACTAGAAAAACGCATCAAATACACAAAATACTTGATTTCAAGACACCAATTTAAGCCATTTTAAGAAGTTCTAAGTGGTATAAAATGCCACTTATCAATTTCATTCAACAGAATTGAATTGAACTGGAATGACAATCCCATAGCTGATAGGACTTTCGGTGAGACAATCCAATTGTACTGGAAAGACTTTCGGCAAGACTATCCTCTGAACTAGCATGACAATCAAACTGAACTAGCAAGACTATCTCCTTCCAGTAGAACTTTCGGTATGACTATTGAAATGGCCTGGCATGACAATCGGTATGACAATCCAGATTGTCATGCCAGTTCAATTTCAATAGTCTTACTGAATTAAACTGATTTGAATTCAATTTAAATTCTGAAAATTGTTAATATTAATTCAGAATTAATTAATCAATAAATTTAATTAATCAATAAATTAATCTTTGCAGATATAATTTATTTTCTTAATTAAATTATATGAATTAATTAATTAATAGAGAATTAATACTAATCTTGAGCAGCAACCACTCTTCTTGAAATCTTCTGAAAATCACTGAGAATTATGAATCAATTCCACCACTTCAATGTTGACACTCGATGTACTCTCTGGTTCATGAGTGACTAACTTCCGTGACGTTTCTTCATGTCTTGACTTTGACAACTTGATTTTCTTCAGATTAAATCCTTGTAATTCTCTGATACCCTGATGAGATCTCTGTCACTTGATTAAGTCCACAATCTTGATTTGTATCACTAAGGCTTGATCAATCTATTGAGCTTCTTCCAGTGAAGTAATTCCTCAAGTCTGTAGATGAACCTTGTTTCTGAATCCTTTGACAGATGTTACTTTGTGAGATCTCTCTGACGGTAGATCCACTATTTACTTGTTACATTCTTATTTGAGTTGAGTTAAATCCTCGAATAGACAAATAGGCTATGACATATGCCTTTCAAATAGGATGGTCAGGAAATTGAGCTTGGAATTTAATTATTTGGGCAAGTAATTTGGCAAAGGCTGTATTTCGGGTTGTAAGTAGACATACATGAGACCATCTAGTTAACGCATCAATTAAAACCATAAAATACCTAAATGGGCCAGAAGATGGATGAATAGGACCACAAACGTCACCTTGTTTTGGTGTAAAATTACGTAAGGTATAAAAGTTATGGTTAGTTCTTATACTGGTCGGATCCAAAAATGACCCAAATAAAAGAATTAAATTTATTCTATTGAAATAAAAACATTAAATTATATTCTATTTAAGATCAAAGAAGATATTGATCCAAATGAAATAATTGACAAATTTTATGTGTAAAAAAATCGTCGAGTACAACTCAAAGTGAACAAATCTTTTTTTAATTGTACACTTTATCTTTATTAGGATTTCAAACTAATGGTATAGTTGAACTTTGATTTAACATGTACATGCTAGTTTACTCACTTATTTTTCTATTTATTTCACAATTTTTTTTACTCCAGCCCCAGTAGATTTAGAGTTCTGGGTCCGCCCCTGCTAGAGACCTAGCTGGCTAGATGCCTAAAACTGAAACGATCACTCTACAAGTGTACCATCCCAATCAGCATACTAACTAAAAAAATGTACCATTGAACTAGAATAAACAAATTAATATATATTATTCGTCCATAATAAAAAGTTTGTTATACAATTGATCCAAAGTAACACAAAATAAAAATTAAAATTAAAATATAATTTGACCAACAGGAACAAAATCATATATACTAATTATTTGGGCTAAAACAAAATTATCTAATTGATCCGGACTTAAAAAAATTAAAATAAAACTAAAAATAATTAGTTGGATTTAGTCGGAGTAATGAGTATCGGGATAAAATAAAATACTGTAAATTACTGACCCGGGATAAATCAAATTATTATTGTCTTTTTTTAAATAGCTCTTATAGTTAATCGATTAAGCAATTATTTTGCTAAAATAGTATTTTTCTAATGTACCAAACATAATAAAAATATTGTATTTTTTATACGTATATTAATTTACTTATTGTAAAGTTATATCATTTAAAATTTAAAATGAATATATTTAATAATCAATTCAAAATAATTTTCTAAAAAACATATATTATACTAAAAAAGATATATGAGTGATAACTAAAAGCCGTTAAAGGAGTATAACATTCATCACCGATCTCTTATAAATATATATAAAATATAGCGCCCAACAGTAAAAGACATTTATTGAATTTTAATATTTAACAAACAATGATATCTAACTTCTACGCATACAATCTGTTAAGATAGTAGAAAAACCGTTTATAAATTATAATACGGTCTTTCTAATATGTGTCCAAGAGTATATAATAACCATTAAATTTTATAAATTTGATGCATTTTTATTGGTGGAGTTGTTGTAAATGCAGGAGGTCCATCAATATTACCAATCAAAATATACCAAACTCATGGAAATTAGTACTTATTATATATTTTTGAGCAACATTAGAAAAACCGATTATAATAATCCCAAAATCTGAAATAAATATGCCCAACCAACTATAATATTTTAAGCTTGATAAATGTATCATTGTTGGAAGCCCTCAAGCCCCTATGTTACAATTACAACCCAATTAAATCAAATATTGTCTCAAATTGCACCTGTATTCCGGTGTGAGCGAACCAGGGTTCTATTGATTCGGGCTGGGACAGTGCTTGGCCGGGGCCATTTCTAACTATTTCCGTATATGCTGACCTTGTTGCATCCTTAAACATTCCGTCGCTTTTTAAATGATTTCAATTTTCCGTGCATTATGTTCTTTATGTATTTTAGAATTGGTGAGCGTTGTATTGGCTATATAATTTATTTAATTTGTTGGTCTTGTTTAAGGTTAATTTGTTCGCGGGATATCTGACGGAGAAGTTGCGGATTTTGAGATTGCAATTCCTGGTGATTCCAATGTGAAGGAAAGTAAAATCACGGGCTCAAGGTATTTTTCGACCATTTTACAAGTTGTACAATCAACTTTATATATCTTTAAAATTTACTAGGTTTTATCATGTACTTGTATTTGATTTATTGTTACTTTCCATTTTTTATTTGCTACTACACACGCCTAAAATATGAATCGCACACTATTTTGATTTGTGAGACATGGTCTTCACGAAAACAACCTCCTGTCACTTGTTATGTACCGATATTTTTGATTTGGTTTAGTTTAATGTTAACTATGATGGATTAGGTTTATATATGATTATTCGTGCATTTCAGCCCTTTGAAGTCAGTTTGTTGATTCAAAGTGTTGACGGCTCGATATAAGAGGTTGAACTGGAGATTGCTATAATATACCCCACAATTTGCTGTGAAATGCAATCGGGACTTGGATATTCTAGGACCAACCTCATGACTATATCTTCTAGAGTTAAGCCTGCCTCTTTGTGAGTCTAGTGTTTGATTATTGCTCATTACATGACGTATTTAGCTGTTCTTACAATGTTAGATATCTTTTTCTAAGTTTCTTTAATGTTCCTTGCTTGATCAAGAATGTCCTGAGCCTTTTTTCCTGTCCAATTTGAAGATGTATGGAGTACATAATCTGAGAGTGAGATATGTGTAAAAGTAGCAGATAATAGTCTCTCACATTTTGCATTCCAGACATCTTCATAATGAAGAAAAAATGGCATCAGGACAATCTTGGTTAATCACGGAGGAAGAAAGAGAAAAAAAGATATCTAACTTCCTAAGAACA
This sequence comes from Apium graveolens, assembly GCF_009905375.1. Lineage (NCBI taxonomy): Eukaryota > Viridiplantae > Streptophyta > Magnoliopsida > Apiales > Apiaceae > Apium > Apium graveolens. The sequence goes on along the minus strand of NC_133651.1, from coordinate 65,957,888 downwards.
ACTTGGTACATCATGAAATCAGCAGTAGTCAAACACTGAACCCAAAAAGGCAAGTTTAATTTTAGAGGGTTTAGTGATGGGGTTGCTCCTAGAATATCCAAGTCCTGATTTCATTTCACGGCTTATCGTGTGGCATATTATAGTAATCTTTTGTTCAACCTCTTGTATCGAACCGTCAGCACTTTGAATCCATATGAATGGATTCAAAGCCTGATGACACAGCAAAATATATATAGAATCACCATCACAGTCAGCAATAAACAAAACCAACATAGTAAATAAACTACACGACTCCTACATGACTCCTAAAAGCCTTACTATTTCAAAGATACATGGGAACATAAAGCACTGAAATGACAAGAATGTGATGGCATATGTTGAATTTGTTCCTTACCTTACCTTTAAGATAAGAAAATTGAAGTCATAATTTTTATATTCTTTGCTTGGATAAAAGGACAGGATCATTCTGATTAAAATTTATGTAGCTGATAATATGAAAATTTCTCACTATGAAAAAACAAAACACTTAGCCTCCTGAATCTTGTTCTAGCTTGTCCTCCTATATAGTTGAGAGTAAATTTTGTCTCTATCTTTTAGAAAACAGACTTGTGCATAAAAGATCCGTATTTTGTACAGTTTGGACATAATCTGCTTGTGGTTGCCTCCTTGCTCCTTGTTAATACTGATTTCCAGTACTCATGAATATTAAATTTGGTTGAACAGGATGACCTCTTAGAACTGGATTCTTGACCTCTTCGAACTGGATTCTAGTGATCCCTTTATATTGTAAACTGCCACCATTTTCCTGGGAATGGCTTCTAATGCTTCCAAAGGTGCCAAAACAAGATTTTCCTGCGTTTAGCCTCAAAAACACACCAATCCCTCGAAAGATATATAGTGCTTCATGACTTGTAACCTCCAAGCCTAATACATTTTCTGAATTACAGTTATTTTAGCAATCAGAATAACCCACAGAAGGGATTGAAGGTGTAATGCTGCCATTGTAACTTTGATGCAGGTGAAAAACAATGTAAATATGAAAGGTCAGGAGTTTGAGTATAAAGAAATTTTGCATATCTGAAGATGATCGATTTATCAACCAATAAAATGACCGGAGAAATTTCAGTCTGAACAATCAGACTTCTTGAACTCAAGAGATTGAACTTGTCAGAGAAAATAGTTTTCATGGAAAGGTTCCATCAGATATTAGCCAATTGAAAGTGTTAGAATGCCTGGATTTTTCAGGTGAAATTCCTTTAAGCATGTCTAGATTAAACTTTCTTGCAATTTTAAATCTCTCAAACAATCATTTCTCGGGGAAAATTCCATCTAGTACTCAACTCCAAGGATTCAATATCTCCACATATGAGGAGAACACTGGACTATGCGGTAAATCACTCAGGAATATTTGTCCTGGAGATGAAGCAGGTTATCACATCCATCCTTCATCTGGTGTGTATGATGAAGATGATATATGAGAGGTTGCTGTATGTAAGTGTGGTTCTTGGTTTCGGAACTACTCTTTGGGGATCTATTGGAACTTTAGTGCTGAATCGTTGTTGGAGATGTTTATATTTTCTCTTTCTGGACAACTTTATTAGTAAATTAAAATTCTAATCCTCTTGTATGATGTTTCTTTTATCAGTTTCCAAATCTCAAGGTCACTGAAAGTGTAAGAAATGTATGAGTTACTGAGATACATATTTATCAATAGGTAAACTTATAAACTACACTTGTGATTTCATTACGAGATGAAGTAAAATTGTGAGATGTAAGTTAGATAATTAGACTTTATAGTTTGGCTTAATTATAATTTATATCTTGAAATGTCACACTAAGTACACATAATTTTTAAAGAAAAAAGTTATAGATATCAATCTCTAGTATATCAAATATATATGTGATGACCCTATGCAGGTAAAAAGTTCCCAATTTTTATATTTATATAATAATTATATAATTATATATTATATAATATTTATATAAAGAAAGATCTTAGCTCGCTGACATGGCAGGCTTAAACTTCCTTCAACTCTTCTCTCATTTTCGGCTTTCTTATATTTTGGACAATTTTGTTTATTTTATATTATATTAAAGCCGATCGATTATAGGACTTTTCTTCTCTCAAATCCAATCGTCCAACTATACTTTTGGCTTTGTATCTTCCATATCCGGTCAATTTTAGGCTTACTCCTATCAAATTCTATCAATTAGTAAATTCTATATAATTATCTATTTATTTATAGTCGTGCAGAAGAGAGATGGAAGTCACCAGAATTTTTGGTCTAATCAGCGCAATTTTCGGTTTATAATTTAGTTATTGCCCTTTGAATTCGATCGCATGCCTTGAAACTACGTAAAGAGATACATAGTGCAACAAAATATAGTTTACATAAATCAGAATTTTAGTTATAAAACTCTTTGCAGTAGTTGTACAAATGCAGGTTGTTGTCAAGCCATTCAGTATAGCACTTATTTCAGCACGTGTGTGTTTGAGTTTTTTTTTTTTTTTAAATTCTCGCATTTCTTCTTAGTGTTCAGTTCACATTATTTTCTAGACTAGATTTATGAAGGGTTTATTATGTACATATATTAACTTTGGGTTTTGGATCTGTGTTGTATTTGCAACGATCATATGCTTCAATTCTGTGTCCATTCTTCGAATTTTTCAAATATGCACAAAATATTTATTTTCAATTTTCTATTACTAATCTTCTCTAAAATATGTACTTAGCTAAAGAAGTTTCTTCATCTACGCCTGCCCAAGTACCACCTTTTGTCACAGTCTTGTCGAAAGTTGCACTAACGACCCCTTCCAAAGCATTAGTGCCTCCGTTGAAGGGTGCTCCGTTGAAGGGTGCTTTAGGAGTAAAGGGTGGCTCAAGTGCCGAAGGTAGATTGAGTTATTTTATCAGTGAAATATATGCCTTATAGTAATTTTTTGACTTAGTATTATCAAAGATTTGGCTTCTGATGTCACACAAGATACCATATCGATAGTGGTCCATAAATATGGTATTATCAAACCAAGCGGTGTCCAAATCAGTATATATCCGGAGGTATAATGGGTTCACGTTACATGCTAATAAATGTGATTATAGGATTAAAGAATTGGTTAGGTTATTAGTATAGTTAAGTGGTCGTAATCTTCTTGACTCTGGACTATCACTGTTAGGATAGTAAAGTACGCAGATTTTCTTGTATCCTTTTAATGTCCACATTATTATCATTCTTCCACTGTTTCTAGAAAAGATATATATTTCTATATAGTGAAACAATTATGTGAGAGCCTTTTAAATGAAAACTAGAATAATAGAAATAGAAGCCTTTTAATTGTAATTTTTAATTTTTTGCGAAGCCTTAATATTCTTAAAATTGGGTGTACATTGTTTGTGAGCCTTCTGAATAAAAAATAGCATGGTACATGATGCTACATTATACATCCCCTGACTTTTAGTTTTGATTCCTGTTACTTGGATTCTAGAGTCCGGAGAATATAATCAGTAGTCTTTTATCCACTCTCCAAATAGGTTAACTTATGTAGTATAAAAGAAGATTCGCTTGGTTCCTTTTATACATACACATTGTTACATTGTTTTGTGTACCAATCTCGAGGTTTCATTACAATATGCAGGTTGCCTTTAAAACGGGTGACTATAAACAATTGATATTTATTGGCAAGATGACAGGCGGATTTCTGACTATTGAGTATGTTGAATGTTGATTGTTCAATTTATATTCTTTTTATATGATTTAAACCTTTACTTTCTAGCACAATATGTTAGGATATATACTGAACTATTCATTTGAAGTATATACTATTATAATAATCATTTGAGAATCTTGAATGCATGTTTTCATATTCTCTCTATATTATATATTGTAGACAATCTAGTATGAAATGGGATAGCAGAAGATTAGATTGTCAAGCTCCTTATATAATATAATAAATGTTCACAGTCTAAGTGGTGTTAGACAAACCACTGGAAGGGCTGAAATATTATTTAGAAATAGTATATCTTTACTATTGAATAATGCTTGTATACTTTGTGTATATTGAACGGGATCAAAACAGTAGAATAATTCTTTCTTTTATTCTGATAATAAAGAAGAACTAAGATTCTATGATATTATTATTGCTTAGTTTCTTAATCCGGATATAGTGATTGACATTTGAATTTAATGCACATGCCTTGATTCATACATTAAGTAATTTATTTTAAATTGCGAATATATATATTGGGCAATGACATTATATACAGAGTGAGATATTGACTATAAAAGGAAACTGTGTCCAAAAAATATAATCGGGTGACGATGTCCTCCAGAAAGCTCATAAAGATAATTATGCTTTAGTCCTACAGACAGATTTGTTCTTGCACAATTATAAGGTTGGGTGGATGATCAAGGATAAAAGATATTGATTAAATTAATTATCAGAAATTAATTTAATTAATGGACATGCAATATCTTAAACATGGGAAATTTAATAAGCAAATAATATGAGAGTTGAATTAAATAATTAATTTACGGAATTAGGAAAGGTAGTGCAAATATTAATTCTTTAGTGGATTGAATTAATATTTAATGACATTGGACATTGCCTAGAATGTCATTGGGAGGCCCGACCTAATTATCCATGATCCCTACCGTAGCCTATAAATATTCTAATTCTCCAGAAGCTAGACGAGAACGTGAGAACACGAGAACACAAAAATGAAATAAGATCCTAGGGTTTGAGAGAGGAAGCCATTTTTCTCAAGGAGCCAACTAGGGTTTTGGATTTTCGGAGCTTTAAGGGGAGGTACACCTTGGGAGATTGAAGCCCACACTTCATCCAGGGAGAATCAGGGAATACACTAGAAGATGCGGATTTGAATCTCTTGCGTCGTAGCGATTAAGGTTAATGTTCTGTTCGTACTCTGTATGTTCATATCATGAAATGCAGGGCCGAGGTCATATTGTTCCAACAATTGGCATCAGATCCTGGTTCTAGGTTCTGCGTTTTATGATATGAAGTCCATGTCATAATTATATATGCATATATATAGTGGTATGCTTGTATTGATTCCGTGATGTAGGTTGATATTCACTATTATGTCCATGTTTTAATTATGTGTTTGGATCCCACGTGGTTTAATCGCGGTTATTTTTTTAAGATTAAGATCCCACATGGTTTATCATGGTTTTGTTGTAAATAACGAGGGTTGATCGTGATAGTTTTTCCTATTCTGGTTTTTCTGATGTAATAGAATAGGTTTGTTCAGCTTTATTAAGTTGTATGTAATTGTTTGAGCGATTAAGCTGCAAGAAACAGAGATTTTACACTATTACATTCTGTTTTCAGGGAGTTTTGCTGTTGTGGCTGCAGATTTTGTATACGATGTCCGATTTGGGCTTGCAATACCTTTTCGGAAACGGCAGAACGAGATGGACATGCTGCAATATACTAAAGATCTATGCCCCACTTTTCAAGTCGTTCTGAGGATGTTTAGTCTTTCAACCGGCCTCTCAAAGTTTTCTTGAAATTTTGAAGGATGAATTCAAGACATTCGTTGATTAAGATATCCGTTGATCAAATCATCCGTTGATGATCAAGTTATCCATCGATCAAGTCATCCATTGATCAAGTCATCCATTGATGATCAAGTTATCCGTTGATCAAGTCATCCATTGATGATCAAAGACATCCGTTGATCAGCTTATATGGGGCCATAATAGTGAATGTGCTTAATTATGTTTTACATAATTTATGTTGATCTTGATTATTTCTACTACGTGTTTCTTGTCTGAGATATTATGCCATGTGATACTAAACCTTAGCATGCTAGAATGAAATTGACATAGGAATGTTTTAATTAAAGATTTAATCATGAGAGTATGCTGCTATGTTATGTGTTCTTTGTTGTTGACATAATACATGTGGAATTCGAAGAAATAACATAGGACGATGCATCTAGATTAAAATCCTCAAAGTAAATACTAAGTGGGAGAGGGAATTAATATAAAATTAAATCTCATGGTCTCCATTATTGTTTGTATGTAATTTAACATAAAGACAAATATAAATTATATATACATCACCCATTGTGGCATATAATTTATGGTGTCTAGAATGTTAAAGAAATTGCTAGAACAAACTTCTTAAATTAATAACGAATATTGGAAGGTATACATGTCACCTATCATGACATACCAAGTTTCATAAATTTTGGATAATTATAAGATATTATTTGATGGCATCTGGTATAGTTATGTTTAATTTAAGATTTGATGATGATATACTCTTAGTTATAAAAAATAATATAGACCACCCCAACGTGGCGTATTGTTTAGTAATAGGACCAAAGTAACATTTAAACAAATTTAGGTGGTATACATGTCACATATCGTGGCGCACCAGAAACTTATGGTGTTTAAATGTTAGTGCATTAATTTTAATAATTGTTAGAGGAACCAATAGATATTAGTATTTAATGCACCATTTATGTGTTATGTGATGTTTTTATGCATGATTCTCCGGATACAATGGGCTTTAATCCACTGTTCACCATACTTAAGGATAACAAACTTATCGGACCTAATTATATTGAATGGAAACGAAATTTGGACATTGTGTTGACTGCTGAGGAGTACTAGTTTTGCACTTATGAACCCAAGCCAGATTAGTCTGCTGCTGATGCTCCTGAAGATGAAAAAGAGTATTATAAGCGGTGGATTAAGGATGATAAGATGTCGCGATGTTACATTATGGCAGCAATATCGGGTATTTTGCAGCATCAACATCAGTCTATGGCCACTGCTGCGATATACTCTTTAATATCAAGGAACCTTTTGGAGATCAGAACAGGGTTTCTAGGCAAGTAGCCATGAAGGCTTTAATGAACACTCAGATGGCTGAAGGAACGCCTGTAAGGGGTCATGTTCTCAAGATGATGCCGTATCTGAATGAGATAGAGATCCTTGGTGCTGAACTTGATGAGGAAACCCAACTTGACATTATCCTTATGAGCTTGTCTAAGAGTTTTGAGCAGTTTCGCTTGAATTACAACATGAACAAGAGGTTGTATAGTCTCGCGGAACTGCTGACAGAACTTCAGGAAACTGGAGGATTATTTCGGCAAAGTGTTCAAGTGAATGTGGCTGAAAAAGGTTCTTCCTCTAAGCTGAAAGGTATGAAGAAGAAAAAAAGGCTCAGACACATAAAGCGGTGAAGGCAGTGGGAGTTCAAGGTGGTGTGAAAAAACCTAAGGGAAAGTGCTTCAGGTGCAAGCATTCAGGTCACTGGAAATAGGATTTTCCTCTTCCTATGAAGACAAACTATATTGGTATGTCTCTTTTTCTAGTTACAGAAACATATGTAGCGGCGATATCTACGATCACTTGGTGTGTAGATACAGAAGCCACTGATCATATTTATAATTCTATGCAGGGATTTCATCTATCCAAAATGCTTAGAGATGGTGAGATATACGTATTCATGGGAGATGCTACGAAAGTAGTAGTAGTTATAGTATGAGTTATTCATTTATCTTTTGGTTCTGATAGCATTTGGTTTTAAACAATTGTCTTTATGTACCTTCTTTTAGAAGAAATCTAATTCCGGTTTCTAAGCTTGCTATGGACGGTTATAATGTTTGTTTGGATCGTAATGTTTCTATAATGATGAATAAACGAATTATATGTTCAGGTACATTGTAAGACAGTTTGTATATAACTAATCCTAGTCAACCTGCACTGCAACTTCAATATAGGAAATTGAACAACACGTCTTCTACCTCTACTAAGAAAAGGAACCTTCTAAATTGAACCAAACATATCATTGGCACTTGAGATTAGGTCATTTTAACTTGAGGAGGATTCAAAGACTGGTAGCAGACGGGCCTTTAAGCTCATTGGCAGTTGAGCCATTTCCAGTTTGTGAATCCTGCTTGGAAGGTAAAATGACTAATAGGCATTTCAAGGAAAAGGGGAATAGAGCCAAAGAAGTGTTAGAATTTGTTCACACTGATTTATGTGGACCCATGAATATCCAAGAAAGTGGTGGTTATGAGTATTTCGTCACATTCATTGACGATTATTCTAGATATGGGTACGTTTATTTATTGCGCCGTAAATCTGAGTGCTTTGAGAAGTTCAAAGAGTACAAAGCAAAAACGGAGAAGCGACTTAATAAAAGTATCAAGTCACTATGATCAGATCGTGGTGGAAAATACTTGCTTGGATAATTTAGGGAATATTTATCATAGAATGGGATAGAATCCCAATTAACTACACCAGGCACACCCCAGCAGAACGGTGTAGCAGAGAGAAGGAGCCGTACTATTTCAGAGAGTGTTAGATCGATGATGAGTTATTCAGCTTTACTTAAGTCATTTTGGAGACATGCCTTATAAACAACAACTTATCTTCTGAATCTGGTCCCTTCTAAATCGGTTCCTAAAACCCCCTTAGAATTATGGACCGGGGACAAACTGAGTCTAAGACAAATTCAAATATGGGGTTTTCCATCACATGTGCTAAACAAGAATGTGACTAAGTTAGAATCTCGTACAGAAGTAAGGTTGTTTGTAGGCTACCCCATAGGAACGAAAGGTTATTTATTTTATAGTCCGAAGAATTGGGATGTCATTGTTAGCACCAATGCTAGATTCTTAGAGCAAGACTATATAATGAATCAGAAATCCATGAGTAGTATCGTTTTAGAGGAACTAGTGGAAGGGATAGATAATACCCAGAAACCTATAGTACAGGTAGAAAAACCACAACAAAATGCACAACCTGTCACTAATACTGCACCAATGCTTCGTCATAGTGGGAGGGTTGTTCGACAGACTGATAGATTCATGTTTTTGGGAGAATCTTCGGACCTGGTCTCTGGTGAACATGATGATGATCCCCGTACATACGAAGAAGCACTACAAGATAAAGATGTCGATCTTTGGCAAAAGGCAATGGAATCTGAGATGGAATCAATGTATTCTAATCAGGTATGGGAGCACGTGGAATGACCCAAAGGTATAAAACCTATTGGATGTAAGTGGATCTACAAGAAAAATAGGGGATCGGATAAAAAGGTGAAAGCCTGGAAAGCAAGACTTGTTGCGAAAAATACTCAGAAAGAAGGTATCGATTATGAGGAAACCTTTTCGCCAGTGGTCATGCTTAAGTCAATTCGTATTCTTTTATCTATAGCAGCTCATCTCGATTATGAGATTTGGCAAATGGATGTCAAGACATCTTTCTTTAATGGAAGTCTTGAAGAAACCATCTATATGCAGCAACCAGAGGGATTCATTAAGGAAGGCCAAGAGCATTTTGTATGTAAGCTTAAGAGGTCTATTTATGGACTTAAACAAGCTTCTAGGTATTGGAACATTCAATTTGATCAGGCAGCCCGGTCGGATGGTTTTGATCAAAGTCCAAGCGAAGCATGCGTTTATAAAAGATGTGAGGGAAATGCAGTGGTTTTTCTAGTGCTATATTTGATGACATTTTACTCATTGGAAACAATGTTAAGATGTTGTCTTCAATAAAGGCATGGTTGTTCAAATAATTTGAAATGAAGGACTTAGGTGAAACAACATACATCCTTGGGATCAAAGTTATAAGGGATCGCAAGAAAAGGATGTTGGATTTATCTCAGGAGCCCTACATTGATGAGGTATTAGCTTGTTTTAACATGCAGGACTCCAAGAAGGGTAATTTACCTTTCATACATGGATTTTATCTATCAAAGAGTCAGTACCCTTTGACACCTAAGGAGGTAGAGAACATTAAGGCAGTTCCTTATGCTTCGACATGTGGAAGCCTAATTTATGCTATGTTATGTACGAGACCTGATATTTGTTTTGTCGGGGGTATGGTTAGCCGATACCAGTCAAACCCAGGACAAGAACATTGGAGTGCAGTAAAAATAATACTCAAGTACTTGCGTAGAACTAAGGAGTATATGTTAGTTTACAAGTCCTCAGATTTGTTGCCTCTGGGTACCGATTCATATTTCCAGACAGATAAGGATAAGAGAAAGTCCACCTCGGGATGTGTTTTTACTTTGGGAGGTGGAGCCGTAATATGGAGGAGTGTGAAGCAGAAATACATTGTAGACTCAACCATGGAAGCCGAGTATGTGGCAGACTCTGAGGCAGCCAAAGAGGCTATATGGTTTCGAAACTTCCTACTGGATTTGGATGTAACTCCTAATTTTCCACAAAAAATCATGATTTATTGTGATAATACTGGTGCTGTGGCGAATACCAAGGAACCACGGGCCCATAAGGCAGCAAAACATATAGAGCGTAAGTATCACCTCATACGGCAGTTCGTTAAGCGATGAGATATTATTGTGGATGATATAGCATCAAAAGATAACCGGGCAGATCCTTTCACGAAGAGCTTACCAGCTAAGGCTTTTCAGGAGCACGTGGAAGTGAAATGAGTCAAACAGTTGGTCACATAGTTATATAGTTGGTAGTGGATTGATTGTAATAAACACTGATATACTCAAAGTATAATATCTGGGATATATCGTGTAATTATTTTTACTAATAAATATTATGTGATTATTCTGTGAATTTTTGGTGAATTATCAGTTCAGTTGTATATATGTTTGGATGTTTAAATGTGATATTATTTGAGTATTTTAATTTTTATATGTCCAAAATAAAGTATAGATAATTGTGATATTTTTCTAATAATTTTTATGTTGTTATATGATTTTATAGATAATTTATGTATTTAATAAATTATTCCGAGTATTTATAAACTATTTTGTATAATCGAGAACTAACCGACTTACCCATTTTTAAGTTTTTACAACCCGGAAGTCTCGGAAAAACTCCTTCCTAACCTAATTGCAATATTCCGAGCATTTTCCATGTTTTGACTTTTTCGATCCGAAGTACGGTTTTCCCTGTGCGGGTCCCGGTGCAAAATTTTCGATACAATATTCGTTTCGGTAAATCGATAAAACCCGTACTTTCGAGAAACGGGATATTTTGATTAAACTATTATATTATCTTCTCGTAATTCGTGTAACCAAAGCGCTGAGACCAAGTTTGTATTTATAAAATGTATAATTTTAGATAATTATCCTGAAACCGCTACCGATTTGGATCTGTTTTATAAAAGAAATAGTATATTTTATATCCAATATGATCCAATGAGGTACCAATATTCCGTAAATATAAATAGCCTTTACCGTATTTTATTTTGTATATAAAATCATTTGCAGTCAGTAAATTATATAATTTTCAGATAGAATACTTAAAATCATAATGTTCTTGAGAATCAAACTATAATTTGAAGGCGTTAGCGATATCGGATTTTGGAGTTCTAGTAGTCAAAACGAAGCTCCTGAAACCTACTTTTAGAATCTATAATCCATACCACTGCAGAATCAAAAGCAGAAGTGAGGCGCAGGAAAGGAAAGCAAGTAGTCGGTAGACGCAAGCAAGTGAAGCGTGAGCAGAGTGAGAAAAGACAAGTGCTATGAACCTTCTCAAGATATATTGCGAGTAATTGAATAGTTCTGTTTTATATTGCAAGTACTTTGAAGCGCGAAACCCCAAACCTTGATTCCAGTTATTGATCTTTTAGCCGTAAGCCTTATTCTTTGTAAACCATTGATTGTTGAATACCCAGATGCGAACCACAAATATACGATACTACTCAACAAATACATACAAACTAAATACCGATCACTGAACCGAAATTGTTTAACATACAAACCTTCATACCTTAAATATCAGAAGACTAATCTTTATAACCATGAGACCTTGGTTCTTCTATTATTTGATTCTTTTACCGACTGATAGCCAATCCTTGTACTTACCTTGTTATATCCTATGGGTGAATGTATATCACCTTATGCTTGAAAACCAATGTTGTTTATGATTCTGTTTATTTATTTACATTGTTTATTCTGTTATTGTTATAGAATTGGATTATTTTTTAAATGTGGACCAAATTCATGGCCAGACAAGATTGGTGGTCATGTTAGGCCAATGTGTGCCTTGGATCCACTATTTAGAGCAGAGTTGTCTGCCTTGCTCGAGGTTAGTGCATGGCTGATCAACAGCCTAACCTTGATTTTTAAAATAAAAATTAAATATCCAATTCTAATCATTGCTTATAAAGGAACTTGACACCCTAAATCATTTCACTTGATCATTGTCTAATCTCAGTATTGCCATTGTGACTTGCTGAGCTAGTTAGCTCATTTGTGCGATTCTGTTTATATTCTTTTCCAGTTAAGAAGGAACCTGTTCGTAGCGAGGATCCCCAATCAAGTGTGCGAGCTAGGATTCCAGGTTAAAAGGAATAATCTAGCTGAAGACTTTTGTAATAGTTTAAGTTCGAGAGTTTGTAAGAATGTTTAATATTCAGATGTAAGTTTAAATTGTTGGGATTTGGAATGTTTGTAATATAAGTAAGTAAGTTGTGGCTTGTGTGCATACTTTAACCTGTTACGATCCGTGGATGAAGGTAAGTAGGGTCACTATATATTATTATTATTATTGTTATAAACAGGTTTATATATATGGTGTGTGTGTTGTGGACCCCAAACTTCTGACCCGGGTTTGGAGGGCGCCACATAAAGAATAGCTTGAGTATAAGTGGGAGATTGTTAGAGTTTATACTGAACTATTCGTTTGAAGTATATACTATTATAATAATTATTTGAGAATCTTGAATGCATGTTTTCACATTATCTGTATATTATATATTATAGACAATCTAGTATCAAATGGGATAACAGAAGATTAGATTGTCAAGCTCTTTATATAATATAATAAAGGTTCAGAGTCTAAGTGGTGTTAGACAAACCACTAGAAGGGCTGAAGTATTATTTAGAAATAGTATATTTTTACTATTGAATAATGCTTGGATATTTTGTGTATATTGAACGGGATCAAAAACTATATGCTAAAAAGAGAAAGAATTGGCGATACTAGGGAACTTACATTCAATCAGGTACCGTTCAATCAGGTTTGTCTTTACTCATCTTTCTCATTTTTTTGTTTTTAAAGTTATATACATATTTTTTCAGCTGGAATACAATGATTCGAGATTGTTACTTTTTTGTTGAAGATTCAATTTGATTGGGAGTTATTTCATGTGATAATGAGTGAAGGATTAGATAGATTTTACAGTGGTTTGAAGCCTTCTTAGTTTGGAGTGCTGCTTCTTTCCTGTTATATAACTTTTTCCCTCTTTAACCTCCCCTTTTTATATCATTTTCCTTTTGATAAAAAAATAACTAATAATTTCAAACCACTGATCTATAAATGATAAAGTTCTTTGAAAACATCTTTTCGATAATTACTTCTCTTCTCTAATCCAATTCATATTGGTTCTTTTCACAAGTTCAAATTTCCAATGAGTTGTTAGATATATTTGAGATGTCATGTCTAATATATTTCATGTTTAGTTTTCAAATCTTAACAAACAGGAAATATCAGTACTTACTGGAATCAGTACTTACTGGAAGTCAGAACTTAAGGTCATATCAGAACTTAAGGTTATGTCAGAACTTAAGTGCGGAAGGACTTACAGTTAAGGAATGAAGCTAATTTACAGGATAGATGATCGAGACTAAAAAAAGAAGAAGATATGCATGGAAAGAGTTAGAAGATAAGAAGACTTGTATAAGATATCTAATTGATATATTGTAGGAGACAGAATTATATTCCATATCAATTAGAAGTTATCTTGTAACTGTGTGCTATATAAACACAGACATAGATTTACACTATATGTGTTATCATTATCGAGAAGATCATACATTGTAACCTAGCAGCTCTTAGTGATATTTGTTCATTACTGAGAGAGAACAGTTCCATTGTAACAGAGTTTATTATATTGAATATATCTGTTCACTTTTACTTGTGTTCGAAATTGATTTGATTGTATTAAACACTGTATTCAACCCCCTTCTACAGTGTTGTGTGACCTAAAAATTGGTATCAGAGCTTATCTGTAAACACACATACAGTAAAGATCCAAACAATCATGTTTGAAGAAGAACAAACTCCAACCAAGTCCACTAAAACTGAAGAAACTCAAAAGACTCAAACGCACAGTCGATATGAGACTATTAGGGTTCCCATACTGAGACCTTCTGAGTATCCCATATGGAAAGTGAAGATGGCTATGTTTCCGGAAGCTACAGATCCAGAATACCTTGACAGAATTAATGAAGGACCACATAAGCCAACCAAGCTCTCTATTGTAGTTGCAGATCAGCCAGCAAAGACTATACCAAAGGAGAAAAGTGAGTATACAGCTGAAGATATCTCATCCATTGCCAAGGATGCAAAGGTAAGGCATTTGCTGTATAATGCCATTGATAATGTCATGTCAAACAGGGTAATTCATTGTAAGACTGCAAAGGAGATATAGGATGCTTTGGAGAGAAGATGCCTTGGAACTGATGCAATCAAGAAGAACATGAGGACTATACTCACTCAAGAGTATGAGCACTTTGACTCATAAGCTGATGAGTCATTAACTGACTTATATGACAGGTTTTTCAAACTCTTGAATGATCTGTCACTGGTGGACAAGGAATATGATCTTGAAGATTCAAATCTAAAATTCCTCTTAGCTCTTCCTGAAAGTTGGGATTTGAAGTCTACTACTATAAGAGACAACTATGCTCTTGATGAAACTACTCTTGATGAAATTTATGGTATGCTCAAGATTTATGAACTTGAGATGGATCAAAGGAGCAAGAGACATGGGAGAAAGTCAAGGACGGTTGCTCTTAAAGCTGAGGAGGAATCCCCCAAGGTGGCTGTCTCAAAGAAAGGCAAAGGAAAGGCTCTCATCATAAAGTCTGATTCAGATTCATCAAGTTTTGATGATGATGATGATTCAGAAACTGAAAGTTTTTCCTGAAATAGATGCTGATGAAAAGATGATGAAATTGTGTGCTCTTATAGTGAAGGGTATCACAAAGATAGCCTACAGGAAATTCAGAAGGGGAAAGAAGTTTTCCAAGAAAGGTGGAAGTTCTGATAAGAAAGGGTTCAGAAAGTATGAAGGCAAAAGTGCAAAGTTTGACAGAGGAGACAACTCAAATGTCAAATGCTACAATTGTGGTGAAAGAGGCCACATATCTCCTACTGTAAGAAAGGAAAGAGTGACAAAGGCAAGGCACTTGTCACAAAGAAGAAAAGCTGGACAGACTCTTCAGATTCTGAAGATGAAGTGAATTATGCTTTAATGCCAAATGCTGATGGCACCCTTAAACTGCTGAATTGAAGGTACCTCAAACAACTTATACTTTTCATACTGATGATATTACCGAGTTGAGATTATATCTTAAAACCATGTTTATTAGTTATAGAGATCAAACTTTAACATGTGAAAGATTAACTTCTGAAAATCTTGCTGATAAGAAAAGGAATGACAATTTGGAAAAAGAGTTAGTTATGTTCCATCAAACTCAGAAAGAAAGAGATGATGCTTTTTATGTTAGAGATGAATAGCTAAAATTGAATCAATCTCTAAAAACTGAGTTAGAAAAAAAAAAGATTATCAGGACTTGGACTAACTCTGGCAGAATAACTCAGAACTTATTAAGTAGTGGAAACTGGAAAGAGGGCTTAGGTTATGGAGATGATAAAAGTGAAAAAGGAACTGAACAAATTAAGCCAATTGTTGTTAAACAGACTGCTAAGCCAAAGGTAAATCTTGTTAAGTTTGTACCTAAAATTATAAAGTCTAATTCTAAAAAGATGAAAGAGTCTGTGACAGAAGTTAAGGAAAAGTCAACTTCTGACAACTTAGAACAGGATAAACCAGCTGAAATTAACATATGCTTAATGACTAAGAAGCAGCTTAAGCATAAGCTGGAAGAAATAAGGAATGTCAACAAGGTAAAGGCAGCTAGGAAAAATAGGAATGGAAAGGAAGGTGTGAATAAAAGCAATAATTATATGCCTGTTCCTAATGCTCCTAGAAAGAAATGTTATTACTGTGGAAACTCTAACCAACTTGCTTTTTTTTTGCAGGAAGAATAAGAATATAAACTCTTTATCTCCTAAGTCAGGAGTTAAGAGTCAGTCTGTTAGGTTTAAGCCACAAAATCCTTATTTTTATTGTGGTAGTTTATGGCATTCCATTTATACTTGTAAGGAATATCATAGTTTATACTATGATTATTATCAAATAAAACCTTCTTTGAAGAAAGTTACTTTAATTCCTTCTAGTGTAAAGTCTGATGCAAAGTCTGATATAAGTTCTGATAAACAGCATGTTAGCATAAACTCTGATATTAAATCCGCTGCAAATGCTAACAAACTTAAAAAGGCCAAAGGATTCAAGCAAGTCTGGATCCTTAAAAATAACCATTAGTGGTCTTTGTGATTGCAGGGAAACAGGAAAAACATCCTAGTACTGGATAGTGGATGTTCAGGACATATGACTGGAAATAAAGCCCTGCTCTCAGACTTTGTGGAGAAAGCTGGCCCAGGAGTTTCTTATGGAGATGGAAACATGGGAAAAACTCCGGGATATGGAAATATTAATTTTGGAAATGACATCATCGAAACAGTAGCTCTTGTCTCAGGACTTAAACACAATCTGCTAAATGTGAGTCAAATCTGTGACAGAGGTTATCATGTGGATTTCTTTGAAGAACACTGTGAAGTTGTAAGCAATTCTACAGACAAAGTGGTTCTGAAAGGTTACAGGCATGATAACATATATGAAGACAAACTTTCAACAAGTACTGATGGTTCTGCAATCTGTCTGTTGAGTAGAGCATCAATTGAAGAAAGCTGGAATTGGCACAAAAGACTCTCTCATTTAAATTTCAACAACATAAATGAGCTTGTAAAGAAAGATCTTGTTAGAGGACTGTCAAAATCAGTATTTGCTCCTGATGGCCTTTGTGATTCATGTCAAAAGGCAAAACAAAGAAAATCTTCTTTCAAGAGCAAAACTGAGTCATCAATTCTTGAGCCTTATCACCTACTGCATGTTTATCTAATTTGATCCAGTCAATATTATGTCTATTGCAAAGAAGAAATATGCTATGGTTATACTGGATGAGTTCACAAGGTACACTTGGGTGTCCTTATTGCACAAGAAGAATGAAACTACATCTACTCTAACTGATCATGTCAGACAGCTGGATTAGTTGGTCAAAGATTCTGTTAAAATTATAAAAAGTGATAATGGCACTGAGTTTAAGAATTCAATCATGGAAGAGTTCTGTAAAGAGCATGGAATCAAACAGGAATTTTCTGCACCTGGAACTCCACAGAAAAATGGAGTTGTAGAAAGAAAGAACAGGACTCTCATTGAAGCTGCATGAACTATGCTTGATGAAGCAAAGCTGTCAACCTACTTTTGGGCTGAAGCTGTGCAGACTGCTTATTTTACACAGAATGCTACACTCATAAACAAGCATGGAAAAAAACCATATGAGATGGTGAAGAAAAAGAAGCCTAATCTGAAATACTTTCATGTATTTGGTTGCAAGTGTTTTGTTCTTAAGACTCATCCTGAACAGCTGTCAAAATTTGATCTAAAAGCTGATGAAGGAATTTTTGTTGGATATCCACTTTCCACAAAAGCCTTCAGAGTCTACAATTTAAGAACAAGGGTTGTTATGGAATCTATCAATGTATCTTTTGATGATAAGAAGATTACTAGACTTGAAGATTTCAATGATCATGATCAGCTGAGATTTGAAAATGAAGACTTAAATTCTGATTCTGCAAATTCTGATGACTTAAAATCTGATCCTGTAAGTTCTGACGGGTTAAGTTCTGATGTCATTGAAACTGTGGTAACAACTCCAAAGAAAAATGCACCTGTCCAGGGGGAGCAAGCTAGAGATCCAACCACATCTCAAGACTCTCAAGAAGCATCAGAACCTGCCACTGGCTCTTCAAGTTCTGATTCATCTAGTTCTGATGAGCCAAATTCTGATAATTCTGGAAACTCTGATACTTCAAATCCTGAAGGATCCAAGTCAAATTCTGATGTCTCAGAGAGCATAACGACAGGGGGAGCATCAGAAAATGCTAATGGAGACAGCGTGGATCACGGGGGAGGATCCAGTTCTAGAAGTCAACTTCAATCTGCAAGGAAGTGGACCAAATCACATACACCTGACTTAATAATTGAAGATCCTGAAGCAGGTGTCAGAACTAGAACTGCAATATCAAATGAATATCTCTATCATTCTTTTATATCTCAGACTGAACCAAAGAAAGTGGAAGAAGCTCTTCAAGATGCTGATTGGGTGCAAGCAATGCGGGAAGAGTTAAATGAATTTGAAAAAAATAAAGTCTGGACCCTAGTGCCAAGACCAAAGAACAGATCCATTGTTGGCATAAAATGGGTGTTCATAAATAAAACTGACAGTGATGGCTTAATTATAAGGAATAAAGCAAGGCTGGTTGCTAAAGGCTACTCTCAACAAGAGGGTATTGATTATGATGAAACATGTGCACCAGTTGCAAGATTGGAAGCCATAAGAATCTTTTTGGCTTATGCTGCTCACAAAAAGTTTAAAGTCTTTCAAATGGATGTGAAAAGTGTTTTTTTAATGGAGAATTGGAAGAAGAGGTCTATGTTGAACAACCTCCAGGCTTTGTAGATTCAAAATTTCCAAATCATGTCTATAGGCTTGACAAAACACTTTATGGCCTTAAGCAAGCTCCTAGAGCATGGTATGAGATTTTAGCTCAATTCCTTCTGGAAAGTGGATTTCATAGAGGTACAATTGATAAAACACTGTTCTACCTCAACCATGGAAAGGACCTACATTTGGTACAGATATATGTTGATGATATCATATTTGGTTCTACAAATGCCAAACTCTGTGAAAGGTTTGCAAAACTAATGCAGTCAAGATACCAAATGAGAATGATGGGAGAACTCAGCTATTTTGTTCAACTGCATCCACTCCCATGGCCACTGCAACCAAGTTAGATAAAGATAATGGTTCATCAGTCGATATTACTAACTACAGAGGTATGATTGGCTCATTACTCTATTTAACTGCAAGTAGACCTGATATCATGTATGCTACCTGTCTTTGTGCAAGATTTCAGGCTGATCCAAGAGAACCTCACTTAATAGCTGTGAAAAGAATTCTCAAGTACCTCAAGGGTATAGCTGATCTAGGATTGTGGTATCCTAGAGAATCAGATTTTAAGCTAATAGGTTACTCAGATGCAGATTTTGCAGGATGCAAAATGTGACGGCCTCAACCCTGGGGTCAGGAGTTGACGTCATCAACCACAACCATAAGATAAACAATTCAATAACAGGATATAACTACGACCCCTTTGCCAAGATCTTTTCCAAGTTTAAGTATGACTTAGGTTACTCAACTAACACAACCCAAATTACCTTACACAATCCTGACCACTAATTCAATGCAGCAACTCAACAGACCTCATCTGGTCTGAACACAATTACCTCAGAGGAGCCTGGCACGAAAGGAGATGGAACTTTACCCTGACTACCGCGCAAGAATCTCCTAGGCATCTGCCATACATATAAAATATTCTGCAAGGGTGAGCAATTGCTTGCTCAGCAGCACCACTATATGAATAACAAGCAAAATAGTTTAAAGTAAAGCAGTTATAGGAACAGAATTCATAACTTGCCAGAAACATGTAAAACAGGTATAAACTGGATATCAAAACTAGCATGCTCTGTAAAACAAGATCAACAGTCGTGTGCTGTGCATAAAAACCATAGTTCAATTTTAGCATGCTATTTCCATTTTCAAACCTTCTATTCCATTACAGGAACCATAAAACCATATGTCCCGTTACGGGGACCCAAAATCATTTGTTCCGTTACGGGAACCATACAACTTGTCCCATCACAGGACCTATAAAACTTGTTCCTCTTTGGGAACCTCAAAATCACTTGTTCCATTACTGGAACCACAACATCATCTATCTCAAACACGTTGATTTGTTAAACAATTTCAAAACTGAATCAATCAAATCTATTGGACGTTAACGGGTGAAGATAGCTGATCAGTCTACCCTCACCGGACAGCGACTAGTGGCCGTCCAGAAATAGAATGTGTTCCGGAACTTGGGAAAAGACTAGCCAGGTCTTTCCCCCACGCTGGACTAATCGGTTAAACAGAATGCCCAACCCAATTAGCCACTTACGCAACCACATGCTGGGCCGTTACCGAATAACGGGCCTTTTTTCGCAACTCCAATAGATCAACTGAATTCCCTTTTTGCCTCTTTCCAAAAATTCCACGACATAGGTGGATCAAAACCTTCCACGACATAGGTGGATTAAAACAGTCTCTTTATCCAGTTTCCAAAATCACTATCACGTATCTTTTTTTAAAAAAATCATTCTGTCACAGCACACTATTCAAAATTCTTTTCATTTAAATCACGTTTAGAGATAGGTATTTTCAGAAGTTACTTTTCCCCAAAACATAATTTTAAAACATTATTTTCAAGTACAGGGGATACGTAACTTAAAACGTTTATGTTCCATTACGAGATTAAAACATTAGCTATTCACATATACTGAACCATAGAAGAATGGTCAGGGGTACTTGCCTTGCAGAGCTTTACAACTGATACTAATTGACTCTGAGCCGACTCGGACGCTCAGGCTTTATCGCTTTACTATTTGACTATCCTGGATCCGACCTCAACGCCCAGGTCCTTCGCTTAGGAACATCGCTGCGCTTGTCGACTGATCACTAGGTTATCTTTAGTTCGACTTCAATTCTTGAGTCCTTCGACCAGAACCTACAGAGCCGAAATACCCTACGTTAGACGTCTAGGTATGCTTGACATATCCTCGCTAAACTATTGACCCAACGATAACGATTCTCGACTAGTAATTACACATATTATAATAACACACACAACAATTAAGGTTCACGTTCTCAAAATCGGTTTAGTGTTCGTTCCCAGAAAATACGTATACTCGTCATTTTATAAAATTAGGGTTATTGGGTTTTGACAGAACATTCATCACAACATACAATCAGGTCTCGCACAATATATATATATATATATATATATATATATATATATATATTCATATTCGCTCGACGTTCCGATAATTACAGGGTATGTCCCGAATTTCCAAATAATTTCCAAAAATTCGGGCAGTACCTCCTCTGTTTATCGGCCTACCCGTCGAATAACTCGACATCAAATCACAACAACAAATCCACAATTAATCCAAATACGATTCCCAACCTCCGATTCAATTCAGTCAAAATTCCATACAATCCCAAGTTTCAATTTAAGTACACTTATTAATTATTATTCATATTTTATAATTATTTATTTTAAAATATTAGGACTCAGATATGCATCGTCATTGTCCACCGTCCGCTCGTCGAAATTTATCGCGGACGGCGGTAAAATCCGCGGGTACCCGATTAATTCGGGTTCCAACACAAACTTCACCGATTATCAATATAATTCCACACGAATTTACTGATATCACGAAACAACAATCAATTAAATCTTGCGAAAACAAAATAAAATTTTCTAGATTATAATGAGACGAGTCAACAGGCAAAGCAACACAGAATCGCAGAACCACTGGGCCACGCGCACAACCACGGCCGGAACAAGGAGGGAACTAGGCGGCAATTAAAAACACACAGGACTCGCATACACTTAACACCCATATACATTTACACGTATATATATGTTTGAAAACGACAGAAGTAACAAGAATGGTCGCCGGAAAGTAAACAGGCGGAAGGAGGGAGGCCGAAAAAACCAATCGGCGGCGGGTAACAAAAGAACAGAAAAAAATCAGAAGAAGAAGGGGGTACGGGGGTGAAGAAGGGGAGGAGGAAGACAGAAGTGTGAAGAGAGGGAGGAATAATTGAGTGATTACAGAGACCTGAGAGAGAAATTTTTAGAGAGATGAAGCTGTGAGAGAGACAGGGGCCAAAAACAATATGTGTGTTTCTGTTTTTTTTCCTTTCCTTATCAATTAGCAGCCAATTTCAGTTAGACACGAAGCTAGTACAAGCCTAAGAGCAGAACACGTATATTTATTCTATCTGGAGTCTAGTTTTTGTTCCTCGTTCCGATATTTATGAACTAAAATACGGTTAAATAAAATTCAAAAATGATTGAAAATAATTTTATAATCCTCAGAATAATTAGAAGCTGGTAAAATAAAATTTTGACAATTTAATATGCAATTCTTAAACGCACATTCGACCCGCATTTTAAAATTAACGAACTGAGCTCAAATTAAATCAGATTCAGAACATCATGGAAACCATCTTAAAACATTAAAAATATCCCAAAGTTTATAAAAATATAATTTTCATAATTTTAAAACAATTTCTAAAACGCAATATATACCCGCTTTTCTCAAATAAACGAATCAACGCGCGGGTAAAATTAATCCCGAAAATTCCCAAAATGATTTTAAAATTCCCAGAATATTCCCAACTTACATAAATATGAGTTTCATAATTTTTAAGGATTTCCTGAATTAAATATAAATTTTACAAATAAATACAATCAGAAAATCATACAGGGCTAAATAATTGATGAAATATTGATTTCTGAGTTTTATAAAATCCCAAAAATAAATATTGAGATTATAAAGTCATAAAAACAACTTTAGAGACAGTCCACATATTTACACAAATAAACTTACATGAAATCCACTTTTAAAAGTGAAAACAATTCAATACAAGTCCATAATTAATTACACGAACACCCTGGACACCATAATTCACACACATAAATAAAAGTAAAATAACACGTAGCTGACAGAAGCTATACTCATATATTATTCATTTAATAATTCCATAATTACACTTTTAATTAAATATAAAAGTATACGAGTCGTCACATCCTTCCCCCCTTAATAAGATTCTGTCCTCAGAATCTAATCTAACTATACATGAGGATATTTGTCAAGCATATCTGACTCTAACTTCCAAGTAGACTCTTTGACTCAAGGATTTATTCAATGCATACTCACTATAGACATAAATTCATTACTCAGGACTCACTCTTAACGATTTAGGATCTGGATCGATTATTCCACGCAGAATAAATTTGGATGGGAGCCCATTGGCTCCTAATCAATGGCTTGATTTTGCATTAGATACATATCACCTTAGTATTAACACGTGAAACATACTATATATATATATATACACATTGCAATTACGGTGACAACATCAACTCATAGACAACTTTGCCTATATTTATTTATACCTCTAACGGCTCAACACATTTAAGACTCTACTCGTTCCTTCTATTCAAACTTAATCAATCTCTTTCAAGGTAAAGCTTTTGCCTATACCACGATCCTCATTCTATATATTCATATCCTTTCAATACAAATCCGCTTCTCGCTTTGTATATCTCGAGTTGTTTCAACTCTTTTCCGAGTCAACACCACCACACTCTTGATGTACTAAATTAATTCAGGACTTAACAATATCTCTATTTCCACTTTCTCTCACTAGGGTGAGGACCCACACTTATGTCCATACAATACTTTACAAAGTAGCATTCTCCTACTAATATGATAATTATTATCATAGAATCTCAATCCATGGTAGGTGATTATCGCAGTTCACTTTTTAAACCCATCATCTATATATTCTTCACATATCTTATATTGTCCGAATCATCTTCTCACTTTGACCCTCTGTCTAAGGGTGATAGGCAATACTAATTTTCAATTTAATTTCCAACATCCGATCGCTTCTTACTTATTTTTATCAGTTAAGGCTGGGAAATAATATTATATATTAACTTCGCATCACCTTCAGATACTCAACTTCAATTCCCACAGTTTCCAATTCCTTTACTGGTTCCTTGGCAGCCTTAACCATATTTAATCATTTTTCTCTACACGAGGCATAAACTACTACACTGGCTTTGCTTAGATGGTTGTTAGTGAAATACTCAAAATCTTTTATTATCTTCAGCCAAAATTCATACTTTAAAACTTAGCGTATAACTTCTTTCCTTCTAATCTTCGTAGGGAAATTCTTGGGTGTTCTATACAGACTTTCTTGATCCTTAGATAGCTGAGGATATTATCAATAAATATAATTTGTTTATCCAAGTACTCTTTATACACCATGTTCTTAATTCCTTATAGACAATCGATGCACTTATTACTCCACATAATATCACCAGAACTTGCAATGCTCATAACTCATCTTAATCGCAATCTTTGACATGTCCTCAGGCTGTCTCTCAAGTCAATCCCGTAGAAATCACACACTCCTTGAATTAGGTCACATAAGTAACCAATTCTTTATAGAGGTTACCTATTCTTATTTATTATTTTGTTAAACTCCCGATAATTAGTACACAATCTCATCATTTCATTCCTCTTTCTAGCAACATGACTGGTGCATTTCTGGGGTCTCTATCTATTACACTCACTCCCCTTTCAATCACTTTCACCATTATCGCACTAATTATTTCGTTCCACTGGCTTCTAGAGACTCCAGGGCATTTATTTATTACCCACAATTCCCCCAGCTTAAGTATTCTCTTCTTCGTATCTTTACAGATGGTGAATCTACTTAATATCCTTAGTTTATTATTTCTTTTCTCGTATGATTGGAAGGATTCCTTATATTGCTTCCGCATCCAAAACTTATCTTACTATTGGCATCCATACACTTTACCCTTCGCTTTTTTTTAAAACCACTCTTTACCTTACTATAGGAGAACCAACCCAACCCTAAAATCACATTGAACTCTTCTAGCTCGAAGGGTGTTAGATCAACTGCAACTACGTCCAACTTCTAAACGCTTGATTTCTGGTTTCTTTTAAAAGTTCTATCTCTAGCTGAGCTGAATGTTGACCTTTGCGATGTAGTATCTTGAATAACCATTCTACAACTCTTTGCAATATAATCAACCCTTCTTCAATTGTAACACATAACTCCTGGATTTCGGGGTTGTATTTCGATGCATAATGACTCTTATGTCCACGCTTGAAACATCGCACATTCTTCTTGCACGTACCACTGCATCTCCTTTCACAGGACTTGCAATCCACTGCTCACTTGACTTACTGGGATGGGGTGGAAGCAACTGAAATAATACTAGACCTAGCCTATAATAAACTCTATCTCCGGAATCTCTTACTCCTGCTTCGACCAAACTGACTACGCAATTCTTGACTGTATTCTTCTTGATCTCCATGCCCCTAACACCACCAGACTTTCTTTTCTTATCATTCTCTTCCTTAACAACCAACTTCTGGCTACTTTCCATTACCAGGGCGGCCTGAACCATAGAAGGGGTATGTCTTGCAATGCCACAACTCCTCTGCGAATTTCAGGTTTCAACCCTTGTTGGAACCTCTTTACTTTCTGTATCTCTGCACTTACATACTCATGAACTAATCGGGCCAATTCTGTAAATTTGGCCTCATATTCCAACACACTTCTTTCACCTTGCTTCAGTTCTAGAAACTCAATTTTCATTTGACTCCGCACACAATCTAGGGAATACCTTCCCTAACACAACTCAGTAAACCTAACCCATAAAACAGGGCCTTCTCCTTCTACATTCTGAAAAGATTTAAAACTAGTACATTGATTCACTCATTGTTGTTGCTGCTGCAACAGTAGTCACCACCACTGAACCCGTTAGATTAACTGCAACTGTTGTTGCTACGGCTGGCGCAACAAATCTAGAATTTCATTAATAGTTGGACCATTCAAAAAACTACTACTATTTTCTTTAGACTGGGTAACTTTCTTAGGTGGCATCTTCCTGAGATATATAAATGGGTTTATTCAAAACATAACAAAATATCACCGTTTTTAAATAGTGCACCTGTATCTGGAAAATGCTGCCCAATAAATTACCCATGTCCTTAATATCGGGGTCCATGTACAAAAGAAATCTAGATTAATAGCACTAGCAATCATAGCAACAATGACAGTAACAGAATTAATAACCGTTCAGGAAAACTAAAATACAAAGGAACTAACACCGTAGCATGACTCCTCAATACAATAGCAACTGACCAACTTCCGGTCATTACTCTATTATCACACTACCACCAATCGGAAATACTACGAGACTTATCTGACTATATCAACCACCAATTACGCAGAGCCCCACTAGAATTCAAGTCACGCTTAAGGAATGCTAGACTCCTCTAGGCACCATGGTCCAAATTTCAACCAACCATTTCTCTAAGGATGATTTCTTATCACCCTCAAGTGATTCAACCATCACTGAGTTACCTTTCCCCAGGCTATAACTCCATCCTTGGATCCTAAACTCTCACGGTTTCCATTACTCTTAAATAACACCCTGATATAAGGCTTTCCTTCTTCCTGACAGTTACTCTAACTTGCTTTCAATAACAAGGACCATCCAATCGCAGAAATTCATTATCATAAAATATCAAAGAAAATTTCAAACTTAAGGGAATCAAATAAGAGGAAATTGTGAAGAAACTGTAGGTATGAATGAGAGCAACCATACAAATACATAAGATGGCCAGTCTTGGTACCCCACAGTTTACAACACATAACTCGGTGGCGTCCCACCAGACCCTTTTGCCACACAGACAAACGATCAATTCCTATGCATTGTTCGCCCCAATCAACCAAAAGAGTCACCAAGGAAAGAAATAATGCTTAAATAGAAAATTCCCAAATAAAGAGGGAGAAATCTTGATTTATAAAGAAATCAACATAATCCTAAGTCGCTTATTTCGAGTTCTCACATTTATCACAGGAAGAGTAAGCAACTTAAAGGATAAGAAACAGTGACTCTGGAAACAAAATACATTTCAAGAAAGAAGTATAAGGGTTCAAGATATACACCACGGTACTGATCCACATTCACCTTGAGACTTGGTTGTTATAGCAGCCACTAATGATTGTCATTCCATCCAACTCACCAAGGTCAACACTAGGTCCAGTAACATGCCTTGACATTGAAAATACGATATTTAGAAGTAACGTTGGCGCCTCTTCAGCTGACACACCAAGGAACCGCGTAAAAGCTGAATCCTCGCAATCAGACTCGTTTTCTCGAGGAAAGAACTAGAAATCTCTATCAAACATTACTAATAATACATATACAAAGGAGACGTACTCTAGGTTAGGGCAGTTCCAATCAATCCTCAACAAACATCAGGGTTACACCTTAGAAACCCATGACTAAACTCATAGACTCACTCCCCTGATTGAGTAGCTGACCTACATCTATCTACAAACCTTTATTCACTCTTTTAACTCTACCCATAACCTAAATCGGGGACTCAAACCTGTAGCTCTGATACCAACTATGACGGCCTCAACCCCGGGGTCAGGAGTTGACGTCATCAACCACAACCATAAGATAAACAATTCAATAACAGGATATAACTACGACCCCTTTGCCAAGATCTTTTCCAGGTTTAAGTATGACTTAGGTTACTCAACTAACACAACCCAAATTACCTTACACAATCCTGACCACTAATTCAATGCAGCGACTCAACAAACCTCATCTGGTCTGAACACAACTACCTCAGAGGAGCCTGACACGAAAGGAGCTGGAACTTTGCCCTGACTACCGCGCAAGAATCTCCTAGGCATCTGCAATACATATAAAATATTCTGCAAGAGTGAGCAATTGCTTGCTCAGCAGTACCACTATATGAATAACAAGCAAAATAATTTAAAGTAAAGCAGTTATAGGAACAAAATTCATAACTTGCCAGAAATATGTAAAACAGGTATAAACTGGATATCAAAACTAGCATGCTCTGTAAAACAAGATCAACAGTTGTGTGCTGTGCATAAAAACCATAGTTCAATTTTAGCATGCTATTTCTATTTTCAAACCTTCCGTTCCATTACAGGAACCAGAAAACCATCTGTCCCGTTACGGGGACCCAAAATCATTTGTTCCGGGAACCATACAACTTGTCCCATCACAGGACCTATAAAACTTGTTCCTCTCCGGGAACCTCAAAATCACTTGTTCCATTACTGGAACCACAACATAATCTATCTCAAACACATTGATTTGTTAAACAATTTTACAACTGAATCAATCAATCTATTGGACATTAACGAGTGAAGATAGCTGATCAGTCTACCCTCACCGGACAGCGACTAGCGGCCGTCCAGAAATAGAATGTGTTTCGGAACTTGGGAAAAGACTAGCTAGGTCTTTCCCCCACGCTGGACTAATCGGTTAAACAAAATGCCTAACCCAATTAGCCACTTATGCAACCACATGCTGGGCTGTTACCGAATAACGGGCCTCTTACGCAACTCTAATAGATCAACTGAATTCCCTTTTTGTCTCTTTCCAAAAATTCCATGACATAGGTAGATCAAAACCTTCCACGACATAGGTGGATTAAAACAGTCTTGTTAGGAATATATGTGCATTAGTTTGATGATATGTTTAACAAAACACTTAAGTAGAAAACTAGTGTTTGTAGCCTCAACGAATAAGACCATTTTGGCTATCCGTTGTTGGTGTAGCTTTACTTAGAAATAAGTCTAGTGTTGTAGCACATTTCAGTCTCTGAATTTGAGATATAATTCTTAAATGTTGAGGGAAATTATAAGTCATGTTGACTACTAGAGGATATGCAGATAGGAAGGCCAATTGTAAATATTTCATGCCTTGTAATCTTGTATAAATGAAATGGTGTCAACGGATAACTTAAAGACCTTCAACGGATGAGAAACAAAGCTTCAACGGATGTCTCTAAAGCTTCAACTGATAACATCCTTCAACGGATGAGTGCATCAACGGATAGAGCTTTAACTGCTAACACATCAACGGATAAAGCCATCAACGGATGAAGGCTTCAACGGATGTTCTGTTAAATAGCAGTTGACAAGTGGTAGTTGTACCTACAAACAGAGGCACATGGGTTGACAGAGACAACTGAGATGTGGTAGCCTAATTCAGGAACATCAGAAAAAGCAGCCGTTCTACTCTAGCATAAAGAGGCAATAGTCAACAATATACTGAGTAAAATGGAGTAGAAACAAGTGGAGAACTTATTTTATTATTGTACTTTTTATCTCTGTCTTCACTTGTAAACTTGGTGATATATAAACCAAGTAGCAGCTAGTAATTAGAAGAGAATTTTTCCAGAACTGTTTAGAAAAATCTTGAGAGAAAAATTATCTAGTTTGTACTAGGATGCAGCTGTGATCAACTTCTTGAATCACAGATTTTCTGAAATACCATCTCTGGTGGAACAACAATCCACCAGAAAAGTTTTTAAGGCCTGTTGTGTTCTTTACATTAGTGTTTGAATATATATCTGTCTGTATTAGCTTAAAGCAATTCATACACTTGTTTATCTTAAACACATAGCCTTTGAAACTGCTCAAAACTTGAAAAAGTTTTGAGATTTACATTCAACCCCCCTTCTGTAAATCTCATTGTTAGTTCATTAAGAATAACAATTGGTATCAGAGCAAGCTCTTGACACACAAAGAGTTTAAAGATCTTGGAAACTAACAAAGATGAGTAAGAAGGATATTGGAGTAAAAATCCCAGTTCTTGACAAAGACAGTTATCACCATTGGAAGGTGAAAATGCACCTTCATCTACTCTCCCAAGATGAAGGTTATGTAAACTGCATTGAGAATGGTCCTCACATTCCCCACAAAGTAGCCACAGTTGCTACAGCCACAATTGCTGTTGGTCAATCCATTCCAAAACCTAGAGCAGAATGGACAATGGAAGACACAGAATAAGTCCACAAGGATAAGAAGGCTATGAACATTTTGTTTAATGGTCTTGACAAGGATATGTTTGATAATGTGATAAATTGCACAACTGCCAAAGTGGTTTGGGACACAGTTCAGCTACTGTGTGAAGGTACAGAACAAGTAAAAGAAAACAAAATGCAGCTTCTCATTCAACAGTATGAGTATTTTCATTTTGAAGAAAATGAATCTTTAAACGACACATTCAATAGATTCCAAAAGCTGTTGAATGGACTGAAGCTGTATGGTAGAGTGTACCAGGTGAAGGATTCAAATCTTAAATTTTTAAGATCCTTGCCAAAGGAATGGAAACCCATGACTATCTCCTTGAGAAACTCTCAAGATTATAAGGACTTCACTCTTGAAAGATTATATGGAATCTTGAAGACTTATGAACTAGAGCTGGAACAGGATGAGGTATTGGAGAAGGGAAGAAAGAAAGGAGGTTCAGTTGCCTTGGTAGCTGAAAATGAGAAAGAATGCAGACAAGAAACTGTGAGATCTACATTGAACTCCAAAGATGGCACAAGCAAATCAGAATCAAGTAAGGGTAAGGAGCAAGTTGCTGAGAATGAAGACAACTCCAGCCAAGATGACTCTGATGGTATTGATGAGCATCTTGCATTTCTGTCCAGAAGATTTGCAAAGATGAAATTTAGGAAAAACACTAGAGCCACTAAACCTCATAAGAACATGGTGGATAAATCCAAGTTCAAGTGTTTCAATTATGGTATAAGTGGACACTTTGCAAGTGAGTGCAGAAAGCCAACTTCTGAAAAGAAGAAATTTGACCAAGTAGATTACAAAAAGAAATATTTTGATCTGCTCAAGCAAAAGGAGAGGGCTTTCATTACTCAAGAAAAAGACTGGGCAGCTAATGGAGAAGAAGAGGATGAAGATGTGGAATATGTCAACTTGGCTCTCATGGCTGATTCTGAGGAAAATGAAGTTAGTTCATCAAGCAACCAGG
This sequence comes from Apium graveolens, assembly GCF_009905375.1. Lineage (NCBI taxonomy): Eukaryota > Viridiplantae > Streptophyta > Magnoliopsida > Apiales > Apiaceae > Apium > Apium graveolens. Next base: position 65,927,181 of record NC_133651.1, on the reverse strand, counting down.
TAATCACTACTGATTTAACACAGCTTACTAAAGAAGAGTGTAATGATGCTTTTAATGACATGTCTACTGAACTGTATCATTTGCGTCTGTCTCTTAAATCTCTTGCTAAAGAAAATAGTAGGATTAAAGAGAACAATTTGTTTTTAAGTGATAGAAATGCTGTGTTAGAAGATAAGTTGATTGACTTAGAGAAAACTAAGCTACATTGTATATCTGTTGAAAATGAACTAGCTGAATCTGTTAAGAAAGTAGAAATACTTTCTAATCAATTAGAGAGAGAGCAAGAGGTGATTAAAGCCTGGAAGACATCTAGGGATGTTAGTGCTCAAATTGCCAAGGTCCAAGGAATTGAATCATTCTGTGAGACTGTCTGGGATAAAAACAAAAAGAAAATAGAATTAATTGATGGGCTGTCAACGGATGTGGAATCAACGGATGATGAAAGTTATCCGTTGAAGGAAGAAAAGGAGCATCCGTTGAAGGTTCCTCAATTAAAACAGGCAGATGTTTCTAAAAGTGAAAATCTAAAGAAACTCGACAAAAAGTTTGGTTCAACTTCCAAGAACTTTGTCAAAGAAGAAGCAAGCACATCCAAAGATTTCAGTAAGGTGAATATAGGACACATGACCTTAGAACAGTTAAAGAATAGGCTCAAAGTGGTTGAGGATAAAAAGGAAACTAAAAGGAAATCTAATAGAAATGGGAAGGTAGGGGTTAACAAACATAACAATTACACACCTGATAGGTATGCTCCTAGAAAAAGCTGTGTGCATTGTAGTAGTGTTAATCATCTATCTGCTAATTGTAAATCTATTAAGAAAACTCCCATTCCTGTACCCTCTTCCATGCCTAATATATCTGCATCACCTCTGCATGCTATGCCTGTTATGTCTCAACAGAATCCTTATGCACATTTTGCAAACATGCCATATTTTAACAATCCTTATCTTGCTGCATTTAGTATGCCTCAAATGCCATACAATATGCCAATATGGAATAACATGCTTGCATAATCCATGCCTTATCAAATTCCAAATGTGCTAAATGATTCTGTGACTAACCCTACACCTCAACCAACTACATCTAAGATCAAGGTTGACTCAAAGTTACCTAAGTCTAAAGATGCAGGAGGAATGAAGTCTAGGAGAAAGGCTAACAAGAATGGACCCAAGGAAACTTGGGTACCAAAATCAACTTGATTGATTTTATGGTGTGTAGGGAAAAAGAAGAAATCTATGGTACTTGGACAGTGGCTGTTCAACACACATGACAGGAGATTTCTCCCTGCTCACAGAGTTTAAGGAGAGAGCTGGCCCTAGCATAACCTTTGGAGATGACAGCAAAGGGTTTACTATGGGATATGGCTTGATTTCAACAAGGAATGTCATAATTGATGAAGTTGCATTAGTTGATGGTCTCAAGCACAACTTACTGAGCATCAGTCAACTATGTGATAGAGGGAATACAATTTCCTTCAATTCAGAAGCCTGTGTTGTCACCAGTAAGAAAGACAACAAAGTGGTTCTAACTGGAGTTAGAAAAGGAAATGTGTACTTAGCTGACTTCAACTCTACAGATGCAGAATCTATTACTTGTCTCTTCAGCAAAGCAAGTTCAGTTGAAAGTTGGCTATGGCACAAGAAGCTATCCCATTTGAATTTCAAGACAATGAATGATCTAGTCAAAAAGGACTTAGTTAGAGGAATTCCTCTTGTTGAATTCTCAAGGGATGGTTTGTGTGATGCTTGTCAGAAAGGCAAACAAAGGAAAGCATCATTCAAAAAGAAGCTTGAAACAACAATTGATGAACCATTACAGCTGATACATATGGATTTGTTTGGACCAGTCAATGTATTGTCAATTGCAAGAAAAAGATATTGCTTGGTGATTGTAGATGATTTCTCAAAGTTTTCATGGGTCTATTTTCTTGGATCAAAGGATGAAGCAAGTGAAATCATTATCAATCACATCAGGCAAGTCAATAATCATCCTGACTTGAAAGTTAGGAATATCAGGAGTGACAATGGAACTGAGTTCAAGAATTTGACAATAAGGCTGTTCTGTGAAGAAAATGGAATCATGCATGAGTTCTCAGCTCCAAGAACACCTCAGCATAATGGGGTAGTTGAAAGAAAGAACAGATCTTTAATTGAGGCTGCCAGAACAATGCTTGAAGAATCAAAGTTACCAACATATTTCTGGGCTGAAGCTGTTAATTGTGCCTGCTACACTCAGAATATTTCTTTGATCAATCAAGCTAAAGGCATGACTCCTTATCAGTTGTTCAAGAGAAGAAAACCAACTCTAAACTTTCTTCATGTCTTTGGATGTAAATGCTTTATACTGAGAAATCAATCTGACCATAAAGGGAAGTTTGATACAAAGGCTGATGAAGGGATATTTGTTGGTTACTCAGCTGGAAAATCTTATAGGGTCTACAATCTAAGAACCAACATTGTTATGGAATCTGTGCATGTTGTGTTTGATGATAAAAAGATTGATGGACTAACAGATGAGGGACACCATGAAAGACTCAAATTTGACAACATTGAGATATATTGTGATGATAGTGAAGAGGAGATTGATGGAAATGACACTTCAAAAGGGATTCAAGATATGCCCTTGGATAATGCACAAAATACTGCATCCGTTGAAAGTCAGAATTCTGCATCCGTTGAAAGAGGCAATGCAGTATCCGTTGAAAGACATAATGCATCATCCGTTGAAGTACATAATGAAGCATCCGTTGATCATAGTTCATCAACGGATAATCGATTTACATCATCAGTTGATAGAACTCCAAGTTCCCTGCAAAGGACCAACAACTCAGGGGGAGTTTCAACTGATCAACACTCTGTCTCACATCACGACAATACTGAGGCCACCTCATCTAGAGCACATCTTCCACCTCAAAGGAAATGGACCAAGAATCATCCCTTTGAACTGATCATTGGTGATGCATCATCTAAAGTGCAAACAAGAAAAGCTACTCAAAATGAATGTCTGTATAGTAGTTTTCTATCTCAGGAGGAACCTAAGAAAGTGGAAGAAGCCCTAATGGATCCAGATTGGATATTAGCTATGCAGGAAGAGCTGAACCAATTTGAGAGAAACAAAGTTTGGAAGCTGGTACCCAAGCCAAAGAACAAGAGTTCCATTGACACAAAATGGGTATTCAGAAACAAGATGGATGAAAATGGCATTGTCATAAGGAATAAAGCCAGATTGGTTGCTAAAGGCTATTCTCAACAAGAGGGAATAGATTTTGATGAAACATTTGCTCCAGTTGAAGACTTGAAGCCAGTTTCAAAGTCTATCAGATGGATGTCAAGAGTGCATTTCTAAATGGGGAATTGGAGGAAGAAGTTTATGTAAGCCAACCTCCAGGTTTTGAAGATCAAAATTTTCCAGACCATGTGTATTATCTGTTGAAAGCACTCTATTGACTAAAGCAAGCACCTAGAGCCTGGTATGAGACTTTGTCAAAGTTCCTTCTAGATAATCATTTCACAAGAGGTACTGTTGACAAAACTCTCTTCTTTAGAAATGTTAATGGCTCTAAGATACTTGTACAAATTTATGTAGATGATATTATATTTGGATCTACAGATGATAAGCTTTGTAAAAAGTTTGCTAAATTAATGCAAAGTAAATATGAAATGAGCATGATGGGAGAGCTAACTTACTTTCTTGGGTTACAAGTTAAACAAGTTAGTGGTAGAATTTTCATTAGTCAAACTAAATATATTTATGATCTTTTAAAGAAGTTTGACTTAATGGATTGTTCACCTGCAAAAACTCCCATGGCCACTGCCACTAAGCTTGAATTAAACAAGGCTGAAAAGTCTGTGGATATTACAAGCTATAGAGGCATGGTTGGCTCACTTTTATATTTAACTGCTAGTAGACCTGATATAATGTTTTCTACATGTCTCTGTGCTAGATTTCAAGCTGACCCTAAAGAATCTCACTTAGTGGCCATTAAAAGAATTTTCAGATATCTCAAGGGGACTCCAAATCTAGGAATTTGGTACCCTAGAGAGTCTGGTTTTGATCTAATTGGCTACTCAGATGCAGATTATGCAGGTTGCAAAATAGACAGGAAAAGCACAACAGGCACCTGTCAATTTCTAGGGAACAAGCTTGTATAATGGTTCAGCAAGAAGCAGAATTCTGTTTCCATATCAACAGCTGAAGCTGAGTACATTGCAGCTGATAGTTGCTGTGCACAAATACTATGGATGAGGAACCAGTTATTTGACTATGGTATGACTGTTGACAAAATTCCAATATTTTGTGACAACACAAGTGCCATTGCCATTACTGAAAATCCAGTGCAGCACTCAAGAACCAAGCACATTGATATCAAGTACCACTTCATTAGGGAACATGTGATGAAAGGTACAGTGGAACTTCATTTTGTTCCAAGTGAACAACAAATTGCAGACATATTTACCAAGCCACTTGATGAATCAACATTCACAAGATTGGTAAGTGAGCTAGGTATGCTTAATTACTCTTAAAATTCATGTCCTTATTGCAATTTGATTTGAAGCCTGAAATGTATTATCTGCTAGAACAAATTTGATTTTTAACACAAATTATTCCATCAACGGATATTCCCTATCCGTTGAAAGTCAAAATTGTTCTGTCAACGGATGTTCATTATCCGTTGAAAGACATATACATTTCTGGAATTTTTTTTTTTCGTCAACGGATAAAACTGAAGTGCTCTTCAACGGATGACAGTTTACTTTATCCGTTGAAATATCACATCAGTCGATTCAGGTGTTTCACAGCCGTTGATTCTATTATCTTAACCGTTGATACTCATACATACAGCTGTATGTATTTGTTTTAAAGGTAGTTTTTAGAATACTTACAGTTTATTCTTAAACGGCTGAAATTCACTTACATATATTTATTGTTTAATCTCTTATTTATGCTTTTTAATTTGAGAAAGTATATAAGCCCTTCTGATTTTTCATTTTTACTTTACGCTTTCTTGAAATTTCAAAGCTTTTACCATTTTCTCTCTGCAAAACCTTCAAGTTATTCTCTGCAAATTCTACTCACAACAATGGCACCAGTAGTAAAGATTATGTCTCAATCCGGATTCATCTATGAGAAGAACAATTTCATAGCTTTGGTAGAAAAGAATGAAGCCCATTCCGATTATCACAAAATGATGGACTTCATCAAAAACTGTAAACTTAGCTATGCAATGCTGGAAGCCCCAACGATTTACTGTGAAGTAGTTGAGGAGATTTGGACAACTGCTCAGTTCAACTCAATAGATATGACTATCTCCTTCACCCTCAAAGGTAAAAATCACTGTGTTAACTGTGATGATTTACTAGCATGTTTTAAATTACCTGAGAACAATGCCATGACACCACACACTGATAATGATGTATCCAGCATGTTAGATTCCATAGGTTATTCTCTTAACTCTGCTAGTTTAGGGAGTATAAAAAGAAAAGGCCTTAGGAAAGAATGGAGTTTTCTTGGGGATGCCTTTATCAAGGTTTTCTCTGGGAAAATTAGCAATTTTGATGCCATAACTTCATCTCTTGTTAATATGCTCTATATGCTTGTTTCTGATAGGTATTTTAATTTTAGCAACTATGTTATGCTAGAATTAGGTACTAGATTAGGTAACAAAGCTAATAGATCTAATAACATCTATTATGCTAGATTCTTTATGTTATTGGCTAACCATGTTGCTGAAGGTTTGGTCATAACCAATGAGAATAATAAACTCAAGTGCTGGGCACAAGAGAAAAGAGTTCTTGCAGATTTATTGAGAATGGATCTCAACAGCAGTGTGCCATTGGTATATTTACCAATCATGAATGCACCTCAGGTAAGTGAGGTAATTGCTTCTACAACTCCTACTTCTTCCAACCCCTCTATTTCTTTATCTTCTAGTGTGGCCATGGAATCTGTGACAATGCCCCAACAGATTCCTACCAAGGTCACCAAAACTAAACTTTCAAAATCAAAGACAAAGAAAACTACCTCTGTTGTTTCTCAAAAGACAACAGTTGTAACATCTACCATTAACCCTGAGGGGAGTGAACAGGGTGTGAGTGGTGAGGGGAGGGGTGAACATCAAAGAAACCCCCAGGATAAGGAAGGAGAGATAAGTGCTTCCCAAGCTAGCCAAGCCACAGTTTCTCAAAAAGCTGTGGTGGTTGAAAGGGTTACTAGCATATCCCTAGCTGCATCCTCCCAAAAGGATGTAACTATTGAAAATAGTTCCCAACCAGGAACACAGAACAAACGAGGGAGGGACAATAAAGCCAAACACTCACCAACAAAAGCCTTTATTAGAAGAAAGAGAGCCAGAACCCAATCTTCTACACAGGGTGCACACACTGCACAGATACATCCATCTGTATCTATGCCTTCTCAAACTCAGTTTGATGTGGCTCCAACAAATGTGGAGTCACAGCCCCATTCTCTCACAATTAACACACATCAATCACCACACACTTCTTCACCATCTCTAGATGTGGATATGTTATTCCCATCAATTCCTGATTCTCCCTCTTTACAACTCAGGGAGGAGCCCCACTCAAATACAGGTGATCATCATCTTTTAGATGATTTGTTGGATCACCCGCAAATTCTTTCAGATGTAATTGAAGGATCTGTGTCACCAAAACTCATATCAATCTACACAGATTCAACAGTTATATCACTTTCAATTTCAACTTCTTTTCCTTCTTCAACGGATATCACTCATCCGTTGACAAGTGGTTGTTCTTCAACGGATAAGCTTAACAGCAGTTATCCGTTGATACCATCAGTTTCACCTTCAACGGCTATTCCGCATCCGTTGATAGTCTCTACACTCACAACTGAAACAATTCCAAGTGTAGAAGACTTGATTACTGTACAATCACTTCTAGGACTGAGGGAAGGGAGTGACAATTTGAGTGAGAGGCTGGGTTGCTCCCAGGCAAAAGGAGAGATTGAGAGCTCAAATATGCATGCTATTTTTTCCAGCATGGCAAAAGTAAGTGAGAGGAGTACCACCTTAGTAGGTGAAGGTGAGGGAGTGAGTTGTGTGAGCCAGGGGGAGCCCCTGATGCAAGAACATAGAGAAAATGAGAGAAAAGCAGGGACAGCAGATATAAGGATGGATCCAGCCATTGCTAGTGAGTCAATGATTGTGAATGATGCTGAAAAGGAAAGACAATTTCAGCAACATTACAAAGCTGTAATTGATAACATTTCCTTGGATGCTGACACTTTTACTCATCCTGTTTCAGCCTATCAATTATTGGCTGCACAGGGCAATGTGGAGGCAGAAAAGACACTACATCTAGTACATACAACAGCATCTCTTCAAAGGGACAAAGCTGCTATTAACAAGATGCCTTCAAAAGCTGGTGAGTCATCTGAAGAATTTGGAGTAAATTCTGATGATGATGACTTTGTTTCTTCTGATGGAAGCATGAACTTAGGGGGAGATGAAGGCCCTAGTTCTATTCCAAATCTACCTGAATGGGCCTTAACAAAGGAGTATACAACAGGGCAATTCAATGTCTCCTTAGTCAAACAAATCAGTACTATCCAACAGGCCATTCAGAAAACTTCTCATGCTGGTACAAAGGCTATCCTTACAGCTCACTTGGACTCACTGTATCTCATGAAGTTGCAGCAAGTAAGACAGAATCTGAGTGTGGATGAACTCAGAAAGGATATTGCTGACTTGAAATCCTACAATTCTGAAAAATTGGATTCAGTCATGCCCTATGGTACAATGCAGGACATTTTGTTGAGATTGAAAAAGGAATCACATACTGAAAAGAGGCTGACCAAATTGGAAGACAGAGTTCAAGTTATTGAAGATTCTGTGGCCACCATTCTTCACAACCAACAATCTCAAACAAATCTACTTATGCAGCTGGCAAAAGCACAGGGCTTGACCCCTCTCCTTGATGATAACAAAAAGGGGGAGAGTAAAAGGGAAGGGGAAGGAGAGCCATCTACAAAAATCCAAATATCTAAAGTGCTAGTTCCTGCCATCACTACTTCTCCAATCATTCAAATCAAAGGAAAGCCTGATGGAATTGATTTAATCCAGCTAGCAGCAGCTGAAATTCAAGTGAAAGAGCAAAGGAGGAGAATTGATGAAAGGATGCAACAGTTGTTTGGCTCTACACAAGATAAATCAATATCTGTGAAACATAGCACAAAGGTTAAACCAATCAATATGGAGCACAAGCCAGAAAGGAGAAATAAGGTTGGAGAGACTTCTTTCAAGAATCTAAAACCTATGGTTCTCAAGCCCAACACTAGATCCAGCAAGGACTCCACAAAGAACCCTCTAGACTTTGCTCAGATGAAAGAAGTGGACTTTCCTCTTCCAAATCCTGATGAAGACAAAGTTTTGGGTGCTAGCATCATAAAACACAAGGAGACCATGGATGAGGCAGTAAGGAGAAACATGGCTATTATCTTAAGAGAGGGAAAGAGCATATGTGTGATGCAAGGACATCCCAAATTCTCAATAGCCAAGAGGGAAGAAACCAAAAGGTTAAAGAAAGAAGCTGAAAAACTCAAGGCTGAGAAAAGAGCACAAGCAAAGCTTGAACAAAAGCTAAATTCAAGTCTAGTTGAAAATAAGAAAGGAATTGAAGTCAGGGGTGAAGACAAGATTACAAACTTAGATGAGGTTTTTGGGAGTATATTTGGTGAAAGTATGGAGGAAAAAGAGGAATGGCAGAAGGGAAACAGAAGAAAGGCCAAGGCACATAGAAGGAGTGAAGACAACACTGAAGAAACTAAATCTCTACCTTCCATACCTGAACCCTTTGTTGCTGATCCCACTATAAACATCCATGGTGAACCAATCATCCCAAAAGAGGAACCTATTGATTGGGACACCATCAATTTGCCTACCTTTTTAATCACTCTTCCACTACCAAAGAAACAGAAAAGAAAATCCAAATCTACACCTCCCCTAAACTCTAAGAAATTTACTCAAAAACATAAACCTAACCCTAAGCCACCCATTTCTAAAGATGATTATGTTCACATCTGTGACATAAAAGAAATTTCAGACATTGAACTCTATCTGGATGAGCTGGAGGATGTAAGGGGAATTGCTGCCTACAGACAGCTACCAGAGAGATTGGTGTTCAGATACAAAGGAACTGGGGAAAGAACATGGCCTCTCTACAGGATTCTGAATGAAGGCTACTCTACCTTGATCAGAGTCTTTTCAGCCATACAAAAGGATTCTGGCTTTACCAGAACTGCCAAGACTGAAATTCTCAACAAGATTGCCAACATAAGGAAAACTTGGAGGGAGCCCAATGCTTTGCCCAGAACCTTACTCATTCAAGAAAGGGGAACTACAATTCACAAATCACCTCATTGGTTGATGGAATTCAGAGATGATAAAGGAGTCAGAAGATTTTTCAGACTTGAAGACCAACTCAAGATTGTCAGCAATGAAACTCTCAAAGAAATGCAATCTAAGTTGGATATCAGTGATGAAGATGAAGTTGAATTCTTCAGACAACTCCAACTCCAAATTGAGGAAAATGACAAGGGGCTAGGAAAGAAAACCAGGGAACAAAGAAGAAAAAGATGATTTGCTCAGGCTAGAGGAGCACCCTTGGAAATACTGTAAATCTTCAATTACCTTCTAGTACATACACTTTTGCAGCACTTTTAAATTTCTACTTAGTCTCAGTTCATATATTTGTTAAGTGTTTTGTTATCATCAAGTTAACCTTGAATTTATGTCTACAATTCTTATAGACATAAATAGGGGGAGATTGTTAGGAATATATGTGCATTAGTTTGATGATATGTTTAACAAAACACTTAAGTAGAAAACTAGTGTTTGTAGCCTCAACGGATAAGACCATTTTGGCTATCCGTTGATGGTGTAGCTTTACTTAGAAATAAGTCTAGTGTTGTAGCACATTTCAGTCTCTGAATTTGAGATATAATTCTTAAATGTTGAGGGAAATTATAAGTCATGTTGACTACTAGAGGATATGCAGATAGGAAGGCCAATTGTAAATATTTCATGCCTTGTAATCTTGTATAAATGAAATGGTGTCAACGGATAACTTAAAGACCTTCAACGGATGAGAAACAAAGCTTCAACGGATGTCTCTAAAGCTTCAACTGATAACATCCTTCAACGGATGAGTGCATCAACGGATAGAGCTTTAGCTGCTAACACATCAACGGATAAAGCCATCAACGGATGAAGGCTTCAACGGATGTTCTGTTAAATAGCAGTTGACAAGTGGTAGTTGTACCTACAAACAGAGGCACATGGGTTGATAGAGACAACTGAGATGTGGTAGCCTAATTCAGGAACATCAGAAAAAGCAGCCGTTCTACTCTAGCATAAAGAGGCAATAGTCAACAATGCACTGGAGTAAAATGGAGTAGAAACAAGTGGAGAACTTATTTTATTATTATACTTTTTATCTTTGTCTTCACTTGTAAACTTGGTGATATATAAACCAAGTAGCAGCTAGTAATTAGAAGAGAATTTTTCCAGAACTGTTTAGAAAAATCTTGAGAGAAAAATTATCTAGTTTGTACTAGGATGCAGCTGTGATCAACTTCTTGAATCACAGATTTTCTGAAATACCATCTCTGGTGGAACAACAATCCACCAGAAAAGTTTTTAAGGTCTGTTGTGTTCTTTACATTAGTGTTTGAATATATATCTGTCTGTATTAGCTTAAAGCAATTCATACACTTGTTTATCTTAAACACATAGCCTTTCAAACTGCTCAAAACTTGAAAAAGTTTTGAGATTTACATTCAACCCCCCTTCTATAAATCTCATTGTTAGTTCATTAAGAATAACAAGTCTCTTTATCCAGTTTCCAAAATCACTATCACTTATCTCTTTTTTTTTAAATCATTCTGTCACAGCACACTATTCAAAACTCTTTTCATTTAAATCACGTTTAGTGATAGGTGTTTTTAGAAGTTACTTTTCCCCAAAACATAATTTTAAACAACATTTTCAAGTACAGGGGATACGTAACTTAAAATATTTTTGTTCCATTACGAGATTAAAACATTAGCTATTCACATATACTGAACCATAAAAGAATGGTCAGGGGTACTTGTCTTGCAGAGCTTTACAACTGATACTAATTGACTCTGAGCCGACTCGGACGCTCAGGCTTTATCGCTTTACTATTTGACTATCCTGGTTCCGACCTCAACGCTCAGGTCCTTCGCTTAGGAACCTCGCTGCGCTTGTCGACTGATCACTAGGTTATCTTTAGTTCGACTTCAATTCTTGAGTCCTTCGACCATAACCTACAGATCCGAAATACCCTACGTTAGACGTCTAGGTATGCTTGACATATCCTCGCTAAACTATTTACCCAACGATAACGACTCCCGACTCGTAATTACACATATTATAATAACACACACAACAATTAGGGTTCACGTTCTCAAAATCGGTTTAGTGTTCGTTCCCAGAAAATACGTATACTCGTCATTTTACGAAATTAGGGTTATTGGGTTTTGACAGAACATTCATCACAACATACAATCAGGTCTCGCATAATATATATATATATATATATATATATATATATATATATATATATATTCATACTCACTCGACGTTCCGATAATTACAGGGTATGTCCCGAATTTCCAAATAATTTCCAAAAATTCGGGCAGTACCTCCTCTGTTTATCAGCCTACCCGTCGAATAACTCGACATCAAATCACAACAACAAATCCACAATTAATCCAAATACGATTCCCAACCTCCGATTCAATTCAGTCAAAATTCCACACAATCCCAAGTTTCAATTTAAGTACACTTATTAATTATTATTCATATTTTATAATTATTTATTTTAAAATATTAGGACTCAGATATGCATCATTATTGTCCACCGTCCGCTCGTCGAAATTCATCGCGGACGGCGGTAAAATCCGCGGGTACCCGATTAATTCGGGTTCCAACACGAACTTCACCGATTATCAATATAATTCCACATAAATTTACTGTTATCACGAAACAACAATCAATTAAATCCTGCAAAAACAAAATAAAATTTAATTTCCATATTATAACGAGACGAGTCAACAGGCAAAGCAACACAAAATCGCAGAACTACTGGGACACGCGCACACGCGCGGCCGGAATAAGGAGGGAACCAGGCAGCAATTAAAAACATACACTTAACACCCATATACACTTACACGTATATATGTTTGAAAACGACAAAAGTAACAAGAATGGTCGCCTGAAAGTAAACAGGCGGAAGGAGGGCGGCCGGAAAAACCAATCGGCGGATAACAGAAGAACAGAAAAAAAAAATCAGAAGAAGAAGGGGATACGGGGGTGGAGAAGGGAAGGAGGAAGACAGAAGTGTGAAGAGAGTGAGGAATAATCGAGTGATTACAGAGACCTGAGAGAGAAATTTTTAGAGAGATGAAGTTGTGAGAGAGACAGGGGCCAAAAACAATGTGTGTGTTTCTGTTATTTTTTTCGTTTCCTTATCAATTAGCAGCCAATTGCAGTTAGACACGAAGCTAGTACAAGCCTAAGAGCAGAACACGTATACTTATTTTATCTGGAGTCTAGTTTTTGTTCCTCGTTCCGATATTTACGAACTGAAATGCGGTTAAATAAAATTCAAAAATTATTGAAAATAATTTTATAATCCTCAGAATAATTAGAAGCTGGTAAAATAAAATTTTGACAATTTAATATGAAATTCTTAAACGCACATTCGGCCCGCATTTTAAAATTAACAAACTGAGCTCAACTTAAATCAGATTCAGAAAATCACGGAAACCGTCTTAAAACGTTATAAATATCCCGAAGTTTATAAAAATATAATTTTCGTAATTTTAAAACAGTTTCTAAAACGCAATTTATACCTACTTTTCTCAAATAAACGAATCAACGTGCAGGTAAAATTAATCCCGAAAATTCCCAAAATAATTTTAAAATTCCCAGAATATTCCCAACTTAAATAAATATGAGTTTCATAATTTTTAAGGTTTTCCTGAATTAAATATAGATTTTACAAATAAATACAATCAGAAAATCATACAGGGCTAGATAATTGATGAAATATTGATTTTTGAGTTTTATAAAATCCCAAAAATAAATATTGAGATTATAAAGTCATAAAAACAACTTTAGAAACAATCCACATATTTACACAAATAAACTTACATCAGATCCACTTTTAAAAGTGAAAACAATTCAATACAAGTCCATAATTAATTACACGAACCACCCTGGACACCATAATTCACACACATAAATAAAAGTAAAATAACACGTAGCTGACAGAAGCTATACTCATATATTATTCATTTAATAATTCCATAATTACACTTTTAATTAAATATAAAAGTATACGAGTCGTCACACAAAATAGACAGGAAATGCACTAGTGGAAGCTGCCAATTTCTTGGAGGCAGATTGGTTTCTTGGTTTAGCAAGAAACAGAAGTCAATTTCCACATCAACTGCAGAAGCAGAATATATTGTTGCAGGAAGCTGTTGTGCACACATTCTTTGGATGAAGAATCTGTTACTGGATTATGGGTTAGAATTTTCTAAAATACCTATTTACTGTGATAATCAAAGTGCTATTGCTATGACAGGTAATCCAGTTCAACACTCAATGACAAAGCACATCAATATTAGGTACCATTTCATAAGGGAACATGTGATGGAAGGAACAGTGAAATTGCATTTTGTTCCAACAGATCAACAACTAGCAGATATCTTCACAAAACCACTATGTGAAGCTACTTTTACAAGACTGGTAAATGAACTTGGAATGGTTTCAGGTTCTTTCTCTAAATCTGCTTAATTTTTGTTCTCATGCATCATACCTTATGATCAGTGTTTACAAATTGTCTTATCTTCATGTAATCTGTGCTTAAATTGAAATTCATTAAATGCTGATTGTTATCTGATGTGGATCTATATACTCTGATAAGTGTTTTGAATATTCCGTGACAATTCAATCCAATGAGGATAATTGTGCCAGATGCTGACCTAGTAGTCTTTAACATACTAGAAATCCCATGTTTGAATTAGTTGTTTATGTGGAAACTCATTTACACAAGCAAATTCTGATATTGAGCTTAGTCAAGTTTAATTTGTGTATCTTATTACTAAGTCACAAACTAGATTCTTGCTTCTTATCAGTCAAATTCTGAGGTCAGTAAATCTTAAGGATGAACTAAATGCTGATAAGCCTCACTTATCAAAAGAAAAGAAAATAAAAGTCAGGTACTCCTTTGAGATCTAGAGTAAATATGTGAAAGGGAAGACCCAAGTGCATTGCTGGAATTAAGTAATATACATTAGAAAAGCAAATAAATTTTTCTTGGTTACTTTTCACATTCTCTGATTACTGGAGAAATACTCTGATAATAGCATAAATTCTGATAAGCAGTTGTGACTCACTTACACTGAGAAGACACTGTAAAAAGGAATTTCAAAAGATGCATAAAATGAGCACAAACAGTTGAGGTGGACTCCTGCATAAATTTGTTCTATAGCAGACTTCATGATTGATGACAGATTTTAAGCACTTTTCTTAGTTATGCCTTATTTCTAAGATGTACTGAAGTATATCAGACTTTAATCTTTATTTGATATTCTGTTGAATGCACACACTTTCACTCCATATGAATGATGAAAATTACTGTGGTGATTAAGTTGTTTCTGACAAACAGTTAAGTGTCATATGCATAAATTTTCGAGGACAAGTTCTGATGGAAGTTCTAATGATTAAACTCTGAAGAAAACAAGTAAGTATTTGTATGAAGAATTACAGAAACAAACATTCACTTTTTGAGTACAGAAGCCATATTCTGATGACCATTAAGTTCTGATAATAGTCAAGTTCTGATGTAAATCCTGATGGAAACTCTGATGGTTACATGGCATTATTTATTTACTTGACTTATTTATGGTAAATACTAAACAGTCATATTTAATCAGAATATAATTAGGTGAGATAAAAATAGTCATAATCATTACGGGTTAGTGGTAAACGTGTATGTCCTAAAAAACTGCATGTGCACGGTAATTATTGCTTATTTCCCGTGCCCATTAACTCCTGCTTTAACTTTTTACTGACTATTCACACGTTACTAGGTGTAAATTTTCTGCCATGCTTCAAAAATATAACTGTTGAGTGGAGAGAGTATATATATATGGGAGTTACAAGATTTTCTAATCTTTTACTTATTTTTCTATTCTTAATCTCTCTTATTCTCTCTCTCTAATATTCT
The DNA here is from genome assembly GCF_009905375.1 of Apium graveolens. NCBI lineage: Eukaryota > Viridiplantae > Streptophyta > Magnoliopsida > Apiales > Apiaceae > Apium > Apium graveolens. The sequence goes on along the minus strand of NC_133651.1, from coordinate 65,911,885 downwards.
CTGAAGCGTTTTCTTACAGGACTTTTATCAAACACCTTGCCAACACTCTCTTTCTCACTTAATTTCTTACAGAGATGGAACCAAAAGACTTGATTTTCAATGGAGCTAAGTTTGTTCCTAACAACTACTCGTCTATTCTTAGCAAGGATGAAGCTCCATCAGAACTTCACTTTATTCAGGATTTCCTTGCTAATTCTGATATTGGGTATGCTTTGACCCAACCTGAAGCAATCTCTGGAACCCAAGTGCTGGAGTTTTGGAGAAGTGGAATCTATGATGATGGTGGTGCTCAAGGGTCCCCAAATATCATCTTTACAACAGGGGAGGATGAGCATGTTGTGACTTTGGCTACAGTTCGCCAAGCATTGCAACTACCTGAGAATTGCATTTATTCGACTATTGAGGAGCCAGTTCTTCAACAGATGATGGCTAGTCTGGGGTATGAAAAGATATTGGCAAAGCTGGGTCAATTGAAGAGACCTTACATAAGGAGGGAATGGAGTATCTTCTTTGGCTGCATTACAAAGGCCAAGGTAGTTAAGTCCAAATGCTCACCTACTCAAATACTGAAGAAGAAGGATGAAAAAGGTGATGACCAGGGAAACTCTGATAAGAATAGAGGTCAAGGAAAAGTTCAAGGAAAATTTTCACAGAAAGTAATTTCTGATGTTAGTAAATCTTCTACATAGAACAAGTCAAGTTCTGATGTTGTGAATGTTAAAAGTCTGAAGTCAAGTTCTGATAAGCAAAGTCTGATGTCAAGTTCTGATATCCTGATTCAGTTAGGATCTAAAGACTCTCAGAAGTTTTTACAAACTCTGAAGCTAAAGGGGAAGCAGAGTACTATTTATTATAAAGATCCTAAAATTCAGACATTTGATGAGGAGATAGCTAGAAGATTATTTCTGAAACAAAATCCAGGAATGGATTTGGAAACTCTCAAGGAAGAAGAAGCTAGATTTGCAACTGAGAAGACAAATCTAAAGTCTAAAGCTTCTGATGCAAAGAAACCTCCAAGGCCTAAGGAAAAAGGCATTGTGATCAAGGAAAAGTCAAATTATGAGGCTTCAAAGTCCAAGACTAGATCACAAACTGAGATTGATCCTAAGTCAAAAGGAAAAGAAAAGGTTGGTGAACCTTTAAAGATTTAGAAAAAGATAAGTTCTTCTGTTCCTGCCTATCAAGCTACAATGCATGATGATGATTTGATAGAAGATGAAACTGTTCAAATTTTGAAAAGAAGAAAGTTAATTGAAGAATCTAAAACAACCTCTGACACTGCTCAAGTTGTTCAGAATGAAGAACAGCAAGCTACAGAAGAAACAACAAATTCTGATCAAGCTATCCCCCCGAAGCATTTCTTCGCTTAATACGCCCTTCCTAAAGACATCAACCACTGACAATGATCAAGTTGATTTGAAAAAAATGACAATTGCTGATAAGAAGAAGCTGTTATGGAAGAAAGCTACTCCAGTTGAACCAAAATCCAATCTTATGATTAATAAACTCGCAACATTTGGGTTGAGAGCCAAGCAACCTAGAGATAGAGCTGGATTAGGTTCTGATGAAGGAAAGATACAAGCAGGAGTAGAAGTTACTCTAAGAGATCCTTTCATGTTGACAGACAAACCATATGAACAAATCAAACAAAAGCACCTTGACAAAGTGTTGTCTGCTCAAATTATGATAGATGCTCATGATAAAGATGGTCTAAAAGAGAAATTGATCTTATTTCTCAATGATGGAAGAACTTACAGACTAGCTAATACTGAAGTGCTAAAGAAGTCTGTCAGAGCTTCAACATATTCACTATCTTCTGGAAGTAAAATCTGATATTACAAGAAGATGGTCAGAATACATTTTGAAGGCTATAAAAAATCTTCTCAAAATCTATGGTACAAAGGCTTCTCAGTACATTCCAATGATTACTGAAGATGATGGAAGAGAAATTCCTATGCTGAAGAACTCTACTAAGGTGGAAGTTATCTGAAAGGAAGATGCTTATGTTATAATGAAGACTCTTCACATCCTAGACTTATCAGACTTGGTGATGGACTTGAAAGAACATCAATTCAAGCTCTCAGAACAGCCATTTATCAAATTGGTGATAGTAAAGATGAAGAACTGATGAAGGTCAAAGCACAGTTAGTTGAAGTTTTGAGAAAAGCTGAAGATAAGCTGGTAAAAGATTTTGTTAAGAATCATTATGGATTCAGATTGATCCAATGATGATGGTAAAGCTGCATGTTCTGTAAGTTGTAGTTAATAGTCTTATTAAACTCTCATTACATTTGAACTTAAATGTTTTTGACATCATCAAATCTATTAATTTGTATATTTTTGCATAATTTACAAGTTGGGGGAGATTGTTAGATATATTTGAGATGTCATGTCTAATATGTTTTATGTTTAGTTTTCAGATCTCAACAAATAGGAAATATCAGTACTTAATGGAATCAGTACTTACTGGAAGTCAGAACTTAAGGTCATATCAGAACTTAAGGTTATGTCAGAACTTAAGTGCGGGAGGACTTACAGTTAAGGAAGGAAGCTAATTTACAGGATAGAAGATCGAGACTACAAAAGAAGATATGCATGGAAAGAGTTAGAAGATAAGAAGACTTGTATAAGATATCTGATTGATATATTTTAGGAGACAGAATTATATTCCATATCAATTAGAAGTTATCTTATGACTATGTGCTATATAAACACAAACATAGGTTTACACTCTATGTGTTATCATTATCGAGAAGATCATAATTTTAACCTAGCAGCTCTTAGTGATATTTGTTCATCACTGAGAGAGAACAGTTCTATTATAACAGGGTTTATTATATTGAATAAATCTGTTTACTGTTACTTGTGTTCGAAATTGATTTGATTGTATTAAACACTGTATTCAACCCCCTTCTATAGTGTTGTGTGACCTAACATGAGTAACGAGAAGGTTGGATCTGGTTGGATGATTCCCCAACCAACAAGCTCGGGCCACCTGGCTACTGAACGTTTTGTTTTATGCGTGGCTGCAGTAAGTGTGCTCTAAATCAAGTTTTGCAATCTTGCGCCTGTATTGTAGAAAGAGAAAAGTGTGAAAGATAAATGGAAAAGAATATTTACTCCAGTCCAGCTGTTAGGATAAAGTTATATGGTTATATTTATTATGTACCTACTATTTGGTTTTATTAGTATTTTTGAATAATATTTGTTTATGCTGGATTTCTTACTCTAATCTATCAAAGCCTGATATACTGATGCTAAAATGCTAGATATAATTATAAATTGTGATCGAATATTACTTTGGATTATAATGTTCTTTATACCATATGTTGGTGACGTGGTGTTCTTGATATCATAGTAGTGTTGTATTTTTATTAGCCCGTACGAGCATGGAACAAAGATTCATTCACTCTTTTGCAACCATTATTTTGCGAAGTGACTCAAAATGAATGTCACTTTTCAGCTCTTCAAGTATCCGCAAAAGTGATGAGCCGGTTTAAACTTTGAAGCATGTGAATGGCTAAGAAACCTGTAGATTCAGGTTTCTAAATTCAGATGCAAATTGCGAATGTACATCGGAGATGAAGGTCAAATAATGTCCTATAAATTCACCAATTAAGTTATTCGAACTATTTTTATAGCAATTGTATAATGTCTTGAGCTCTTCGAGATGTTGTTATATTATCGCCAGACTTGTGCTGACATACATCTAATCTTTTGTTAGTTTTGTATATTCGCTATTTATATGATTGTTCTTCGGTTTTAGTAGTAATATGTATATGAATTATATGTATAGTTTTACATGTTTGTAGTTCTATTTTTGCGTCATGAACATTAGCATATGAATTTTTCCAATTGGCATTGAAACCGAATGTATAAGAAATATCTACCAAATTGGATGTGAATCATGTGGATGTATAAGAAATTATGAATGATCTTGAGAATGGATCAAAGTTTTTTATTAATTATGGTCCCGCTAGGTTATGTCATTTCTAACTGGAAAGTAAATTTTTTAGCAAATATTTGAGATTAGTCTTTATCAATGGTCATAAATCCTATTAAACTCAACGAAACAAATAGCTTACAAACTTTTGTACTATTAACAAGTGTTTGTGTTGGCAATCATATATAATTATTATCTATCAAATATAACATGATGCAATTTTGTAAACTAAATCTCTATGAATAAGCAAGTTTGACATTAAAAGGTGGAATAGTTTTATTTTGCCATTAAATTTGATGTAATACTAATATCCAATCAATAATGTGAGATAATTTTATTTGGTCAATAAATTTGAAGTACCAGATTAATAAAAATATTAACTTAAAACAGTATTATCATTTCATAAAATATATTTATATTACCCATTTTTTCAACCGCGCGAAGCGCGATTTTACTACCTAGTTATGAAATGTAACACTTTTGTAGAAGGTATTATATGCAGAGAATTAACTTTTCCTCCAAATTTGTTAGTCTATTTATTCACTAACACATTAATCCCTATACTGTATTATATAACATGTATCCATCTAATTTATTTTTTTCAGGATTACGCTCACCTGATACCTAATTGTTAGGATCATTTGATTCAGTTTGATTCAGGTTTTTCAGGTATCGGGTATAAGTTTTAATCATTTAAAACCCATTCCAAACTCATACATGATGTTTGGTTTCAAAATTTAATCCTCCAAAGTCATACCTCAAACTCCCAAAAAATGAATTTTTGATACCCTAGCGAGGAGGGGGTGACGGTGAAAAATACCCATTTTTGGTGAAATTGCTCAGGATACCCATTTTTCAAAACATATGACTCAAAATACCATTTTGTTTATGTATTTTTTAATTGGATAAGTGTAATACGTATTTCAGAATTAGGTATGTCAGAAAATTATAAGAGATACACATTTTCATTTTGGGTATTACCATTGAGATACGTATTTTCCAAATGCGTATCATAAAAAAAATTGGATAGCCATTTGGAAAATGCGTATCTAATACGAAATAAGATACTCAATTGGCAAATGCGTATCCCAAACAGTATTTTCAGCTATCCGTTGCCAGAATGAGTATTTTCAGCCATTTACCCCAGAAGAATGTTATTTTAAACATTATTTTGCGAGGAGGTCGGTATGAAAAACAATGAGAAATCAAATAAATTTTTAATTTCATATACAATTTTAAGTAAATGTTTAACACAAAATAAATTTATAAATTAAAACAAAAATATAGAATCATAATAATTTTTTGAATTAATAAAATTAAAAAATTAAATATATTTAAATAATATATATTCATTCCACCACCCAACCAAATGATATCAAGAATTATATCTCAACTTTATACCAACTTAACCCTATTTCTCATTTCAAACCCATACAACTCCGCGAACCAAACGACTAATGATTCGGGAGTGTTTGTTGAACTGAGGATCATCGTACACACATTTGATACATAAGATGTTGATGTGTATGGCTTTTTACAAAACATCATACATAGAGATTAAATGTATAATAATGTATAATTAAGCCTATAAATCCCCATTGCAGTATAAATCTTTTAAATTAATTATGAAGAAACTGGAAGTTCACATTATGAAATTCATAAACTGATTGAGAGGATTATCCAATTCTTAGTGCTCTCGTCGTCTACATAGATCCTCACTGGAAATCAAGTAAAGGACTATCTCTGTAAGTTTGAATGACTACTAATACCTACACACTTTATTTGTTTGTTTGGATTTAGTTTGTCACCTCTAAAATATAACTGTTCAGTTCTATTTCGCTCGATGTATAATATCTCTTATGGCTTTAGCCTGAAGCGCTCCCCAAATAACCATCTCCGGTGTAGCATAATCATTGCATAATAACATAATATTAATCGACTTCTCTAAAACCTTAATGTGGAGAACATAAATATTAGACATGAGGGGCATTTTGCTTCTCCAGAGCCTATTGCTTGTAATCTTGCCTTGATGAGCTTTAATTTATGCAAGTATGATGTTTTCAAAAAAAAACTCACATACACTGTAATTTTCCCGTATATACTATACAGATCGATATCAAAGCTTATAATAAAACCCAATACTTTATTAATTTTTTAATCGAATATAGAAGTAGAAGCGAAGCCTGTGGTAAAACCCAAATGCTTTATTTTTATTGATTTTTTTCTTATACAGTGCCATGTTTAATCTTATATCATTTAAAAAAGCTGACTACAGTATATAGAAGTAGTCCAAGTTCCCTGTCTATTTCAAGACTTGCTTAAAACATTTATTCTTACCATATAATTATTTCTCTTGTGAAAATTTGCTTTCATCTATCGTCCTGGTTATGATTAATTTCATTAATATAAGCACTAAAATTTGATGTAAGGGTAATAAACCTAGTGTCAATACCATGTTGTGATAATAACATGTTTATTATTGTCACATTATTTCTCAGCATTTCTAATATTTACCTTATTCAATAATTAGACATTAATTAGACTTTGTTTGGTAAAGTACTTCTCTGAAAGTATTAGTTGTTAGTTTGTAATTCAAATTTATCTGTACTCTGCCATATATGTGGCCTCTATGTTGACAGTTCTATTATGATCGAGTTAACATCATTTTGTCTAAGTTATCCAAGCTATGCTCTCTATCTGAGATTGATATTACTGATTACTTCTAATTTAGTTATCATGGTATCAGAGCCTCTTTTATAAAGATAGGAGTATAAGCTATTTCTTGTTTATTCAAACTCAATCATCAACCTATTTATTTTTATCAGTTTCAAATTTTGATTCATATATATGGCTAGTGGTAGAATTACTGCACAAGATATGGCAAGTCCTTTATTTGTTCATCCATCAGATGGACCACAATCAATTCAGGTTAAAAAGCTTCAAGGATCTTTATATTACAGAGCTTGGCGCATGTCCATGAAAATCAGTCTTGGATCTAAAATAAAGCTTGGGTTTATAATGGGTACCATCCCCAAACCATCAGATGATGCTGCTCAAGCCGACCTCTTGGAAACATATAACAATCTGGTAATAGCCTGGCTCACTTCTAATGTCGCATCTTCCATTCAAAAATCTGTTATGTTTATGCCTACTACTAGCTTAATATGGTCAAATCTTGAAACTTGTTTTTCCCTCACAAATGGTTCCAGAAAATATAAGCTTAATAAAGAATTGTATGAGATTATGCAACACAACAGATCTATTAATGAGTACAATGCCACACTTATAATTATTTGGTAAAAGTTAGATGCCATGACTACATTACCAATTGTTCCTAATCCCACAAAAGAAGTACAAACCCTGCTTGACAATATTGCTCTTCAAAGAGAATAAACAAAACTATTCCAGTTTCTGAATAGACTGGATGAATCTTACAATCCACAAAGAGGACAACTTCTTATGTTGATTCCTTTGCTCTGTTGAAACTGCATCTGCAACACTTCAACAAGAAGAAGCCCAAAGAGAGGTTTTGAATATCAACAAAGTGGATAACGATGCAATGGCAATGTTTAGTAAATTCAACCCTGATAATTACATAGTATGTAATGTGTGTGGAGTGAAAGGGCATAAAGGTGAGAAGTGTTGGACCGTCATAGGATATCCAAAGTGGCATCCCAGATCTAATACTCCACATAATACATCTAGTAGCAGACCTGGATACCCAAATCAAACCCAAAACCAGTCAAAATGGCATACAAATAGTAGGAACCCTAAAATGGCAGCATTGCACATGCCAGTGGAACTGTAAATTCTGGAATGGTGTTTACTCAACAGCAACTTGAACAACTTGCTAAGATGATGCCACAATTGATGAATGGTTCAAAGGGGTCAGAAACTGATGAGGAGATAGATGAGTATTTTTCTGGTATGATAACTTGCAATTCAGCTATTGCAGACTCTAAGAACGTATGGATTATTGACTCTGGTGCTTCAGATCATATGACATCCTGTCTTGCTAATCTGATCACACCTGAGCCAAAAAAAATTAATCTGCCAATAGGTAACATAATGTTAATAAGTCACAGTGGAACTGTAAAACTTGAGACATGATTGATGCTGATGAAAGTATTGTATGTCCCAAATTTCAACTTGATGTCTGTTCAGAGGCTTGTGAAGAATTCCAGGTGTCAAGTTCAATTTTACTCAACTCACTCTGTCATTGTGGACACCTGTACAAAGCAAGTGAAAGGCATTGGTAAAGCTGCAAATGAATTATATTATTTGGTGAACCATCTGACAGAAAAGTTAGCTGGAAGTTGGCTTCATTCTGTCAATTCTGCTTCAGCAAAGGCTGCTGTTAAAGATCATATTAGCAATATCTCAGATTCTTTTGAAGTCTGGCATCACATGCTTGGACATACCACAACTGCAAAGATTAAACTGATATCATCTATTTCTGCTATCAAAAGCAAATCTAAAAAGGTATGCATTACATGTCCCATGTCTAAATTTGTCAAACTGCCTTTTCCTTTAAGTGAATCTCATGATGCTAGTAAATTTGAACTGGTGCATATAGACATCTGGGGTCCCTATAAGGAGTGTACAAGAGGTAAATATAGGTACTTCTTGAAAATTGTTGATGATCATACTAGATCTACATGGATTTATCTACTGAAACATAAATCAGATACTTTACAAACCCTTCAAGATTTCTTAAAATATCACTTTAAAACCGCTATCAAACACCTCAGATCTGACAATGCTCTTGAATTTGATACTATTTTGTGTAAATCTTTCTTTAACATAAATGGTATAATTCATCAAACTTCATGTGTTCAAAGACCTCAGCAAAATGCTAGAGTTGAAAGAAATCCTAAGCACATATTAGAAATTATAAGGTGTCTTAGGTTTCAAGCTTGGTTACCTTTAAAATATTGGGGGGAATGTGTGATGACTGCAGTGCATATCATAAATAGACTTCCTTCTACTGTTTTGGCTAAAAAAACCCCTTATGAATGCCTATTTGATGAGCTACCATCTTATCAGAACATGAAAATCTTTAGATGTCTAGGTTTCTCTTGTAATCCTTCATTCACCTCTGATAAGATGGCACCAAAAGGTGTACCATATGTTTTTCTTGGATATCTACCTTTCAAGATAGGGTACAGGCTGTTAAATCTGTTTAACATGTCTGAATTTATTTTAAGAGATGTAACCTTCCATGAAAATATTTTTCCCTTAAATCTTGCTAGCAAATACTCATATATGACTCCTATGCCTAAAGACACATCTGCTTTAAGACCTCATGTAGATGATCTTCTTGTTTTCTCTCTCACAAATGAACCAGAAACACATATAGATGACTTGAACTCATCTGAAAACATCATCCTAGAACCTACAGAGAATTCTCATATCAAAGAAATCTCAGAACCTGCAGATGCCACAAATTCTATAGTTGAATCTGATTTTGAACCCAACCCTCAACCTCCAAGAAGATCAAATAGAGCTCATACTAAACTCTTGTGGCATCAGGATTACATAACCAAACACTCCACATCTCAATCTACCTCTCACATCTCTAACCTTGCTTTCACTGTGATCAATCCTACATTCAACTGTTTCCTTTCTACAATAACCAAAACCACGGACCCCGTACTGTTTAAAGATGTCGTTTAACGTGATTATTGGATTGATGCCATGAATCAAGAGCTTGAAGCTCTTGAAAGAAATGAACTCTGGGAAATCACCACTCTTCCAATTGGAAAAACAGCTATGGGCTCTAGATGGTTGTTTAAGACTAAGTATAAACCAGATGGAACTATTGACAGACATAAAGCTAGACTGGTTATACAAGGATGCAGTCAAAGATATGGTGAAGACTTTCAAGAAACATTTGCTCCAGTGGCTAAAATGGCCACTGTTAGAACCCTTCTGGCAGTTGCTGTAATGGAAGAATGGCATACACTCCAAATGGATGTGACAAATTCCTTTCTTCATGGGGACTTACATGAAAATGTATATATGAAACTTCCCCCTTGGATACACTGGCCTAGGATGCATGATTAAACTTCACTGTGAACACGACAAAGCTTCTACTCTCTCTCATCTAGTCTGTAAACTGAAGAAGTCTCTATATAGGCTGAAACAGGCTCCAAGAAATTGGTTCTCTAAGTTATCTCAAACTTTACCGAAAATGGGATTGAAGCAGTCAAAATCAGATTAGAAAGAATGTAAAAAATAACGTTATTCTTATTAAAAAAGTAAGATTACCAAATATCAGGAGAGGGGGTTGAAAATACCCATTTCAATACCCAAAGCACATATGCGTACTTCTGCTTCTACATCTCTACTTTTTTCACCTTGTTTTTTCATTACATCAAGATTCAAGGTTTATGTGTTTATCCATTGCAAACTTAAAGAGTTTTCGTAAGTAAACTTATACATAATAGACACTCCTATGATGGAAAAACGAGAAAGAAGATGCACAAGATTTGGTTGGGTGTGTGTATATATATTTAATTGGTTGTGTCTCCAACTGTGTATATAATTAATTGTTGTATTATTTCATATTACCCAAATCTGATTTGTGTATTCATGTGTTACGCAACCCACACTTACTTATCATTTTTCGTGTTACCCCGTTGCCAAATGCGTATCTCCTTTTTTAATAAAATTATTAGTTAATACCCCAATTAGGATTGCGTATTATTAGGTTACCCAAATTTATAATGTGTATTAAGGCTTCCCCAATTTCAAGATGCGTAATTAAATGGGTATTTTCAGCACACCCTTCAGAAATTCGTTATTTCCATCCATGTGTATTAGAAATCTGTTAATTACAGCCTTCACCCATCAGATTATAGCTTATTTGTCATTCATACTGAATAAATGATAACCATAATTTTAGTTTATGTGGATGATCTTTTGATCAGTGGGAACAATCTTGCTGAAATTAATAAGCTCAAAAGCATGCTGCCTCAATCTTTTCATATGAAAGATTTTGGACTAGTTTCATATTTTCTTGGTATTGAAATATACAGATCAGCTAATGATTTTTTCTTATATCAAGGGAAGTATGTTACTGATATCTTGCAGGACTATGGGATAATCAAATCCAGGCCTCTACAGCTTCCAATGAACACTCATCTTAAGCTTACACAAGAGAAAGGTGAAGTCACGAGTGATCCAACACCTTATCAAAGATTGGTGGGAAGGTTGATTTACTTGACAATCACCAGACCAGATATAACATTCACTGTGCAACTGCTAACTCATTTTATGCAAAGACCTACCACAGTTCATATGCAAACAACAAAGAGACTTCTTAGATATCTGGTTAGTTCTACTTCACAAGGAATATTACTTGCTTCATCTTCTGCTGATTAATTGCATATTGTGATAGTGATTGGGCAAGTTGTCCAATCACAAGAAGGTCCACTACTGGCTATTGTATCTTTCTTGGTCAATCTCCCATCTCTTGGAAAGCAAAGAAACAACATGTGGTAGCAAGATCCTCTGCTGAAGCAGAGTATAGGTCCATGGTCTTAACAACTTGTGAAGTTACATGGCTGTCAGCACTTCTGAAAGGCATTGGCATCAAGAATCTCCCTCCAATAATCCTCAAATGTGATAATCAGGCAGCTCTTTCAATAGCTGCTAATCCAGTGCTGCATGAGAAGACCAAACATGTGGAAATCGATTTCCACTATGTCAGGGATCAACTCCAGGCTGGGACCATTGTCACCACTCATGTGTCATCAAGTGATCAAGTTGCAGATATCATGACCAAAGTGCTGTCAATCGAGCAACATTTTGCACACTCTGACAAGCTGGGAGTTTCAGTGCCTTCAACTTTACCAGCTTGAGGGGGAATAATGAACCTAGTGTGTCAATACCATGTTGTGATAATAACATGTTTATTATTGTCACATTATTTCTCAGCATTTCTAGTATTTTTCTTATTCAATAATTAGACATTAATTAGACTTTGTCTGGTAAAGTACTTCTATGGAAGTATTAGTTGTTAGTTTGTTATTCAAATTTGTCTGTACTCTGCTATATATGTGGCCTCTATTGACAGTTCTATTATGATTGAGTTAACAAAATTCAAGCTATGTTCTCTATCTGAGATTAATATTATTGATTACTTCTAATTTAGTTCAAAGGGCATATGTACTTGTCAGAAACTTGTTTGGTCAACATTGACTTCAAAGTCTTCTGAACAATGGAGAAGTAGAGCATCAGAGAAATTGGGATGGACCTGCTACGATGGGGTCTCGATGACTGGTCACCCGATCCTAGGGGTTGACCAGTTCTTCTCTTTTAACTGAGACCCTTTTTACCTTCTTTTTGCACTAAGAGCTCCTCAGCATTCATATCTCAGATTCCTAGAAGAACAATAAAGCGAAAGAAGCAGAAGAACATATGAGGATCACTCTATTAATTTCTCAGTCCCTCTAGTCGGGTGGGCTTTTTGTTTCCCCTAATTCCGAAACACAACAATAGACTTGCAACATCCGAAACTAATAGATCCGGAGATTCCCGAATAGGTCAACCTTTTAAACTGCTGTTGAATAAAAGTTAAAGAGTAAGCCAAAAAATGTGAGCGCTCCTGCACTATAGGCCACCTCGTGCAATGTGTCAGTAGCAAGGTAGTGGACACGGATGGTCAATCTTGCTTAATCGCACACAGTAGCCTATAGTCTTGTATGCTAACTCTCTAACCGGTTAAAAGTGGTGGGTGTCCACTAACGGCCATTCCTGGCTCGGCTCCGAGAAATTGTACTGCTAAGTTTTTGTTCATTTCAAATTATTATTTTTAATTGGATTTTTATGTCAAGACAGGAAAATTTTCAATTTTTTATTGTGTAATAATAAAATAATTTTATACTTTAAAAATGCTCCTTCAATTGCAGTCCAACGTTCCTGTACGTTGAGCGTAACTGCTTTTGTGGAAAGTTTGCCTTCACCGCCTCTTGATTTCTACAAATACAATTTAATAGTTTTATGTGCTGTTCTGGTAATTCATTTTCCTTCACTCTGCCTCATAGTTTCGATTAAAATACAATCATCATGTGCATGTATTACTTGTAATTTTCCTTCTATGCATTAAAGTTTGGGCACTTAATTCAGAACCCTTATTTAAAGATGGCAACACGACGAGGTGTATTAAGAGGGAGAGAAAAGCTTTGGTGGTGTTTAAACATGGGGTTGCACATGAACATGATCTTTTTCACACATGGAACAGGGAAGAACGAGATTGCTGTAAATGGAAAGGTATCGGCTGTGATAATCATACTGGTCATGTAACTCACCTTTATCTTTCTTTTCGTAATTTACCATTCCCTGTAAATTTGACAGGCGTTACTATTGGTCATTCATTGCTTGAGCTACCATATCTTAAGTACATGGACCTTAGTATGAGTATACTTTCAGGACGGACAATTGTTGAATTCATTGGTTCTCTCACAAAATTAGTTCACCTTGATCTTTCAGTTTCTCATGTAGAGGGATCATTTTCCGGACAAATTGGGTACCCCTCCACTTTGCAGTATATGAGTCTCAGATATAGTGCTTTTAATGGCTCTGTTCCAATCCCAAAGTTTATTGTTTCACTTAACAATTTAAGGTACCTCGATCTTTCCAGCAGTCACTTTACAGGAGTAATTCCACACGAGTTAAAACACCTTTCCAAGTTGCAGTATCTGAATATTAGCTCTAACACTATAGTCCTATCCCAAAGTTTATTGGCTCACTCAACAGCTTGAGATTCCTTGATCTTTCCAACAGTGGGTTTACCGGAGTCATTCCACTTGAGCTTGGAAACCTCTCTGATTTGCAGTATCTCGATCTTTCTAATAATAATGGTCTAACAGATGGGGGGACTTTGGGTGATTGTTCAATTTATCTTCTCTAACCTGCCTTGACTTGAGTATTATCAAAGTTACTCCTCCCAGTGTAATTCTAGATTCCATGTGTTTGAAAGTGGTTCACTTCGGTTTTAACAATTTAGCAGGTTCATTGCCTGATTTTACACTACTTTCCGCGAATAGAACAAAGACAAACCCGTAAAAAAAATATTATAAATCAAAGTAATGAGATTATGAAAATATTATATATTTGGCAAAGATAGGAAAAGCACAAGAACAAAATCCATTAAGCAAACATCGACCCTCTTCTTCAAAACTAAGTAGTTGTGGAAGATAACTAAGTAGTTTTACAGAGAGCAGCCATCTCTTCCATTTGTTTTCCCATCAGAATCACCAAGTTTTCTTTCTCTTTACATTGCAGCTCTAGTACTTTGTTCCTTTGCTCGAGCTCTTCGACCCTCTTCTTCAAAACATCAAAACTATTCTCCATTGTCTTCAAACTAGCTTGTCTCGAAAGAATGTAAGTAATTTTGTAATCAGATATATCTTTCTCAATGTGTTTGCTGAAGGGGCTTAATGATCGTATATATAGAATGTCGGGGGGCTCAGAGTTCTATTTGGATTCTATATGACAATCAATTAAGCAAAAATTTAAACAATCTCCAATATGTAAAAGGATAGACAACTTGACTCACATCATTACAACCCAGGTAATTCCTAAACACATTAGGTTTCCTTTGAATATTTGATACATACTTTAACTTGCTCCCCCATCCGGTAACATCTAGCTCTGTTATATTTGTTGGAAAATGTGGGTATTGAGTCCCACATTGTCAAGTCATTTTGAGCCGTTCTTGAGTGGGCGACGCTTGGAGTATGTTCTCCTCCTGAGAGCTTTCCGAGACACTTTGAAACACTCAAAATGGTTAAGGGATGAATGAGATGTGATCATCCAAAGTTGGTCCCTTGAAGGTGGAAATGTAGAAAGGAAAACTTGTATCCCACATTGAAATGGAAAAGGGATTTTCATTTCTTTATATAGCACAACACTTTAGTAGTGTTTAAAAGTGTTAGTAAGATGTTGTTCCATCTCCTACGTGCGTCACGATCTGTATTTATTTTTATAAATACGAATATGAATTATTTTGATAGTTATAATTCGATTCAATTTGAATTAAATTTAATTAACGTGTTTAATTAAATAAGAGTAGTACACGCGTTTCTCTAAGCCTATATATTTTCGTTATAGGGTTTAGGGTTAAAACACTCATAATACACAGCCGTCCTCCTAAACACAAACCCTACCTCTCTCTCTGTTGGTGATAGCTTCGTGCCCGTTCAAACTCGCTGAAGGTGTTCGCTATCCGTAACGCCGCCGCTGCCTCGTTTTATCCTGGGAGGTTATCAACTCGCATATACGGTGAGAGGTGAAATAGCTTTAAGGAGACAATTTCAACTGAACTCGAGGATCTCCCTTTATTTATATCCTTTCTTTCTCTATTTGATTTCGTTTACTCACGCACACACTTGTTTAATTTATATGTATTGATCGCAGATTGTATTCACAATCTTAAAACTAATTTACTTTTATACATATGTGACTGATACATCTGTATCTACTTGTTTTATTGAGTAACATATCGATGGAGAACCAAACTGTGAACAATCCGATGAACATGACGGATGATCCCAACGCACTGATCACTGGATCTGATGGGGTTCACCAGCAGGCGATTAACCCTAACGCACAGATCGTAGGATCTGATGGGGGTGAAACATCTGTTGGACATGTTTAACATCCCAACATCAATAGTTTTCTCAGAATAATAGATAAATTCAAGTTCACTTAAATAAAGTTCTCCAAAATATATCTCACCAAAATGATACCAATCCAAAACTCCAACTTATAAATCATGAAACAAAATATACTTAAATTGTTCATCTCCAAATTAAAACCACACTTAAAAGTCTGAATAACATTCTAATAAAATGCAAAAAATAAATAAATGAGCTCCTCTAGATCCGCACTCGCGCTCATCCCATAAAGTAGCCCACCTAGTTAAGATTACCTGCCGGGAAAATAAGGAAACAAAACCGGCAGTGAGCGAAAAGCTCATATACGGATAACCACAATGTCAAGGTTTACAAAAGTTATACATGATGATATATATTAAAATAAACTGATCATCAAATAAAAAGTGCTAACAAAATATGAATGTGATAAAATGTCATGAATACCAAAATCACAAAATAAATATACATGATTTCCCATCAAAATATCCATGATATACACATACTCTTACAGTTATAAATAATATTCAAACTATATTTAATGAAGTTCTAAACTTACTAACTTGAGAGACAATCTTACACTTACAGGATGTCCTACATTTTCGGTTATCCAGAATATGTAGTCATCAAATCTTACAGGGGCTTGCATAGCACAAAACAAATGCTACCCAAAATCTTACAGGGGCTTGCATAGCATAAAGCACATGCTACCCAAAATGGCCAAACACACACATACAGACTAGTCATGACTATACGTGTCCCACTACTCCGGCGACACGCCTATACAATTTAAATACACCGTATAGGAGGTGCCAAGAACGAGATTATTCACTCGTGACGAATATCTTATAATATCTCCCAAATCATATCATACCTCCGTACAACCAAAAATATATTTCTCAACCATCACCAACCAAAATATCTTACAAAATAGAATATCGGTGCTTAAATCAAACATAACCAGTTCTGAAGAATATTAATTTACTCTATGAAGATGATCTTATTTGGAAAAGCACAAAACACGAAAAACGTAGGAAATTCTGAGAGCTTTCTAGAATGGTAAGCCTCGTTAAAATTGACCAAGTAACGAATTCAGAGGATAGATATTTGTGGACTGCTGAACAGAATCAGCCCCTGAATATTTTAGTAATTAACTATTTACGACATCGAAACTACATAATTTAGCAGCGAAATATGAAAATAAAATGTAGAACTAGAAAATACATTTCAGGAATGATATTACCCATAAAATTTGCATAAAATCTCAATTTACTAGTTAGGACCTACAAGCAGAATTTAACCCACCAGATTATAGAAAAGGCAGATTTTAAGATACTTACAAGCATAATTTCGGAAAACTCAAAGAACGAAAAACAAAGATAATCAAATTAGCTTTCCGACAAGTCTAGAATCACAACAATCCAATAAACAGAGAATTAATTACGAATTTCACAAGAATTCAGATTATTAGAACTGAGACACAAGAATCCGATAAAATACAATAAGATTGATAGTATAACGAAGATATCCGTACCTTAGAATTCAAGAAATATGATGGATACTCAAGAAATTCAGATGTCCCCAATCATACTAAACCCTAGTTTAAGAATAAGAAGTATCAAAACCTATAAAATTTATATCCTAAACAAAATAAGATTGCATATACGTAATTTAATCTTTACCTTAGCTTCAAATAGATTATCTTGCTCCTCCCTCTCCTTCTCCTTCTCTCTCTCTACCTTCCTTCTCTCTACCTTCCTCCTCCCTGACCAAAATAATAGCGTAAGTCTTCCAAACCCTTTTTTCTTATATTCCAACGCCTCTTTCTTTTTCTTTTCTTTTTTTTTATTTAAAAACTACTTTCTAATTAATAAGACATATATATAATATACTATTTAATATGTGAATATTAAATAATATAAATATATGTCGGGGTCTTACATTCTTCCCCCTAATAGAAATTTTGTCCTCGAAATTTTATCTTACATACCATTGCTCAAAAAGATGTGGATAGCGTGCACGAACAATTTCTTCTGTCACCCAAGTAGCCTCTCTTTCAGAATGACCTTTCCATAATACCCTCACAAAAGGAATCGTGCGGCGACGCATCACTCTTTCTTCACGTTATAAAATTCTTTCGGGTTCCTCCTCATAACTCAAATCCGATCGAACTTTATCCAAGGGGCAACTTACTACATGCGATGGATGATAATTATAACCTCTTAACAATGATACATGAAACACATTATGTACCCTTGACAACTGAGGTGGCAAGGCCAATCTATATGCTACCTCTCCCACTTTTTCTAAAATCTCAAAAGGGCCAATAAATCTTGGATTCAACTTTCCCTTTAACCCAAAACGATGCACTCCCTTCCATGGAGAAACTTTTAAGAATACCTTTTCACCAGGCTCGAAACTCAATCTCCTACGATGAACATCTACATATTTCTTTTGTCGATCTTGAGCTTGTCTCAATTTTTCTCGTATCACCATTATTTTATCATTAGTCTCTTGAACAATATCGGGCCCCTCCAACTTCCTCTCTTCAACCTCATCCCAATAAATAGGTGTCCTACACCTTCTCCAGTATAGAGCTTCATATGGTGCCATCCCGATACTAGTTTGCCAACTATTGTTGTAAGCAAACTCAATAAGTGGTAAATGTTCATCCCACCTGCCAGCCCAATCTAGTGCACATGCCCTCAACATATCTTCTAAGGTTTGTATAGTTCTCTCTGACTGACCATCTGTTTGTGGATGAAATGCAGTGCTGAAACTAAGTTTAGTACCCCATGTCTTTTGAAAACCTTCCCAAAATCGGGATGTAAACCGTGGATCTCTATCTGAAACAATGCTGACCGGAACTCCATGTAATCTCATAATCTCATCTTTATAAATTTCAGCCAATTTATCCACCGAATCAGTTGCTCGACTTGCCAAAAAGTGGGCAGATTTTGTACATCGATCAACAACCACCCAAATAGCATCATGCTTCTTCAGTGTTCTAGGTAGATCCATGAGGAAGTCCATGCATATATGGTCCCACTTCCACTCAGGTATTTCCAATGAACGTAATTCACCACCCGCCCTTTGATGTTCAATCTTAACAAGTTGACAAGTCATATACTTTGATACATAATCAGCAATATCCTTCTTCATACCACTCCACCAAAACTGATCTTTCATGTCCCTATACATTTTAGTGCTTCCGGGATGTACAGAAAATGGTGAGTTATGTGCTTCCGCTAAAAGCTCCTCTCGGATAGCTGATTTTGGAACACACAATTGACCCATAAGCCATACAACGTCGTGATCATCCACGCTAAAGTCTGAATGCTTACCATCTTGAATATTTTGAATAATCTCTTGAATCTCTAAGTCTTCCTTGTGTGCCTCCTTAATCCTAGAAATTAATATCGGTTCCATTTGCAAATTAACCAACATACCATCCATACCATGAAAACTAAGAGCCAACTCTATTCTTTGTACTTCTCCTTTCAATTCATTAGGCAGTGCAAACAAAAATGAAATCTGGCCAGTGTTCTTACGACTAAGTGCATCTGCCACGATATTAGCCTTACCAGGCTTGTACTGGATTCACACATCATAGTCTTTAATCAACTCAAGCCATCTACGCTGCCTCATGTTTAACTCTCTCTGAGTGAAGATATATTTAAGGCTTTGGTGGTCAGTCCAAATATCACAAGAAACCCCATACAAATAATGTCTCCATATTTTTAGAGCAAAAACTACCGCTGCCAATTCCAAATCGTGAGTCGGATAGTTCTCCTCATTTATTTTTAGTTTTCTAGACGCATATGCAATCACCTTACCATGCTGAATCAAAACTACTCCTAATCCCTTTCTCGAAGCATCGCTATAAATGACGAACCCGTCAGAGCCTGATGGTAATGTCAAAACTGGAGCTGTAGTTAACCACTTCTTCAATTCCCGAAAGCTACTCTCACATTCATCTATCTAGACAAATCGATTATTCTTCCTCGTCAACCGCGTCAAAGGCATAAAAATAGTCGAAAAACCCTCCACAAACCTTCGATAATACCCAGCTAAACCCAAAAAACTCCTAACCTCAGTCACGGTAGTAGGTCTCGACCATTCGGCCACTGCTACTATTTTTGACGGGTCCACCTGAATCCCATCCGCGGAAACAACATGCCCCAAGAATGAAACTTGTTCCATCCAAAACTCACATTTAGAAAATTTAGCAAATAATTGATGGTTTCTCAAAATTTCCAAAACTACTCGTAAGTATTCCTCATGCTCTTCTTTCGACCTCGAGTATACAAGAATATCATCTATGAATACAATAACAAACTTGTCCAATAAGTCTTTGAAGACCCTATTCATCAAATCCATAAAGACCGATGGAGCATTAGTTAACCCGAAGGGCATGACCAGAAACTCATAGTGTCCGTACCGTGTTCGAAAAGCTGTCTTTGGCACATCTCCATCTCTCACCCGTAACTGATGGTAACCGGATCGCAAATCAATTTTTGAGAAGAATTTTGTCCCTTGCAGTTGATCAAACAAGTCATCAATACGTGGTAATGGGTATCGATTACGTACAGTGATCTTATTCAACTCTCTATAGTCAATGCACATCCTCATCGAACCATCCTTCTTGACAAATAGAACTGGAGCACCCCATAGAGATACACTTGGACGAATAACACCCTTATCAAGTAATTCTTGCAATTGCTCTTTCAACTCTTTTAATTCAGCTGGAGCCATTCGGTAAGGAGCCTTGGAGATCGGCTCGGAACCTGGTACAAGTTCTATTGAAAACTCAACCTTCCTTTGTGGAGGTAATCCTGCAAGATCATCTGGAAACACATCACTAAATTCCCTAACCACCGGAACATCCTTTAGTTGCGGTTCTGCCATATCCATATCAACTACATATGCAAGGTAACCATAACAACCCTTTTTCATTAATCTCACAGCCTTCATGGTAGATATTATTTTATATAAAGCACTTGGTTTGGAACCATGATATTCGACCACCAACCCATCATCTAAATTTAACTTCACAACTCTACTCTCACAATCGATAACTGCCCTATGTTTCTCCAACCAATCCATACCTAAAATCACATCAAAGTCTCGCATAGGCAAAGGTAACAAAGTAGCTGGTAATATGTGATCCCCAACTTTGACTGGACAATTGGGATACTGAACATGCACATCAATACTCATGCCTACAGCAGTACTAATACGAATGAATGGAACTAACTCATATGATTGTACACCAATGTATCTAATAAAACTAGAAGAAACAACTGAATGGGTAGCACCAGTATCAAATAACACTCTAGCATCTTTATTACCAATAAATAAAGTACCAGAAATAGTACCCGGGATTTTCGCTGCATCCCTAGCTGTAGTGGCATAAACACGACCGGTATCTCTCTGACCCTGATTGCTTCCCTGCTGATTTTGTGATTGGCCCGAATTAACATTCAATGGAGTTTGTTGTTGCTCCCTGCGCTGCATAGTACAATCTCTAGCAAAATGCCCGGTCCTCCCACACACATAACAAGCTCCAGTCTCTCTAAAACACGGTCTCCCTATATGGTTAGCCCCATAAGTTTTGCATCAGTCCCTTATCTGTCGATTTCCCTGAAAGTTTCCTCTATTATTATTATTGGTCCCTGGCCTCCTTCCATTATAAATATTCTGATAACCCCTCTGAAAACCTTGCCTCCCACTATTATTTCTAGAATAAGATGACCCACTCTTTCGAGACAAATGAGGCCCTTGCTGCTGAACACCCTGAAACTGATTTACTCGAAAAATTTGTTGGTTGCGGTTGAAATTTTGTGGCTCATCTCTAGCCCTCTTTTTACTGGGATCCTCCTTCCCATCAAGGATTGATAACTCCTGATATTTAGCTGCACTAATAGCCTACTCCATGCTCGGAAATCTAGTAGAAATTATGTTATGCCTGTATTCCACCCTAAGACCCCACTTGAACTTATTAGCCTTATCTTCCTCTGACTTAATCTCTGAAGCTGCAAAGCTAGCCAACCTATTAAACATGGAGATATACTCTGCCACTGTCTCAGTTTCATCCTGCTTCACTGTCTGATACTCGCGCACATATCTCTCCCTATCAGCAACTGGAAAGTACATCTGATGAAACAGCTCCTCAAACTCATTCCAAGTCACAACATCCATATAGTGCTCTGGTTTAGTGGCAGTCACAGTAGTCCACCATCTATCATCATCATCCTCCAACTTATATGCAGCAAACCTCGCCATAGTATTTTCAGAACAACCAATCAATCGAAAAAAATTTCGAAGGTGACCTAACCAATTTTCAACTGCTTCGGGTCCTCCTAGCCCATTAAAACTATTAAGCTTTTGCTTATTAAATCTCTCCAACATAGGAATGTAAGTAGCCTGATTCTGAGGATACTCATATGCATCATTATCGGGAACCACTATCATATTCTCCTCAACTCTCTGCTGATTATTGGTATTATTCTGCACTGTATTATTAAGCTGCTCGGTACTCTGCCCCTGGCCCTGACCGGCAACATTGGGATGAATAATTTGCTCAAGAAAGCTAACCACTGCCTGAGTCACAACATTAGCTAACACATTCGGATCAATGCCTAACTGATTCTGAGATTGTGTCACTGGTTGCTCAAATGCTTGTTGCTCATCTTCCCCCTGTTTAGTTTGAGGCACAATTTCTGGTTGTTCCCTCCTAGTTTGAGTATCACGAGAAGACCTTCCTCTACCCCGAGTTGATGAACCAGATCCTCTCCCTCTACGCCCCGGGACAGAGCGGTTACCCTCACCAGAAGTCTGTTCACCAGAACGTCGAGTGGATCGTCGAGTAGACATCCTACAATCACCAATTAATTCAGTTCCACAATTACCAAAATATAGATGCAATGTTATGCCAATAAGTAAAACTTAATCTACAAATCCTACATCTACCCAATTCTCACAGGTCGAGCCTAAAGCAAGTCTACAGAATCATAAAACCTTAGCTCTGATGCTAACTTTAACATCCCAACATCAATAGTTTTCTCAGAATAATAGATAAATTCAAGTTCACTTAAATATAGTTCTCCAAAATAAATCTCACCAAAATGATACCAATCCAAAACTCCAACTTACAAATCATGAAACAAAATATACTTAAATTGTTCATCTCCAAATTAAAACCACACTTAAAAAGTCTGAATAACATTCTAATAAAATGCAAAAAAAAAATAAATGAGCTCCTCTAGATCCGCACTCACGCGCATCCCATAAAGTAGCCCACCTAGTTAAGATTACCTGCCGGTAAAATAAGGAAACAAAACCGGCAGTGAGCGAAAAGCTCATATACGGATAACCACAATGTCAAGGTTTACAAAAGTTATACATGATGATATATATTAAAATAAACTGATCATCAAATAAAAAGTGCTAACAAAATATGAATGTGATAAAATGTCATGAATACCAAAATCACAAAATAAATATACATGATTTCCCATCAAAATATCCATGCTATACACATACTCTTACAGTTATAAATAATATTCAAACTAAATTTAATGAAGTTCCAAACTTACTAACTTGGGAGACAATCTTACACTTACAGGATGTCCTACATTTTCGGTTATCCAGAATATGTAGTCATCAAATCTTACAGGGGCTTGCATAGCACAAAGCAAATGCTACCCAAAATATTACAGGAGCTTGCATAGCATAAAGCACATGCTACCCAAAATGGCCAAACATACACATACAGACTAGTCATGACTATACATGTCCCACTACTCCGGCGACACGCCTATACAATTTAAATACACCGTATAGGAGGTGCCAAGCACGAGATTATCCACTCGTGACGAATATCTTATAATATCTCCCAAATCATATCATACCTCCGTACAACCAAAAATATATTTCTCAACCATCACCAACCAAAATATCTTACAAAATAGAATATCGGTGATTAAATCAAACATGACCAGTTCTGAAGAATATTAATTTACTCTATGAAGATGATCTTATTTGGAAAAGCACAAAACATGAAAAACGTAGGAAATTCTGAGAGCTTTCCAGAATGGTAAGCCTCGTTAAAATTGACCAAGTAACGAATTCAGAGGATAGATATTTGCGGACTGCTGAACAGAATCAGCCCCTGAATATTTTAGTAATTAACTATTTACGACATCGAAACTACATAATTTAGCAGCAAAAAATGAAAATAAAATGTAGAACTAGAAAATACCTTTCAGGAATGTTATTACCCATAAAATTTGCATAAAATCTCAATTTACTATGAATTTAAGAAGTTAGGACGTACAAGCAGAATTTAACCCACCAGATTATAGAAAAGGCAGATTTTAAGATACTTACAAGCATAATTTCAGAAAACTCAAAGAACGAAAAATAAAGATAATTAAATTAGCTTTCCGACAAGTCTAGAATCACAACAATCCAATAAACATAGAATTAATTACGAATTTCACAAGAATTCAGATTATTAGAACTGAGACACAAGAATCCGATATAATACAATAAGATTGATAGTATAACGAAGATATCCGTACCTTAGAATTCAGGAAATATGATGGATACTCAAGAAATTCAACGAAATACGATTGCATATGCATAATTTAATCTTTACCTTAACTTCAAATAGATTATCTTGCTCCTCCCTCTACTTCTCCTTCTCTCTCTCTACCTTCTTCCTCCCTGACCAAAATAATAACGTAAGTCTTCCAAACCTTTTTTTTTATATTCCAACGCCTCTTTCTTTTTCTTTTCTTTTTTTTTAATTTAAAACTACTTTCTAATTAATAAGACATATATATAATATACTATTTAATATTTGAATATTAAATAATATAAATATATGTCGGGGTCTTACAACATGTGCCTTCGGAACATGTGCCTGTGGGACACACTGTCAGATATCGGCAGGATTCACTCCTCCGATTATACCTGTTATGCCAACTGTGCCTATTGCACACGCTGAAAACCTGAGAAATTCAACGGAACGAATTTCAAACGTTGGCAGCAAAAGATGCACTTCTATTTGAAAATGAGTAGCTACAATGGCCGGGACAAAGGGTCGCGATCCCGCGAGGGCGTTCCAAAAACGGATTTAGTGATTTTTGCAAAAACAAAAAAATTATGCAAATTTTCTCCGGTGAAAATTAACAGCATCTGAGGTGAAGCTTTCAAGAGGGGTGCAAATTGTTGGGGTCGACACCTTTATTAGCATTTCGTTAGAGTTATTGAGATGTCAAGAGGGGTACCAAAAGTTTTAACAATTTAACAGGTTCATTGCCTGATTTTACACTACATCCATCCCTTAAAGAATTACTAGTCACCTCTAATCACTTATATGGATATCTGCCGACAGTCTTTAAAAACCATTCAAATCTACAATTATAGGATTTTTTTTCTCTTCCTGAAAACATTGTCATCTGCATCACGATCCTTATCAAAAGAGGAAAAGATAATGGGGTGCATTGAGGGAGACATGCCTTTGAAGTGCTTGGCTTCAGCTTTATTTTAAAAGTAGATAGTTAAATGTTTTGGTAGTTTCTTTGCTTTTTCGTCATGATAAAGTTGTATACTTGTATTAGACTAGGACCTTCATATTCTGTTATGTCCTTGATCAGTGGAAAAAACACAACTCTAAACTAATACTCTTGAGTATCACAAAATTGTAAATATATGCTCTTTTAAGTTTATCAATAGTATATACTCTGATCTTTTTCATATGTTCCTATTGAAATCACCCTCTGCCAAATGCATGTATACCACAAATTCATTCTGACGATCAGAATGATGGATCAGACTGTAGACACCTAACATCCACATTCTTCGTAACTGTAGCCCAATCAAGTTTTCCTTCACCATGAATATCCTTCAAACCTAATTTTAGCATGTTTCTTAATTATGATTTTTATTGTCTCCCAGCTCCCAACCTCGTCCTGGGTCGTGTTGTCCGCATAAAAAAATAGTAACTTGGTTCTATGTGTCATCTGCCATTTATTCCAGTGAGTCGGAGTATATGTGTTATGGTAACAAGGAATGTTATGCGAAGAAAACTATGAAAAAAGATCAAGGTGCTGGGTGCATATTTATAAAACGACAATGAATGATAAAATTATTTAGAAATTCTGTGAATAGCAAAAACTTGCCAGTTGACAAGGCACCACTGTTATATGAAGGTGTTTTCTGCCGTAAATAGCAGTTCTCAATACAATCAGTTACCGGGAAACAGTTAGAATATCTGGTTTGTTAAAGACTTATACAAGAAGGCTTTTTTGTAAACCTTATGAGTTATGATACTAATATTTCCTTAAAGTTGAATAGATTAACACCAAATTTTACTAAATACTTTGGCTTTTAGAAATTATATCTTTTGTTTTCTTTGTCTTTTTATCAAACCTGCAATTTGTAGATCTCATTTACAAAAACTTCACCTGGCTGCAACGAAGGTTATGCCTTAACAAAAATTTATTTTTCTGGCTGCAACGAAGGTTATGCCTTAACAAATATGAAGCTTTGTGACTGTGATATAGTCTGATATTTTTTTATTCCTAGAAAAAATTAAACCTCAGTCCTAAATCTAAGGATCCTTGATCTTTTAGCAGTGCAGGTTTTTAAAACTATTAACTTCGTACAGTTCTGCAGTTTGTTTGGCATGAATGTAAAATGGATTAATAACAATTCCTACTACCTTCCTTGTCCATTTCATCGATTTATTTTTTTGCAGACCAAAATTCTTCTGAAGACGACGTAACTTCCATAAGTGCAGTCATTTAGATACAACTCAGTTCAAATTTCATCCACCAAATTTTTGATGCAATAAAGTTCGATTGATCAAAGAAAACTTATAATCGCTTTTGTTTTTTTTGTCAGAATTAGAATTTAAGGTTTAATGCCAGATATATCGTTTACCATCTTCCAGTAATGATTTTTGATACTATTGACTTTTAGACAAAAAAAGATTGTTGTTAAATTGTCTCTTTCAACTTGACTCCAAAGTCCAAGTCTTCTGAACATTTAAGAAAAAAAGGCATTTAATGATCAATAGCTTGCTGTGAAGGGTATAGAAAAAACTGAAGAATTTTAAAAAGTTGACTATGTCAAGGAAGTAGTAGTCTGGTTCCTTCTCCGCCAGCTTCACTGCTCTTATTTATAGGTACATGGGAATATGCATTTCAAGCAAAATAACCAAAGGGGTTTATGTGCAATTCTTTTGATTGATATTTTTTTCTTAATATCTATCAATATGACAAGGATGATGAATGTAATTCATCCTCTGAATGTTTTAGTATTCGTAACTTTTTTGCTGTGCAAGCAAACATCGTTGCTTGGATTAGAATCCTTATCCAAAGTTGGCAATATGACGAGGTGCATTGGGAGGGAGAGAAAAGCTCTACTCGTGTTTAAACAGGGTGTTGTTGGTAATGCACGCAGACATGGTCTTCTTCATTCATGGAGGAACTGATGAGGATCAAGGAATGAATATGTTAATTTGGATTTGGTTATGTGTGCTCGTGGTGATGTTCAATTGGAGAGGGCGCAAACATGGGTTATGCAGCTTACTTGGACAACAAGGAATAAAGGAGCGATGCATGAAGTTGGACAAGTAGCTGATTATTATATAATTAATAATTCGAATTTTGCTTGCAAGTTTTACCTTTCACTTGAAAGGGTTTTTCTTGTTTTAAGCACTTAGGATTTTATTTTCCTATTTGGATTTGGTTTTTGTCTTTTTTCTATTCGGATTTGGTTTTTAAATTTATTTCCTGGAAGGATTCAGATATTGGCTAACTCAAGCTGATATTGAATTTCTCTCGGAATCCTATTGGGTTTGGGTTATTGTCTAAGCCTATAAATACCCTTCTAATGTAATCTTTTAAGAGAGACAATGGATGATATAAAATTTGTGTTTTGAGATAAACTATGAGTATTTTTTTTTCTCTAAACTTCAATTACTGGATTGTTTTGAAGGTTAGATTCGAATTACTTAGTTTCTGGATTGATCTAAGCAATTTGAGATTCAAAGTTCACGTTTCTGGATTGATCGTGTTCGTTTGAAATATCCTCTTCTTCTCTTATCCCTTTTCTTCTTCTTCTTTTCTTTCTTTGTGGAGAGATCCACATCAGGAACGAAACAGAATATTGCTGCAAATGGAATGGTGTTGGCTGTGATAATCGCACGGGTCATGTAACTCACCTTTATCTTTAATCTCAAATTTCACCATTTTCCATGAATCCAACCGGTGTAAGTATCGGTCACTCACTGCTGGATTTATCAGATCTTAACTACTTGGACCTCAGTAGCAATCTCCTTGCAGGTATTCCAGAATTTATTGGTTCTCTCAAAAAGTTAGTTCACCTTGATCTTTCAGAGACTTCTATAGTGGGATCATTTCCTGACCATATTGGGAACCACTCCAACTTGCAATATCTGAATCTCAGCTTTTGTTATTTTGATGGTCCAATTCCAAAGTTTATTGGCTCCCTCAGTAGCTTAAGATACCTTGATCTTTCCAACACTTATTTTACAGGATTCATTCCACATGGACTTGGGAGCCCCTCCAAGTTGCAGCATTTTAATATTGCTAATAATTTTTATCTAACAGGCGATACTGGTAACTTTGAGTGGTTGCTTAATCTATCTTCTTTAACACACCTTGACTTGAGTAATATCAATATGGCTACTTCCAGTATTTGGGCGAGCCTTATTCAGAGTGTCCCTTCCATATCAGTTATGCGTCTAAATCACTGTAATCTCTCGGCTCCGTCTTTTACTTTAAGCAAAATTTCTTCCTCTATATCCACCCTTCATCTCTATGGAAATTACATCAAATCATCAATTTTTAAATGGTTTCCCCGGTTAAGTCGCAGCTTTGGAGAACTAGACCTGGGTAATAACATGTTAGAAGGTAGAATTCCGCAGTATTTTGGTCACATGACTTCTCTTACTCTTCTAAATCTTGGCAACAACTTCTTGAATGGTCCAATCCCAGAGTCTTTTAGCAATATGACGGCTCTTACTCATCTAAAGCTTGACCGCAATCTCTTGTATGGTCCAATTCCATACTCTTTCTCTCTTATGACTGCATTAACATACGTAAATCTCTCTGAAAATCAACTTGATGGTATGCTTCCAAAATCTATCTACAATTTATCCAGCTTGCAAGTTGCAGATTTCAGTTCCAACAATTTCATTGGGAACCTAGAAGATCTTTTGTCTGGACCTTTTCCTCATTTGCAAGAATTGTTGGTATCTGAAAACCAACTTACTGGTTCACTGCCTGATATTACACTACTTCCATTCCTCGAAAGTTTGAAAGTTGGCTCCAATCAGTTAGATGGATATCTACCAAAAGTTTTTGAACATTATTCAGCTCTGCGATGCTTGGATTTGTCCAATAACCATCTTAGAGGCTCTTTACCAGATTTTAAAGGATTTTCGTCTTTAGAATTATTATATTTAAATAATAATAATTTTTCGGGGAGTATTCCGGATTTTACTGGATGTTCTTCTTTGCAAGTATTGCGACTTGGTGAGAATCAACTAACAGTATAAGAAACTCAATCAACCGGACTTCTTTCTAGTCTTATAGAGCTGGATCTTTCAATGAATATCATCTGCAGTACAGTGTTTGAAGCTCATTTGTCCAATCTTTCCAGCTTAAAGTATATGAGAACATCATTCAATGCTCTGACATTTGATATTAGTTCCAAATGGCTACCTCCTTTCCAACTTCGAGAATTATCTTTGGCATCATGCAAGTTGGGACCAAAATTTCCCAATTGGATCCGAAATCAAGGATATATATATCATCTTGATCTGTCTAACAGCCAAATATCAGATACTATACCTATGTGGTTCTGGAATTTCTCAAGCATAAGGAATCACTTAAATCTCTCTTCGAACAAAATTAGGGGCAAGTTCTCTTCTCAACTTTTTTATGTTCAAGAGATAGATTTGAGTTCAAATTATTTTGAAGGACCACTACCACCAATTTCTGCAGAATGCTTGAAGATAAATCTGTCCCAAAACAAGTTTTCAGGAACACTCCTTTCCTTATCTGTTGTTGAAGACTTATCTCTACGGTTTCTTGACATCTCACATAATGAGTTGTCTGGTATGCTTCCTGATAATTGGATGCATTTTCAAGGTCTAGTGTTTCTTAACTTGGGATTTAACAATTTTTCTGGTAGAATTCCAACGTCAATAGGGCACCTAGTTTCGCTCCAGACACTGATTTTACGAAACAACAACCTCTACGGAGAAATTCCTGCATCTCCAAGACACTGCAGCATTCTTGGTTTCGCAGATTTTGGGTTAAATAAGCTATCAGGAAAGGTACCATCAGGGATTGGGGAAGACCTATCTCAGTTGTATGCTCTAATCCTAAAATCTAATCTATTTTAGGGGAGCATGCCTCGTGAAATATGTTATCTATCGAATCTTCAATTCCTAGACATGTCCATAAACATGATTTCTGGAACTATTCCTCCATGCATTCAAAATCTTACTTCCATGATTAGAAAAGGAACTGAAGTTGCAGAACATATCTACTCTTCAGTGGATCCATTTACAAATATTATTGCTTATCTGAAAATGATCGATTTGTCAACCAACAATTTGACAGGAGAAATTCCCATTGGGGTAACAAAACTTGTAGAACTCAAGGGATTGAACTTGTGAGGAAATAGGTTCAATGGAAAAGTTCCTCTGGAGATTGGCCAATTGAAAGGATTAGAATGCTTAGACTTATCAACAAACAAATTTTCAGGTGAAATTCCTCAAAGCACGTCTGGATTATATTTTCTTGCATTTTTAAATCTCTCCAACAACAACATTTTGGGAAAAATTCCATCTGGTACTCAACTTCAAGGTTTCAATACCTCCACGTATGAGGGGAACCCTGGTCTCTGCGGTAAACCACTAATAAATATATGCCCCGGAGATGAACCAGCTGATCGCGATGGCCTTTCTTCTAGAAATTTTGAAATTGACGAAGACGACAGTGAATATGAGAGATGTCTGTATATAAGTGTACTTCTCGGCTTCAGCACTACCTTTTGGGGTATCATTGGAACTTTAGTGCTAAACCGTCGTTGGAGACATTCATATTTCCTCTTTCTCGAAAACTTGAAAGAACGATTATATGTTTCGATACTTGTGCGCTTTGGCAAACTGCAGAGAAGGATTTGAAGCTTTGAGATGATGGCCTATTGCATTGTTGTGCAAAATGCTATGAAAAATTCTAAATCAGCATTAAAACTTTATGATATTGCTTTCCGGACAGTCTGTTGCCTTTAAATCAACATTTACGCCTTGTTTACTGCTGTAGAGGAGAATCTAATTCTACCGGTGACCTCTACTTGGCGCTGTTAAGAAATTGTAGCCTTGCAAATTATTTCTTCTCCAAAAGAATAATTATATTTCATTTCGTCAGGCTTGGACATATCTGTTATCCATCTTTTATCTTAGTCCATCACTTAAACCATAAACTAATCCTCTCATATTATATTGCTTTCATCCCTAATTTTGCTTTCAAAATTGAAGTTTCCAGAAACAAGAGAGCAAATTACATCACTACTTATGTACCAATATACAAACTACAAACTCAACATAAGTTGCATTTATAATTTCATGAGTTTTTTTATATATGGCATCATATTTTTTCACGAATATTTTTTATAATATGATATCATTTTTAAAATTAGTATTAACTTTAATGTAATTATGAGATAAATCATAGTATTGAGTATTTTATAATAAGAGAACAAGAATTCTACGGTTAATCTTAGAATACTTTTTCTAAGGTCACTACAAATGTAAACAAGTAATCTTAATAATTTATTATTAAATATTTACTTACTATATAATTTACATATCTTTGAATTAGAAAAGTAACCAATTTAATAACAAATATCATACACTCAAGTCTATTGGGTTTTAAGCCTAAAACCAAGAGGTTAGGATCTCTAACTTGTTCTCCCGAACTTCCTTTGTGCCTTCATTAATCACCTCAATAGTTTCCCATATGTGTTTGGAATTTTTACAGTTCATAACATGTCTGTTCATCAAGGGATCAAGGGAATCAACTAAAATTAATTGAAGGCTGGCATCCAAGGAGGCTTCTTCTTTTTCAGCGGGAGAAAAATCTTCAGGCTCTTTTGCATAGGTTCTAGTTTTGGTAATTACAACATCATTTTCTATAACCTCTGGTTCAATAACCATCGGAATTTTTGGACCCTTCTTTAACACATCCAGATATTTGGGATTTGCAACTTGTAAGAACAAGAGCATCTTTTTCTTCCACATAATATAATTTTCTTTATCGAACAGTGGAATTTTAACTATTCCAACTTTTTGTGAAGTCATTATGAATTTTTGAATAATAAAAATTCAAGGAGTGGAAGAATCACAAAAGTCTAGGATCTTGATTTATTCGTTAATCAGAAGGCTCTGATACCAATTGTTAGGTCCCAATATGTTTGTAGAAGGAAGGATTGAATACAAATTATACCGTTTAATCGAATTTAATGCGGAATAAAAAGTGAAACAAAATTCAAGTTAAATAAAACTATTATTAAACTTGAAAGGTGTTACAACAACGGTATCGTTTACAAGGAATTAATCTCAAATAAATTATTAAAAATATAGAATAAATTCAACATGAACTTTTTCTATTTTTGCAATAAAAAGATCAAATGCTAAAAGCAATTTGAGATTAAGTTCTAGGGATTTTGATCCGCTAGATAGTTACACAAGAACAAGAGAATGATTTCTAGTGATTTAGATTTAACTATAAATGCTAGAAATTAATGTTCTGAAATGTTGCAGTTGAATATGAAAAGTTTTCTACTGCTCTGTTCTTTTCTTTGTTCTTGTGTTGTTGAATAATGATGATTGTCTTTAATGATCTGCTGTTGTTGACATTTAATTCAATCAATAGAATTGGATTGTACTGGCGAGACAATCGGTGAGAAAATCCGTTGATCTAGCAAGACAATCGGCATGACTATTGAATGAACTGGAAAGACTTTCGGTATGATAATGAAATGAACTGCAAAGACTTTCGGTATGACAATTAAATGAACTGGAAAGATTTTCGGTATGACAATTGATTGTCATACCAGTTCAAATGATTGTCTTGCTGAATTAATATTGAATATTAATTCAAAATCAATTCTAAAGTAAGTTTGAATCAGATCAGCAGCTTTAGTTTTCAACTCAGATGAGTATCTAGCAGTTCTTAAGTGATGTTCCATCCAGAAAAGATGCTTAGCAGAGTAGTCTTTAAAAGATTGTGAATCGAGATGGCAGATTTGAAGACAGTTAGACTTAAAGAATCTTACTTGAAAGGGTAAGTTGACCACTTGAGGACTAGCCCTATTAGCAAACTCTTTTATCCTTTCACGAAGGACTTCATTCAATTCTGACCTTCTTTTGACTTTGTTGAGAAGAACCCAAATCTCTTATAAAGAACGATTCTCAAACAGATGAAGTGATACCTTGAAAGATCCTTCACTCTGACAATATACAAATATGCTCATTTCATTTAATGATCTGTCAAAAGCAGCTGAGATCCTTGAGATTCCAGTCTTGATAACATTCATGTACACATCATTGTTTGGATTAGAAATTTCTAGCCTGTCGAGAAGATGTAGAAACTCCCTATCATTGTTTGTACTCAGTTGAGGTATATCAATAACTTTTCTTGCTTCATCCCATTTTACACTAATCTTTAGATTGACATCTCTTCTTCTTTCTTCAGCTTTCATATCATGAAGACGTTGCTTTTCAAGAGTTTCTGTTCTTTGGATTTCTTTCCTCATATCAATGATCTGAGATATCATTTTAAGTTCAGCTTCTTTTCTCTTCAATTCTGACTGCTGCTGCTGGAATTCTTTCTCAAAAACAGGATCCACTTGAGCTTCCTCTTTCCCATTCTTCAAAATTTCTTTCCTCCTCAGCTTCAAAGAAACCAGCTTTATCTTCCAAGACTAGTTCAGTGGGAACATCAAGAATATCGAAGTCATCTTGTTCTCCACTATAGTAGACATCATCAGCCTTCCTTGTCTCTCCAGCAGAAGAATCTTTTTCTTTTCCTTTTGCACTTCTCCCCTGCTTCTCCCCCTTAGTTGAGTAATCCTTTACAGATTTCCCTTTAGACCCTTCATGACCTCCATTACCTCCAGAGCCCGAGCCTCCACCAGACGGCCCTTCAAAGAAGGTCATTCGCTCTTCATTAGGGCAGTGAGAATTTTTAATCATAAAATACAAGTGCTTCATCCCTTCATTGAGATGTTCCATGCCCTTTTCTATCTTTAGGAATTTGGAGGAGTCCAGTGAATGGTTCATTTTAATCAGATCTTCAAGAGAGTTCATTCTTGTATGGATAGAGTAGAGGTTTGAAATGTCTTCGGCTGATAAAGTTGGAGATTCCTGAATGGAGTTAAGCTTCGGTATCACAGTGGTCTTCAAATCTGAGATATCATTCATGATGAATGCCAGCTGATTGTTGACAGAGGTGGAAGAAAAGGACCGTTCAACCACTTCTGCTTTGAATGTTTGAGCCTCAGCCTGACTTTTAGCAAGTTGTTCTTTCAGAGTAGCAATCTGAGCTAACAGGTTTTCAGTGTTTGTGTCTGTGTGTGCGCTCACCTGAATATCTCTCGTTTCTGGTTCACTCATCTCACGTGCTTGTGTTTCTCTCAATATAATTGCTCGTGAGGGGCCATCCTGTTGCTGGTCTTCTGTACCTGCAATTAAATCACCCTAGCCTCTTCAAGAGAGGTCAGTGGTGGTGCATTGGGAATTCGCGAGTCCCGATCCTCAGCCAAGTCTATCTTTTCATGGAAAATAGATGTCTGAATTGCTTCAGGGATAGACTGACCGAGTTGCCCTCCACTTTCTCCAGATAAATCTACGAGTGGAGAATCCCGTGAGGGAGCCAGAGGTGTTGGATCTGGGAGGGGAGAAAATGACTCTATTAGAGGTGGCTGAGAGTCAGATTTTCCCTCTGAAGCATGTGACTGCTCTTCTGCCGTAACTATGGCAGGTACTGTAACCAACTCAATGTGCACTCCTCTCTCTGTGTCCTGAGTGTCATCTATTGGTATGTATGCTTCCATTGTGAGTAATGGAAGTGTGCTTGACTCAGTACAAGATGCAATGGCCCTATGGAAATGTCTCTAGTAACTGTTCAGTGGCCATTTCAAAGTCCATGTCCTGTTGGGAGGACAAGGATGGGCTTTCAGATGCCTCAGTAAATGTTCTTCTCTTCTTGGGAGGAGGGTGAGCTGAGGGTTCATTCACTTCTAAAAACACACTACTTCCTACTAACCTTCTCGGTAACATTTTTGACAGTGGGGGAGAGTTTGAGATAGGTTGTGACTTTGTGTTTGGCTCTATGACCTGGGATTGAAGTTGTAGTTCTACAACTTCATGGTCAGCCCTATCAACCACTGGGGGTCTTACGTCAGAAGTAGGAATAGGTTGAGAGTGAGGAATTATTACCTGCAGTGGAAGAGCATCTGATGTTTGTGCCTGGGTGGCTTGAACCACTGGAGGTGGAGTTTGTTGTTCATGACCGGGAAGATTAAAAATTGGTAAGGGAATGAAGGTGGCCATTCAAGCAGATACAAGTACTGGAAATTGCATGAATTTAAAAGTTGTGTCTTGGCGTGTGTAGATCTTTTTGCTTACTGGAGGGGTTCAGCTACTGATGAGATAGAAAAAAGAGCCTTATGCTCTGGTGTGAGAAGATGTTATGCTATAAGCATGAGAAATCGAGCGTAGTAGCAAGAAACCCTACGATTCGTAGAATGATCACGCAAAGCTGCAATGAGACGTCTCAACAGAATGGGTAAAAGTAATTTTCCAAAATTGATCCTTTGATTAAAAACAACCGCAAGACCAATATACTGCAGAGTGGAAGTGATGTTGTGAAAATTGGATTTAGTGCAGTTGGCAAACACTTTGGAAAGTATATCGAAAAAAATATCCCATTCAGAAACCAAATTGGATTTAGACAGCTTAGTCAAATTAATCACCCCCTGATTAGTGAATGGCATGGAAAAAGTTTGAAATCTCATTATCAGAAGGTAAATTACAGAAATTGTCTATTGGAAAATTTAAAGCTCTATTGATGACTGTTTCATCAACTACATACTGTGTGTTTGCCACGGTGAATGAAAAAGAGTTAGAATCAGCGGCCACAGTAGAAGTTGAGCAAATCAGTCTAAGCAAGTTGACATTCAATAGAACATTTGATTTAATAGCAGAGCTAATAATCGAATAATCATTTAAAAATCTAATTCACGGCTTAAATTTTTCAACACTATAATTTTCCGGATTAAAATAACCAACATGATTATGCGAGACAATATAGAAAGGGAGAGCCATTTTAAAAACAAATACAAAAAGACACACACTGCCAGAATTTTAAGAATTAAATTAAGAAAATTCGAATTAAAAATTAATTAATAATTCGAATTAATTCAATTATATCCAAAAAATTTAGAAACAAAATGTGTCTTGACAATTTTTAACCAGCAAAATTAGATATGCAAACAGATTACTCAAACACACAACACAATACCAGTTTTTTAAGCTTAAAAGCGAATTGGGATATTTTTTTTTTAAGAAAAACTGAAGAACACACAGTCAATGAAATGAAAGATTTGGTTTTAAAAAAAATTGGGCAGCATTTCTGTATGTATACACACGTATGTATGTATATCTCAGAATATTTTATTTTCTCTAAAAATATTCTGAGATATTAAAATTAACAAGTTTAATAAATAAAGAAGATAAGATAATAAAAATTACATAGAATTAAGTAAGGAATATGGTAAACATGATAAAATAAATTTGCAAATGAATTTTTCATTCATGAAAAATTCATTTGTAAATTCATTCAAGAACATATCTCAGATATTAACTAGTTTAATCACTAAAACCATTCAACATACCCAATTTACCAACTAATCTGGTAAATATGGATTCATCAAGTGGTTTAGTGAAAATATCTGCTATTTGTTCTTCTGTTGGAACAAAAAATAGTTCAACAGTACCATTCATGACGTGCTCTCTAATAAAATGATACATGATGTCAATGTGCTTGGTCCTTGTGTGCTGCACAGGGTTGTTAATGATGGCTATTGCACTTGTATTGTCACATAGAATAGGAATTTTGTTCAATACAGAGCCATAGTCCCGTAGCTGGTTCCTAATCCACAAGATCTGAGCACAACAGCTTCCAGCAGCAATATATTCAGCCTCGGCCGTTGAGTTGGAAACTGTTTGTTATTTCTTGCTGTACCATTAGACTAGCCTGCTACCTAGGAATTGACAACTCCCTGAGGTGCTTTTCCTATCAATAACACTTCCAGCGTAATCTGAATCTGTATATCCAACAAGGTTAAAACCAGATTCTTTAGGGTACCAAATACCTAGATTTGGTGTTCCCTTAAGATATCTCAAGATTCGTTTAACAACAACGGGATGAATATCTCTAGGATCCGCTTGGAACATTGCACATAAGCATGTAGCATACATAATATCTAGTCTACTTGCGATAAGATAGAGTAATGAGCCAATCATACCTCTGTAGCTTGTGACATCTACCTTAATGGAGTTTTCACATGGTCTAAGCTTGACAGCTGTAGATGACGGATTCCTTGCTGATGCAAAATCCTTTAGATTGTACTTTTTGAGGAGTTCCTTGAGATACTTGGATTGACAAATAAATATTCCATCTAACCTTTGATTTACTTGTAATCCGAGAAAGAACTTCAGCTCTCCCATCATGCTCATTTCAAATTTGTTGTGCATTAACTTAGCAAATCTCTTACAGAGACTATCATTAGTAGACCCAAATATTATATCATCCACATAGACTTGGACTAATAAAGTATCATTCTTATGCTTTTTAGAAAAGAGAGTTTTATCTATGACACCTCTAGTAAAGCCATTTTCAATTAGAAATTCAGAAAGAGTGTCATACCATTTTCTCGGAGACTATTTGAGACCATAGATAGCCTTGAAAAGAAAGTAGACAAAATCCAAATGATCTGGATCTTCAAAACCAGGAGGTTGCTCTACATATACCTCTTCATCCAACCTTCTATTCAGAAAGGCACTCTTGACATCCATTTGATAAACTTTAAAGTTCGAGAATGCTGCGAATGCCAGAAATATCCTGATGGCCTCAAGTCTAGCCACTGGAGCATAGGTTTGATCATAATCAATGCCTTCAGCTTGAAAATACCCTTTAGCTACCAGTCTTGCTTTGTTTCTTGTAACCACACCATCTTCATCTAGTTTATTCCTGAATACCCACCGATTACCAACAACTTTCTTGTGTGTAGGTCTAGGTACCAGTTTCCAGACTTGTTGATGTTCAAACTGATTGAGTTCATCTTGCATAGCAATCACCCAATCTGGATCATTCAGTGCTTCCTCAATCTTCTTAGGTTCCATCTCAGAAAGAAATCCTGAGAACAGACATTCATTTTGAGTAGCACGTCTAGTTCTGACTCCAACATCTGGATCACCAATAATCAACTCAAAAAGATGAGCTTTATTCCATAAAGTCTGTCTTGGAAGATTTGATCTTGATGATTCACCTTGAAATACATTGGGATGTTGTGTCCTACTAGTTGATCCTTCAGCATCTCCCCCTGAGTTATTGCTAGGTTGACTTGATGATTCTCTGTCAGTGGCAGTGGTATCTCCATTGTTGCCAATGTTTCCATCACCATTACCTTGAGTATCATCATGATTAACAGGTTCTTCACCAGTAGCAACCTCAGGTTCTTGATCATTTTCCGATTCTGAATCTGACATATCATCAAACTTCAGTTTCTCAGAAGGATCTTCAGTTTGGATACTAGGGAGTTTAGTGTCATCAAATGTAACATTGACACTTTCAGTTACTTTATGTTGATCAATGATATAGACCCTGCATGATCTTCTTCCATAACCAACAAAAATACCCTCATATGCCTTTGCCTTGAATTTAACACGACGATCATCTCCATCCTTGAGCACGAAGCATCTGGCACCAAATATATGAAAGTATTTGATAGAAGGTTTCCGTTCATTCATAATCTCATTAGGAGTCTTCATGAGGTCCTTGTTGATTAGAGTTCGATTCTGAGTATAACATGCAGTATTGACAACTTCAGCCCAAAAGTACATTGGAAGACCTGATTCACTTAACATAGTTCTTGCAGCTTCAATCAATGTACGATTCTTCCTTTCTACCACTCCATTCTGCTGAGGGGTTCTAGGATATGAATATTGTCTGGTAATCCCTTTTTCTGTACAAAATCCATTGAGAAGTGAATTCTTGAATTCTGTTCCATTATCTGACCTTATTGCTCTAACAGCGACATTAGAATCTAACTCGATCAACTTGATATGATCAATCACAACTTATGGTGTTTCATCCTTAGAGTGAAGGAATAAAACCCACGTATACTTGGAATAGTCATTAACTATCACAAGACAATAACACTTCTTTAACATCGAAAGAACATTAACTAGTCCAAACAAATCCATGTGCAATAATTGAAGAATACCAGTTATGGAGGATGTGTCAGTGCCTTTGTGACTTGCTTTCTTTGACTTTTCTTTCTGGCATGCCTCACACAGTCCTTCTGGGGAGAATTCCAGTTGAGGCAGACCTCTGACCAATTCTCTCTTGACAAGAGAGTTCATTACTTTGAAATTTAGATGGGAAAGTCTCTTGTGCCATAGCCAACTCTCATTTGACGATGCCTTTGCATAGAAACAATTGACTTCATGACTGCTTCCAGAGTTCATGTCAGCTACGAACAGATTTCCTTTCTGGATTCCCATCAAGGAGGGTTTTTCACTTTTCTTGTACAGGATCTGACACTTTAGCTTGTCGAATAAAACATAGTAGCCCTTGTCACGGAACTGACTGATACTAAGCAGATTGTGTTCAAGTCCTTGCACAATATACACATTTTCAATGATAACATTTCCAGCTTGCAAACAGCCATATCCCTCAGTTAAACCTTTGATGTTATCTCCAAAGGTAACCATTGGGCCAGCTTTCTCAACCACATTTGATAGCAGGGCTCTATCTCCGGTCATATGCCTTGACGATCCGCTGTCAAAAATCCACACTACCGGTTCCACATGTTTAATGCCCTGTAATACAAATGGATTATACCTTCTTCGGAACCCAAACTTGGTTGGGTCCGGCATACTTGTAGAATTGGCCTTTATCAGGCAAAACAACATTCTTAACTTTTATGTTCTCAACTTTCTCAACGACTGGACATTTGACCTTGTAAACAGCCTTCACAAATTTCTGTTTAGGCTTAGGCACAAATGTTTCCTTTCTAGCCTTAGAAGGACTAGCAGTCTTAGACCAATTATGCTTCCTATTATTCACATGCTGACGAGGAGTAGTCTTATCACTAGAAACATGCTTACCATTAAAATAAGCATACATTAAATTAAAAGCACAAGACATGCAATTAGGAACACCACATACTTTATGAGAGGAATTAAGAACAGGGAATTTATGCATGGTAGGCATGGAATTTTTGTTATCCAACTCATGTGTGTCTGAGTTAGTCTTAGTTGCGTTCACAACTTTGAATGGAACTTTCGACACACTTGGCTTGGAAACAACCTTCTCATTAGCAAGATCTTCAGCACATATTTCTTCTTGAATAATAAAGGAGGTCTCATCATTTGGTTCAGTACTTGATTCTTTATATAGGGGTTTATCAACACCCTTAAGCACATGTGGTACTTCCCTACCTTTAGCACGGACATGAGGAGGGGAGTTTATGCCTAATTCTCCAATAGCAACATTGTAATCATAACCTACTCCAGATGTTTGATTAATAGCTTGCTCATTGAAGAACTCTTTAGCCTTCGAGCAAGAATTAAAGTAAGCTTTAACCTTAGTCTCAAGACCGGTGATCTTGTCTTTGAGAATAGTTTCGAGTTGTCTATAACAGTCAACTCTATTATCTAGAAAAGATACTTGTTCTTTCAATTTGTCTTGATTAATGTGCACAAGTCTTAATTCATTGACCTCTTTCTCAAGGTCTTTGATTTATTGAATTAACATTTCATTATCACGACGATCACAATCTAAGGAGCCTCCTAGATGATAAACTAATTCAGCATCAGTAAATTTTACCTCTTTTCTTGACGATGAAGTGTTTCCATCAATAGCCATAAGAGCAAGATTCCCAACTTCTTCATCTTCACTGTCAGTATCATCCCAGCTTCTTCCCTTTTCCAGGTAAGCCCTTTCAGATTTACTCTTCTGATTAGAATCACAAGAGTTCTTCCTTACTTGCTTTGGCTTCCTGCATTCTATGGCAAAGTGTCCCAACTCATTGCAGTTAAAGCATCGAATGGTGCTTCGATCAACCATCCCAGTTTTGTATCCACCACTGCTGTGTTAGAGGATGAAGATCCACCTTTCTGGAATCTGTTGTAGTTGGACTTGTACTTGACCTTGGGATTCCTCTTAAATCTGACATTGGAGAATCTCTTGACAATCAGGGGCATTGACTCATCTTCCAATTGCTCCAGTTCTTCCAAGGAGTAAAAATCATCACCGGATTGATTTGTAGTAGGAGGATCAAATTCTCCTACTACCACATTTTCTTCATCCTTGGAAGACTGTACCATTCTCTCTGACTGTTGAGATTGTTGTTGTTGTTGTTGTTGTTGTTCAGCTATTAGATCAGTAGATGTGCTGACCACTCTACCTTTCCCGTAGAATTCCTTCTGCTGAATCTGCTTCAACTCATAGGTTTTTAACACACCATAGAGCCTTTCCAAAGAAATCTCACTCAGATCTCTCGCTTCTCTTATGAAAGTAATTTTATGTTCAAGATGAGTTGGCAGTGTTAAAAGGAACTTTTTGTTGACCTCCCTGATTGAATAATATTTTCCATTTATGTTCAGGTTATTGATCAATGCATTGTACCTCTCAAACACTTCAGTAATTCCTTCTCCTGGATTGGAATTAAAATGTTCATACTCAGAGGTTAGGATCTCTAACTTGTTCTCCCGAACTTCCTCTGTGCCTTCATTAATCACCTCAATAGTTTCCCAGATGTGTTTGGAATTTTTACAGTCCATAACATGTCTGTTCATCAAGGGATCAAGGGAATCAACTAAAATTAATTGAAGGCTGCATCCAAGGAGGCTTCTTCTTTTTCAGCAGGAGAAAAATCTTCAGGCTCTTTTGCATAGGTTCTAGCTTTGGTAATTACAACATCATTTTCTATAACCTCTGGTTCAATAACCATCGGAATTTTTGGACCCTTCTTTAACACATCCAGATATTTGGGATTTGCAACTTGTAAGAACAAGAGCATCTTCTTCTTCCACATAATATAATTTTCTTTATCGAACAGTGGAATTTTAACTGTCTAAACTTTTTATGAAGTCATTATGAATTTTTGAATAATAAAAATTCAAGGAGTGGAAGAATCACAAAAGTCTAGGATCTTGATTTGTTCGTTAATCAGAAGTCTCTAATACCAATTGTTAGGTCCCAATATGTTTGTAGAACGGGGGGGGGGGTTGAATACAAACTATACCGTTTAATCGAATTTAATGCGGAATAAAAAGTGAAACAAAATTCAAGTTAAATAAAACTATTATTAAACTTGAAAGGTGTTACAACAACGGTATCGTTTACAAGGGATTAATCTCAAATAAATTATTACAAATCTAGAATAAATTCGACATGAACTTTTTCTATTTTTGCAATAAAAAGATCAAATGCTAAAAGCAATTTGAGATTAAGTTCTAGGGATTTTGATCCGCTTGATAGTTACACAAGAACAAGAGAATGATTTCTAGTGGTTTAGATTTAACTATAAATGCTAGAAATTAATGTTCTGAAATATTGCAGTTGAATATGAAAAGTTTATGCTACTCTGT
Organism: Apium graveolens; assembly: GCF_009905375.1. Taxonomy (NCBI): domain Eukaryota; kingdom Viridiplantae; phylum Streptophyta; class Magnoliopsida; order Apiales; family Apiaceae; genus Apium; species Apium graveolens. The sequence goes on along the minus strand of NC_133651.1, from coordinate 65,869,287 downwards.
TCTTTTCTTTGTTCTTGTGTTGTTGAATAATGATGATTGTCTTTAATGATCTGCTGTTGTTGACATTTAATTCAATCAATAGAATTGGATTGTACTGGCGAGACAATCGGTGAGACAATCCGTTGATCTAGCAAGACAATCGGCATGACTATTAAATGAACTGGAAAGACTTTCGGTATGACAATGAAATGAACTACAAAGACTTTCGGTATGACAATTAAATGAACTAGAAAGACTTTCGGTATGACAATTGGTTGTCATACCGGTTCAAATGATTGTCTTGCTGAATTAATATTGAATATTAATTCAAAATCAATTCTAAAAAAGCATAATATTAATTCAGAATTAATTAACCAATTAATTCAATTAATCAATAAATTAATCTTTGCAGATATAATTTATTTTCTTAATTAAATTATATGATTTATTTAATTAACATAGAATTAATAATATTCTTGAACAACAACCACTCTTCTGACAATCTTCTGAAAATCATTGAAAATTATGAATCAATTCCACCACTTCAATGTTGACACTCGATTACTGTCTGGTTCATGAGTGACTAACTTTTATGACGTTTCTTCATGTCTTGACTTTGATAACATGATTTTCTTCAGATTAAATCCCTGTAATTATATGATACCATGACAAGATCTCTGTCACTTGATTAAATCCACAATCTTGATTTATATCACTGAGGCTTGATCAATTTCTTGAACTTCTTCCAGTGAAGTAATTCCTCAAGTCTGTAGATGAACATTGTTTCTTAATCCTTTGACAGATGTTACTTTGAGAGATCTCTTTGACGATGGAACCAATATTTACTTGTTACATTCTTATTTGAGTTGAGTTAAATCCTCGAATAAACAAACAGGCTATGAAATATGCCTTTCAATCTCCCCCTATTTGTTTGTTAGACAATAACAACAAATACCTAGAGGATAACTCAACTAACAAATAAGAAAAAGATATAAACAGTAATGCAAAGTAAATAGCAGAAAAGTTCTGGATTATATTTAACATTTTCCAGATTCCAAAAGAAATTTACAAGTGAATACAAGATAGATGTTCCTCTAGACTGAACATATGAATACATTTGTCTATCTTGATTCATTAAGCTCAAGCATATTACATTAAGTTTTGAGCTATTTGAATTCAGTTGTCTTCTCTTCCGAATTCACCTTCTTCCAAATCTTGCAACAACTCCTTATCATAGACACGATCACTTTCTGAAGTGAAACTGACTGGTCTAACTGGTTGAACTCCAACTAACTTTAGCTTATTCTTCAACTGATTGTACCTTTTAATGTTCTTTTCACAGTAAGCTTGAATCAGATCAGCAGCTTTAGTTTTCAACTCAGATGAGTATCCAGCAGTTCTTAAGTGATGTTCCATCCAGACAAGATGCTTAGCAGAGTAGTCTTTAAGAGATTGTGAATCGAGATGGCAGATTTAAAGACAGCCAGACTTAAAAAATCTTACTTGAAAGGGTAAGTTGACCACTTGAGGACTAGCCCTATTAGCAAACTCTTTTAGCCTTTCACGAAGGACTTCATTCAATTCTGAGCTTCTTTTGAATTTGTTGAGAAGAACCCAAATCTCTGATAAAGAACGATTCTCAAACAGATGAAGTGATACCTTGAAAGATCATTCACTCTGACAATATACAAATATGCTCATTTCATTTAATGATCTGTCAAAAGCAGCTGAGATCCTTGAGATTTCAGTCTTGATAGCATTCATGTACACGTCATTATTTGGATTAGAAATTTCCAGCCTGTCGAGAAGATGTAGAAACTCCCTATCATTGTTTGTACTCAGGTGAGGTATATCAATAACTCTTCTTGCTTCATCCCATTTAACACCAATCTTTAGATTGACATCTCTTCTTCTTGCTTCAGCTTTAATGTCATGAAGACTTTGCTTTTCAAGAGTTTCTGTTCTTTGGATTTCTTTCCTCATATCAATGATCTGAGATATCTTTTTAAGTTCAGCTTCTTTTCTCTTCAACTCTGACTGCTGCTAGAACTCTTTCTCAAAAATAGGATCCACATAAGCTTCCTCTTCCCATTCTTCAAAATTACTTTCCTCCTCAGCTTCAAAGAAACCAGCTTTATCTTTCAAGACTGGTTCAGTGGGAACATCAAGAATATCGAAGTCATCTTGTTCTCCACTATAGTAGACATCATCAGACTTCCTTGTCTCTCCAACAGAAGAATCTTTTTCTTTTCCTTTTGCACTTCTCCCCTGCTTCTCCCCCTTGGTTGAGTAATCCTCTACATATTTCCCTTTAAACCCTTCATGACCTCCATTACCTCCAGAGCCTGAGCCTCCACCAGAAGGCCCTTCAAAGAAGGTCATTTACACTTCATTAGGGCAGTGAGAATTTTTAATCATAAAATACAAGTGCTTCATCCCTTCATTGAGATGTTCCATGCCCTTTTCTATCTTTAGGAATTTGGAGGAGTCCAGTGAATGGTTCATTTCAATCAGATCTTCAAGAAAGTTCATTCTTGTATGGATAGAGTAGAGGTTTAAAATGTCTTCGGCTGATAAAGTTGGAGATTCCTGAATGGAGTTAAGCTTCGGTATCACAGTGGTCTTCAAATTTGAGATATCATTCCTGATGAATGCCAGCTGATTGTTGACAGAGGTGGAAGAAGAAGACCGTTCAACCACTTGTGATTTGAATGTTTGAGCCTCAGCCTGACTTTTAGCAAGTTGTTCTTTCAGAGTAGCAATCTGAGATAACAGGTTTTCAGTGTTTGTGTATGTGTGTGCGCTCACCTGAATATCTCTCGTTCCTGGTTCACTCATCTCACGTGCTTGTGTTTCTCTCAATATAATTGCTCGTGAGGAGCCATCCTGTTGCTGATCTTCTGTACCTGCAATTGAAATCACCCTAGCCTCTTCAAGAGAGGTCAGTGGTGCAATGGGAATTCGCGAGTCCCGATCCTCAGCCAAGTCTATCTTTTCATGGGAAACTGATGTCGGAATTGCTTCAGGGATAGACTGACCGAGTTGCCCTCCACTTTCTCCAGATAAATCTGTGAGTGGAGAATTCTGTGAGGGAGCCAGAGGTGTTGGATCTGGGAGGGGAGAAAATGACTCTATTAGAGGTGGCTGAGAGTCAGATTTTCCCTCTGAAGCATGTGACTGCTCTTCTGCCGTAACTATGGCAGGCACTGTAACCGACTCAATGTGCACTCCTCTCTCTGTGTCCTGAGTGTCATCTATTGGTATGTATGCTTCCATTGTGAGTAATGGAAGTGTGCTTGACTCAGTACAAGATTCAATGGCCCTATGGCGAATTTCAATAGATTCATCATGTTGAGAGAATGTCTCTAGTAACTGTTCAGTGGCCATTTCAAAGTCCATGTCATGTTGGGAGGACAAGGATGGGCTTTCAGATGCCTTAGTAAATGTTCTTCTCTTCTTGGGAGGAGGCAGAGCTGAGGGTTCATTCACTTCTAAAAACACACTACTTCCTACTAACCTTCTCGGTAACATTTTTGATAGTGGGGGAGAGTTTGAGATAGGTTGTGACTCTGTGTTTGGCTCTATGACCTGGGATTGAAGCTGTGGTTCTACAACTTCATGGTCAGCCCTATCAACCACTGGGGGTCTTACATCAGAAGTAGGAATAGGTTGAGAGTGAGGAATTATTACCTGTAGTGGAAGAGCATCTGATGTTTGTGCCTGGGTGGCTTGAACCACTGGAGGTTGAGTTTGTTGTTCATGACCGGGAAGATTAAAAATTGGTAAAGGAATGAAGGTGGCCATGAAAGCAGATACAAGTACTAGAACTTGCATGAATTTAAAGGTTGTCTCTTGGCGGGTGTAGATCTTTTTGCTTACCGGAGGGGGTTCAGCTACTGATGAGTTAGCAGAAAGAGCCTTATGCTCAGGTGTGAGAAGATGTTCTGCTATAAGCATGAGAAATCGAGCGTAGTAGCAAGAAACCTTACGATTCGTAGAATGATCACGCAAAGCTGCAGTGAGACGTCTCAGAAGAATGGGTAAAAGTAATTTGCCAAAATTGATCCTTTGATTGAAAACAACCGCAAGACCAATATACTGCAGAGTGGAAGTGATGTTGTGAATATTGGATTTAGTGCAGTTGGCAAACACTTTGGAAAGTGTATTGAAGAAATTTGTTATTCAGAATAATAAATGTTCAATTCTTAGAGATAACGTTCTTTATGGAAATGGTATTTTAAATAATGGTCTGTATGTATGTGACGTAGAGCATAATTTACTACAAATTGAATATATTGATAAAAGAAAAAGGGATGATGAAAATCTCACTTTCTTGTGGCACTGCGGACTTGGTCATTTTAGTGAAAATAGACTGCGGACATTGCATAAGGGAGGGTTACTTGACCCCTTTGATTTTGAATCATATCCTACATGCGAGTCTTGTCTATTGGGTAAAATAAGCAAATCTCCATTTAGTGGACATGGAGAGAGGGCTGCAGATTTGCTAGGATTGGTACACATAGATGTATGTGGACCAATGTCTACGCAAGCCATGGGTGGATTTTCATACTTCATTGCTTTCATAGATGATCGATCTAGATTCAGACATATTTGATGAAACACAAGTGTGAAGCCTTTCAAAAGTTCAAAGAATATAAGTATGAAGTGGAGAAACAAACCAAACATAGTATTATAACTCTTTGATCAGATCGAGGTGGTGAATACTTGAATGGAGAGTTTCTAGCTTATCTCAAAGAAAATGGTATAGTCTCTCAGTGGATTCCTCCATATACTCCACAGTTGAATGGGGTATCTGAAAGGAGAAATTGAACTTTGTTAGACATGGTTCGGTCCATGATGAGCTATGCGAATCTTCCAGTATTCATGTGGGGTTATGCATTGGAAACCTCAGCATATTTACTGAATAAGGTGCCTTCCAAATCTGTTCCTCAAACTCCATATGAGATATGGAAAGAAAGGAAACCGAGTCTTAAACACGTTAAGATTTGGGGATGTCCAGCTTATGTCAAGAAAGTTGACCCAGATAAGCTGGAATCTCGATCTGTAAAATGTAATTTTGTGGGATATCTTAAAGAGACTTTAAGGTATTACTTTTACACCGATCATCGGGTGTTTGTCTCCAGACATGCTACCTTCATGGAAAAGCAGTTTATCCTTGAAGGAAACAGTGGGAGAAAAATTGAACTTGATGAAGTTCAAGAAGCACAAACTACTACGGATCAAGTGGAAACACCTGTTCAGACTGAACAAACCTTCTGTGGAACAGCCCATTCGTAGGTCAGGGAGAGTGTCTCGCCAACCTGAGAGGTATTATGGCCTTGTCATTGAGAATGACAATGAGTTGTCAATCATTGATGATGACGGCCCTGTGACCTATAATGAGGCTATGAGTAGTTTTGACTCAGAGTAATGGCATAGTGCCATGAAATCCGAAATGGAATCTATGTATACCAACCAAGTATGGACTCTGGTTGAGGCGCCTGAAGGTGTTAAGCCTATTGGGTGCAAGTGGGTATACAAAAGAAAGATTGGAGTAGATGGGCAGGTGGAGACCTATAAGGCCAGACTCGTGGCAAAAGGATTCAGACAAAGGCAAGGGATTGACTTTGATGAAACTTTTTTTCCTGTAGCCCTGTTAAAATCAATTCGGATTTTGCTTGCGATTGCTGCTTACTACGACTATGAGATCTGGCAAATGGACGTGAAAACGGCCTTCCTCAATGGGAAACTTGAAGAGGAAGTGTATATGACACATCCAGAGGGTTTTCTTTCCAAGGGAAATGAACACCTGGTGTGTAAGCTACTGCGAACCATATATGGTTTAAAGCAAGCTTCTCATAGATGGAACATCCGTTTTGATGAGACAATCAAAGAGTTTGGTTTTATCAAAAACATAGATGAACCATGTGTCTACAAAAAGATTATGGGAGCGCGGTAACATTTCTTGTATTGTATTGAAAGAGGAGACGTCAAGAGAGTTGACACATATAACAACGTAGCAGACCCACTCACAAAGCCACTTTCTTAAAGTCACTTTATTCGTCATAAAGACAAGATGGGTATTAGATACCAGAGTGATTGGCTTTAGTAAAAGTGGGAGATTGAAAGAGATGTGTCCTAAGTCCAATCATGTATGATGATTTAGGAATAACTTTTATGTAATCTGTTTTGATTTCATTGATATTAATAAAAGACTTGTTTTGGTTTTATTGCGGGCTTTATCTATTTAAGTGTTTAAATAAGATATACCATAGTTTAGAGTAAAGCTTTTTATGGATTATGATGATATCATAATTATGAGACCTAAAAGATGATAACTCTAAACTTAAATATTTCCTGGTCGTAGGATTACTAACTGGTAATTAGTAATCCGCAAAGATCGGTCCATACTATGCTTGCTTCATTATGAAGGATGTCTGTTCTCATAGACATTTGTGTGGTGACATTATAGCTAGTATGTAGGTGCTTATTATAGAATAAGTTCACTGAACATGACTCACACAGCTGAACAACTGATGGAGTTCTCTCACGTGTCAGCAGTTGTTCACATAGTGATAGTTGTACAAGTATCCTTAGACTTGAGGTCATCATAGTCATCTTGTGTACAATGAACTATGATTTGGTTTAGTTCTTAGTCTCCAGGGACAAATATAAGGGCTCTACTGGGTATAGGAATTTGTACACGAAGATAGTGTATGATCAATAAAGGATCTACCCCTTCCTGTGAAGGAAGAGAATGTTCAATACTGATCCACTTATGCTAGTTCAGGAATCTCTGGCCAGAGTGAATGAAATTAGAAAGGAGTTTCTAATTTACATTAAATAGAACTAAGCACAGTGAATGGGAAAGAAAATGATTAAATAAGATAGGCTTGACACAAGTTCCTTGCCTTGTATTTAATCGTGACATTGCAGGGTAGAAGGAATTGATTGTACGGTAACTACTCACTGAATAGGTTCTTGGTATTCTAAGCAGTGAATTCGTATTATCCGGAAAGTCGCGATATGCTGAGAAGTATCCCTCACGATGTAGAATAAATATGATTAATTTATTAATTAATCATATTTAATGAATTAGAGAATTTATATAAATAATGATAAAATAGTTTTATTATTATTTATTTCTACTACCGGCTTAATATTGAACCTACAGGGTCACACCATAAAAGAGAAAGATTTAATGGTGGAGGAATTAATTAATAATGGCTGGTAATTATTTATTTGTGAAATAAATAATTAATTAGCAGATTTAATAATTGATTAAATGAGATTTAATTAATTCTTAATATTATTAATTAAGAATTTAATTTTGGAAATTAAATCAAGTGAGAGAATTATTTTTCTAAAGTGTTTAGAAAAGGGATTAATGATTAAAAGGTGTTTTAATTATTAGTTAATTGGTTAATAAGAATAATCAATTAAAGGGTTAATAATAATAATATTTTATGGAAAAATTTTAGCTGAAAATTTTGCCTATAAACATACTATTATAAACCCTATTTGCCTCAACCCAAAATAATTAACCCTAATTTTAAAGTAGAACAAGAGGGAGGCAACTAATTCTCTCAACCTCTTCCTCCTCCATCACATTGTACTCTTGGTGGATACCGGTGAAGTGCTTCACACTTGAGGAGCAGCTGCTAGGGATTTCCGTTCATCGTTCTTGGATCGCTATTAAAGACCTCCATCTTTCCATTAACGTAAAGTTTCTTAAGGTAAACATATTGAACTACGAATTAAATATTATTTTTCGCATGGATCCTGCGGAGGGTTTCGATTTTTTTTAAGATTTAAATTTACGTTTTCGTTGCGTTTATGTGCTAAAAACCCTTCAGGGGGAGTTTTGGAAATCTCTGTGGTTGAAGTGTTTTTTATGAAGGAAACAAGGAAGAAAGAGTTGAAAGTTCGGAGGGGGGGATTGCTGGCTTTTAAGTCTAAAACCTAATTTCCTCACTTTCACTCTTTGTCCCATATTGATAAGAAAAAAGGGACACCCACTTTTCTCCCATATAAATAACCCTTATCCCTTTCACTTGTAATTACACCTTTTTTTTCTTTCTCCTTTTATAGCTGCTCGATAGTCCGTTTAGTATGAGAGCGAGCTTAACTTATTATTAGAAAGTGTCGGGATAGAAGGTTCCAGTGCCTAAACTATTTCTTAGGATATTTTGGTCGGCTGCAGTCCTCCTGCAGGAGGAGGCTTTCTGGTTGTGTGGCACTATCCGGGGTTAAAAGGGAGGGAAGGAAAGGTTGTTGGGAAATAGTGATATGAGGAGGTTTTGAGAAAAACACTTCAGTGAGTGAGGGGTATACATAATAGATATGTTAGACTGAATTTGAGTGTAGAATTAAGGTTCGCATATCCTAATATTATAATCTATGTTTATCTAGTGAAGTTGTTATGGATGTAGGCTTGCCGAACAACGTTCAAATCTCGTATCTTTTACTATATTGTTGGTTTATTGTTTCCATTATCATCATAATATTTATGGATATGAGCACATAGAATATACAAAATGCTTCCGCAGACGTTGAAAATCGGGACAGATTCCCAACAAAGCAAACAATTACATTAGGATTTTTTTTTCACGGTTAACATTAGATCCGTATTCTCTTATAATTGTACGTAACGATCATTTATAATAGGAAATTTGATTGTAACATTATGGCACTACATGTGCAGTGCTTCTCTCCGCATTTTCCATATACTATAATAAATTGCATGCTTATTATATACTCACCGAGAGATTTACAATTTAAATATACATATAAACCTTTATGAATAATGAACCTACCAATATTTTAATATTTGTTGAATCAAATGTACGTTTCAGAAGAAATATATATAGGGTTTTGGTCTACAACTCCCATTGCGGGGGTACCTGCCGTAATGAAACAATGCGGCAGGAGGCCTGTTTTGATTTAATTTTTAAAATAACAAAAAATCATATTTCAATGAATTAATTTTTTTCAATAATAACGGATTTAGAAAATATATAATTAAATTTAACAACAATTTGTTTTATATTTTCTAATTTTATTACTACTTCCCATTTATTATCAATTATATAATGAGTTAAAAATTTAAAAATAAATTAAATATATAATTGGAAAAATAATTAAAATATTAGTTTTAATGAAAAAATAAAAAACCGAAGATAGTAACTGAAATGTATGAATAGAGTATTGCTAAAATTGTTTATTGATCGAAAGGTGCGTCTTCAGAAGAAATGTTTATTGCTAAAAATTTTATTTGTCATGAAAAAATGTTTAACATTCTAGCAGCTGAATTGTTTTATATTTTATACCGTAACGAAAAATCGATAAAATTTTATTTTTTTAATTTTCCACATTTTCAATAAAAACATGTTACGAAAGTTGAAGGGGAGATTGTTGACTGATCTCCGCAATTACACATTGCGGCAGGAACCCTGCCGCAATGCTTCAAAGCGGCAACCTGTTCCGCCGCAATGTGCAATTGCGGTAGATCAGTCAAATTTTTCAACGTTTTACAGGTCAATTTTTATTAATATTGGCACAAAAAATGATATTGATTCACAAAAAAATATATGATTATTACTAATATTATTTTGAATTTATAATTTTACCTGATTAATATTGATATTCGAAAATATAATTGAATTAAAAATTTTAACTCGAAAAATAAGAATTTGATTTAATATTTGCACAAAAAAATAAGGTTGATAACACAAAAAAGAATAAAATTAATAATATTAAATTTTATTAATAAAATTGATAATATTATTTATTTTTAACTAAAATAACTGTAATTATTTATTATTTCAAATAGATAATTCAATTTAATTTTATTTGCACACAAAAAATTTTAAAATTCATATAATAATTTTAAAAAAAACATAAAACTCACAATATTCCGTTATAATAAAAATTCGAAAATACTGTCTCGAACAAATAATTAAAAAAATACATTTTCACTCAAAAAATTTAAATTCAATATTTAATTTAAATATTTTAGTTTAAAATAATAATTCAAAAATATCAAAATATAAGTTCGAAAAAACATTTAAAAATTCATTTTTAACAAAAAAAATAAATTAGAAAAAATAAAGCGGACAGTTTTGTACTTTCATAATTTTAAGTAATAATTTGTTAAAATAAAGAATTTATTAATATAAATAGTAAATATAAAATAAAAACATAATAACCAATAAAGAAATAAATTATAAATTTAAAGAGGAACTAAAATTATTTATATATTTATTATCTATTATTTTACAATTATTTTAAAACAAAACTAATATTAAACTTTGAAAAATATATTAATTATGTAGCGGGCGCATTGACACATTGTTGCTACCCGCAATAAAGCATTGAGGGGTTGCCGCAATGAAGCATTGTGGGGTTGTGCCTTAGTGCAGCAGGTGGTTGCTAGAACCCACCTGAGCCTGTGGAAGTGCACCCTCTATATATATATATATAATATAGTAGAATATTTGCTTTTTAGCAGATACATTTGACAATGTCGAGCAATTGTAGTGTTGCTTGATTAGCTTGGTGGATGGATGCACTTGTCACTTGTCAGTAGACGATTTTGTTTGTTTGCTTTAAAGTTGACTCCAAGACTTTCAAATTTCAATTATAGCGGCCACATCCAGAGACTTTCAGAGATCTGATCAGTTGTGGTCCAAGTTCCCTCTCTACTTCTGCCTGATATATGAACATACAACTTTGTAATTAGGCAAGCAGATACGCCATTTGACAATCAAATTTTTACGTGCAGTTCTTGTGATTAATTTGCTTTCATTTTGCCTATTGATTTCTAAGTACAGTTACCATAATGATTAATGCAGTTTATCCGTTGCATGTATTAGTTGTTGTAATTTTTTTACTATGCATGAAAACATTGTCCTTTGGATCAGAATCCTTTTCCAAAAATGAAAAGACAGTGAGGTGCTTTGAGATGGAGAGAAAATCTCTACTGGTGTTTAAACAAGGAGTTATTAGTGGTACACAGAGACAAGATCTTCTTCTTTCATGGAAGAACGAAGAAGAAGAATGCTGTAAATGGAAAGGTGTTAGCTGCGATGATCTCACTGGTCATGTAACTCACCTTGATATTTCTTATCCTGCCACCCCACCTTACATGTTTCGAAGCGATGTTAGTATCAGCCATTCGTTGCTTAATTTATCGTATCTCAAGTACTTGGACCTCAGTGGCACATTCTTCGGAGAACTGACAGTTCCCAAATTCATCGGTTCTCTCACAAGGTTAGTTCACCTTGATTTGTCACGTACTTATATAAAGGGGCCAATTCCAAACCAGTTTGGAAAGCTCGCCAACTTGCAATACTTGAGTCTTAGCCAGAATAGTTTCTATGGTCCTGTCCCGAAGTTCATCGGCTCACTCAACCACTTAATATACCTTGATCTTTCCAGTAATCGCTTTTCAGGGGTTATTCCTCAAGAGCTTGAAAACCTCTTGAAGTTGCAGCATCTTGACCTAGGAAATAATTTTCTAACATCTAGTGACAACTTTGAGTGGTTGTTTAACCTACATGCTTTGGTACACCTTGATTTTAGTTATGTCAGCATTCCCCATCCCAGTGTTTGGGTAAGCTTTATCCAAAGAATCCCTAACATATCAGTTCTGCAATTAAATTACTGTAACCTCTCTGCTCCATCTTCAACTTTAAGCAATTTCTCTACCTCTCTTTCTGCTCTTCATCTCCAAGGAAATCACATCAATTCATCCATTTTTTATTGGCTTTCTCACTTGAATGGCAGTCTGCAAGTACTAGACCTGAGTTATAACGCGTTAGTAGGTAGAATTCCCCTGTCTTTTGGTGGTCATATGACTGCTATAACTCATCTTAATCTTGATCACAACCTCTTGACTGGTCCAATTCCATTAACTTTTTCTCTCATGACTGCTCTAACTTATCTCGATCTCTCTGCAAATCAACTTAATGGTGTGCTTCCTAAATCCTTCAGTAAATTATCTAGCTTGCGAGTTGCGGATTTCAGTTCCAACAATCTAACTGGAAACCTTGAAGATATTTTACTTGGACCTTTAGCTTTTTTACAAGAATTGTCGATATCTAAAAACCAACTTACTGGATCACTGCCTGATATTACACTACTTTCATCCCTTAAAAAATTGAAAGCAGGCTCCAATAAGTTAAATGGATATCTACCGATAGTTTTTTAGCACTATTCAGCTATAGTATTATTGGATTTGTCCAGTAATCATCTTAGAGGCTCTTTACCTGATTTTATGGTATTTTCATCTTTGGAATCACTATGTCTTAATGGTAATGAGTTTTCTGGGAGTCTTCCTGATTTTACTGGATGTACATCTTTGCGAGAATTACGACTTGGTGAGAATAGACTTACAGAATGGGAAACTCAGTCGATCGGACGACTCTCCAGTCTTATAGAACTGGATCTTTCAATGAACTCTATCCGAAGTACAATCTCTGAGGCACATTTGTTCAATCTCTCAAGTTTAGAGTATATGAGGACGTCCTTTAATTCTCTGACATTTGAGTTCAGCTCAGAATGGCTTCCTCCTTTCCAGCTTCGGGAACTTTCTTTGACATCATGCAAATTGGGGCCCAAATTCCCTAACTGGATAAAAAATCAAATGTACCTTAATCAACTTGATATCTCTAACGGCCAAATTTCAGATACCATCCCCATATGGTTCTGGAACATCTCAAGCAGCTTGTAGCTGTTAAATATGTCTTCCAACCAAATTAGGGGTAAGTTTTCCTGGAAATATGGTCATATTACAGAGATGGATTTGAGTTCAAATTACTTTGATGGACCACTACCCCCAATTCCCACTAAGTGTTCAAAAATGATTCTATCTCGAAACAAGTTTTCAGGAACACTCCTTTCCCTATCAGTTGTTAAGGATATATCTATAAGGTTTCTCGACATCTCACATAACCAATTGTTTAGTACACTTCCTGATAACTGGATGTACTTTCAAGGCCTAGTGTTTCTTAACTTGGGATATAACAGTTTTTCTGGTACAATTCCAAAGTCAATAGGTCATCTAGTTTCTCTTGAGACACTAATTCTGCGGAACAATGAGCTCTATGGTGAAGTGCCTGTATCTTTAAGAAACTGCAGCAACCTTGGTTTTGTAGATTTTGGGTCAAATAAGCTATCAGGAAAGCTACCTTCATGGATTGGAGAGGACCTAGTGCAGTTGTATGGTCTAATCCTGAAATCGAATCAATTCTATGGAAGCATACCTTATGAAATATGTCATCTACAGAATCTTCATTTCTTGGATTTGTCAATAAACAGAATTTTCGGAACTATTCCTTCATGCTTCAGTAATTTTACTGCCATGACTCAGAAAGGAACTGAAGCTGCAGGGCATATGTACTCCTCCACAAATTTATTTACTGATTCAGTTATTCCATCAGAATTTCCAAGTGCTCCAGCAGAAGCACAAAGTCCAAGCAATAGTTATTACTATGATGATGTATTAGCAAGATGGAAGGGACAGGAGTTTGAGTATGGAAGAAATTTTGCATATCTGAAGATGATCGATCTTTCAACAAATAAATTGACTGGAGAAATTCCTGTAGGGATAACCAGACTTCTAGAACTTAAGGGACTGAACTTGTCAGGAAATGGGCTTTATGGAAATGTTCCGCTGGAGATTGGCCAAATGAAAGTGTTAGAAAGCTTAGACTTGTCGATGAATAAATTTACAGGTGAAATTCCTCAAAGCATGTCGGGATTAAGTTTTCTTGCATTCTTAAATCTCTCAAACAACAACTTTTCAGGAAGAATTCCGTCTGGTACTTAACTCCAGGGATTCAGTATCTCAACTTATAAAGGAAACACTGGACTGTGGGGTAAACCACTCACAAATATTTGTCCTGGAGATGAACCAGCTGATCAGGTCCAACCTTCACTCGAAGGGCATGAAGTTGATGAAGAAGACAGTGAATATGAGAGGGGTCTTTATATAAGTGTCGTACTTGGTTTTAGCACTACGTTTTGGGCCTTTATTGGAACTTTAGTGCTAAGCCGTCCATGGAGACGTGCATATTTCTGCTTTCTAGACGACTTGAAAGAACGAGTTTATGTTTGGATGGCTGTGCACATTCCCAGATTTCCGAGGTACAGTTGAAGCTATGCGCCACTACCTTAATTTTTTCATCTTTTTATGTCTGTTTCTTAATCACTCTTGATTTCGACAACAAAGTCTTTTCTGCTGTTAACATTACTGTGTTATCAATTTCATCGTTTTATGTCATGTTTGTTAATCACTCTTTGTTTCAACAGCAAAGTTTTATTTCAGGAACTTGCTTCATATTAAATTTGATTGGTATATTATTATAATCTTCTATGCTTTCTTCCGTTTCATGTTGATTTTGAGCAACTTTTCCAAATTTGTAGTAGTTCGGGATAAATTTTCCCAAGGAACATTTGGTTAGCATGGAGAATCATCCTCGTATAGATTTACTCTAGAGATCTTAATGTATAGGGACTTGTATAGTTTATATTATTTGAAATTAACAAAATGCAATCTAAAAATTATTTGGGAGAGAACAAATTTCTGGTTCTGGTTTAGACAGTTCCGCAGGCAGTACCTAATATACTTCTTTAATTTATTTAAACAAAAGACTGATGTTATGTACCGGAAGATATATAATAAACATTAAAAAAAATCACTATATGTAGGTAGGAATGCCTAAACATCAAATTATACGAAGCAAAATTGCCAACCAATTCCATGTAACTAGATAGGAATACAGGAGATTGATCTGTATGTTCTAATTGTGATACTTGCGACATCTAAGTTAGAGAAGAAATAAATTACATGACAAGTTTACAACATCAACGACCTCTTTACAATCGAAATTATTCCTCCAGAAGCCATTCACACAGCCGTAATGTATACAGGTAACTTAGTTTTGATCTGCACAAGGGGATTGAGTAGAGTGACCAAGTCGGCATATACAGTTTCTCAAATCTATTAAATCAACAAATAACAAGAATGACCGAGATAACAAAGATTACAGCTAATTATCCAAAAAAACAAAAACTTATCACAGATAGTTAGCAAAAATAAAACTTATCAAAGCAAATGAGACGCATCCTGCTATGAAAACATGATACAATAAATTTAAACAAGATGAAACATATACACGAAGAAATAAGAACAAAAAACAAATTAGATCTTGTGTGATTGCTAAGTAGACTTCTGACATAGTATACATACAACTCAAGAAAGAAGAAAAAAACTATCAAATTTCTAAATTCACATCCTAATCCCAATCCAAAAATGCATTATTAGACTTTTTTTAATTTCATTTTACTTCTCCTAAGATTCTTAACCATAGTAGAAGATGACATGGATTGAAACATTGGAAGACCAGATGAAAAGATACAAAAAAAATATTGCAGCAAATAGAAGGCAGAAATGAAATTAATACTTTATAAAAAAAAGATTGGTTTTAAAAGAAATATTAAAAAAAATAGAATTTGATTCTTGGGAACATAGCAGAGATAAGAAGGCGACTTATTTTATATTCTGTTCCACTGAACCAAAACCTTATCTCAGTCTTTCGCCCTAGTTTTTTTTTGGGAGGGTATAATTTAACTTTATTTGCAATTAGAAGACGGTGATTTTGTTGATAAATTTTCAGAATCCAACTATCAGCTTTGGCCAATCGATAATAACTTAGAGAAGCAAACTATTTCAAAATCAGTTGTTTCAGCTATTGCTGGGAAGACTTCATTAGTAAATAGTTTAAATATATTTAGTAGGAAAATTAGCAGAATATTAATTGTATGTTTTATATGTGAGGTTAAAAGTATTATATATATGTAGCTTATTCAAAATAAGCCCAATTTTTACGAGCATTTAGTTCGTAAGGTTATTTCATTAGGTATTCTACTATCTATATACAATGATGTAATCCCCACAAAAAATTAGAATTGATTATTGAGATATTTTGATTGAACTAAGTCTCTCTATGGGTTGTGTTCCATAGTTATTCTCCCATCTGCAGTAGGGAAATCCTCAGGGTAGTAATTTTTCTGCGGTTAATTCACCCAGGTTATCTATTTTATCGTTTTCTTATAATGAATCATTTTTCCGTGATTCCTGTCCTGCATCAAGCAACCTCATTTATTCGTAAAATAATTATCAGAAAGATTGACTGAACTTGGAGGTTGTTTGCGGGAGCATTTCTTATTCTTATAAGAGGAATTTCAGCCCAACCAGACATCCTATAATTATTTTTATAAACATGCAAGGACCAGCTAAAAAAGAGATGACACTGGTACCTTTCATGCTAAATCTGTTTCCTTTGAATGAAACTGGAATTAGTCTACTTTCCTGACTCGAATTATATATTTCCTGCATTCTGTCCCGTAAACTTAAATTTATTCTCCGAGCAAACTCCTCTACTTCCCTGCGTAAAAATGGAACAAAAGAAAAGGTAAATACTATGCTAATTAAAATTGTTATTGAGAACAAGACCAGCTGCCCACATTCCTAAAAAATACTGCTTTCCTACTTGCAGACTGTGGTGTAGCCAAGTAAGGACACCTTAAAAAGGATACATAGCACACAATTAAGCAGGATACAAATTGATTGAATTGGAATTCTATGCATTTTTAGCTGTGCCGAACTGCATGTTTAACGGATCCATAAGAGTTAGTAACTTACCTATCAATCTTTTCCTTCCAAGTAGGATCTATATCACCATCATCAAACTCATCCTCGAAACTAAAGCTGTCATCTAATGTGTTCAATAAATAAAATGTATCACTAAGAGAAGACGAAAGATCACCACTACTCCGAACACTATGGTAGGAAGCATCTGAAGTATTTGAATCCTGAAAATTATTAAGGTGCAATTAAATTTATGCAAATATATTTTAACCTGAAAGTATGATACTAAGCAATATGCTTTGGAAGATCTGGGTTAAAATGACCAACAAGATCGCAATGAAGATCATGGTGGTTGACCTTATCATGGTTCTCAATGACATCATTTAGAAGATAGTCTTCATTTGTAAAAGGACGACTGGAAGGAGCATTATTTCGTCCCTCTTTTTTATTACGGACCTTCCTTTTCTTTTTAGATGTCCCGATTCCCTTACAATCTGCAAAGACAGTAAACTTAATAAAATATTTATGTTTGCAAGGTGGAAAACAATTTATTGAGACTAAACTCTACAGGAAATTCCTTCGAGAAATAAAGTAAGCCGCTTAACCATAAACTTAGAGTATAGACCAATGCCATGCTTGAATTAGAAAAGGCCCTTTTAATCACAATTTAGAGTAAAATGGTCCAAAATATCACTATTCACAAAAATGGCCCTTATTATCACACACAAATGCAGCTTATATATGCGTTTATTGTTTTTTATTATCAAAACTACTGTTTGCAATTGGGCCAGTGGTATTGGGCCTGGACTGGACTTTCTGATTTTCCAATGAATATGTTAAATATGTGTTTTCAATTCCTTCTTTCTGTATAAACGCAATTGAAACTTGCGTTACATTAATATTATTTTGGAGGAAACGCATCACATTGTTGCGTATTGAATATTTTTTAGAAACGCAAGTTTAAGTTGCATTTTTGTGTGCTACAAATGGCCATTTTCCTGGATTGTGATATTTTGGACCACTTTACTTTAAATTGTGATAGAAAGGCCATTACCCTGCTTGAATTAATACTAATACAACGATTATTGACATCAGAGCTCTACAGAGTGTGAAATGTATACTTACAAACTACAAACACACCCATGAGATGATAAGACAAAAGACCAACACAGATTAAACAGGTTTAAGGTAAAATACTTCAAAACTCCAATGAACTCAATCTTCCAATATTTATGGTACTTTTCTACTTTAGCATACTTCATAATACTGAAAATTTATGCACAGTATGTAATTTTACAAACATGTTCACCTTCACATTACTTACCAATGCCTGAACAACATATGTAACAAGTAAAATATATGCTACAAGTTAAATTTACTTTGTTTAAAAGAAATAGACAAGCAGAAAAAGAGTTACTTCCAGATTGAAGAACAAATTACTGACAGTTGATTGCTACTATGAAACAGCGCTAATTAACATATCCAAGGGTAAACCATCTGGATTTTAAGTAGCAAATCATGTAATATTGAAAGGACAACCACACCAACCTCTGAAGTCTGAACAGCTATCCGGTTCATCAGAAGTATGAATTACAAGGATTAATATTCAGGCACAAGTTAACTCCTCAAAAAATGATATTTTTAAAAGTTATAGACTAAATAGATCTTTATCTCATTCCTATAGAAAGGTTCAAAATAATAATTATGCAGAATATGTTTTATAATAAAACACAATATTACGTTATGCAGAATAGCTTCTGAGGTTCCATGATTAAGAGGGTTCTAAGTGGAACCTGACCTTATATATAAGACAAGTTAACGATAAAAATGGGTCTAAGTTGGGTACATGTCTATCTAGTGTATGTCTAAGACAGTAAAAGGTGTGATAAGGAGGGAAAAAGGTGTATATACCTCCATCTCCATTAATAAATGAAACGAGGTCATCGACTGAACGATTATCTTGGTGATCCTGAGCCTTCACTTCTGTCTCAACTTCCTGATAATGATGACAGTCCACTATTTACATATTTAAAATATAGTACCATATAATTTTTTAAAAATAGACAAGGTTAATACATACATATAAAAGGATGGAAATTGATAGAAAGCTTACCTTCACTGTCTTTACTTCTTTAAGTTCTTTCTGTTTTTTTGCATACAGTCTATTCAAAAGCCTAATACGTGAGTCATCAGGTGCGTTCTTCCACGGCTCTAACTTTTCTTCCTGCATTAATATAATTAGTCAAAAGCAGGGATAAACTTTCAGATTTGGTACATTAACTGCAAGAAAGAAACCTCTGTTAGATCATCCGGAAAATTAAACAAACGCCGTATCTCCTCGGGAGATTCGTCCTCAATTTTCCGTGCAATAGCTTGACAGATTTTCTCATACAAAGGCCTCAGTTGTAGGTAGTGAGCAGCATTAACTAACTCGCAAAGACCTGATGTGTCCTTCCTGAGAAAGTTCTCGTCAAAAATCTTGCGCTCCTATCCAAAGAACAAACCTATATTAATTAAAAGTTTTCAATGTCTTTTGTCACATACTATTACAAAAGTAAACATCTCACAAAAATCAAATGAAAGAATAAATATGAATTTTCTAGCTGCATTACTGTATAGTTGTGCTACGTTGCAATAAAAAACATGGAACCATACTACAGATGGAAGAGAAGGATGAATGAATGAAGATGGGTGAAGAAGTTTGAGTTCCTATTTTATTATTGGTATATGAGGAAGGAATTAGTAATTATATTCAGACTAGTGTGCATAGATATTTGAGCAAGAAATTAATTAGGAATATATATCATGTATTTTTCCAAAAATGTATTGAAACTATATTTAACTCTAACCTGATACCATTCGTTTTATGTTTTATGTTACTCGGACACTTCATTTTGCCTCAAGTACCTATGTCGGACGCTCCGACATATACGGATCTGGACACTTAGGTCAAAAACATGCACGTTTTTTAAAATATCTCGGAGTCCGATACATGGACACATATCCATGTCGAACATTTCTAGCCGAGTCCTTGTAACATACCATAAACAGCATAAAACATTTCGGAGTCCAATACATGGCCTCTAACATTATTTTTCAACATTTTACAGATTAAGCTTCCCCCTAACCGTACAAAAGAGATTAAATAGATTACAACCTGTTGCAATTAGTCATGTCACACCTATTACAAGGAAAAAGTAAGATATATTATGTACTTCACCAAAACTTAAAAAGGCAAGGAATGAACATAAACAATGACAATAAGAAACAATAGAAGACGTATCTAACCTTGTTAGAGCGACCAGGTACTCTATGAAACCGGCAGTAGTCAAATATTAAACTCAAAGAGGCAGGTTTAACTCTCGAAGACAGAGATATGGGATTGTTCTTCGATGATCCAACTCCCAAGCACTTTTCATGACATATATAGGGGCATAACAGCGCAACCGCTTGTTCTACTTCTTGTACAGTACCATCAGAAGTTTGAAGCCATATGTAGGACTTCATATTCTGATATACAGAACAGCATAAGTATTATCATATTATAAAATAAATCTGACTTATATAATATCAATTGTTTAATACTGCCTGACAATCTCTTTCTGCAATACAAGTGCCACATGCAAAACATCCTCACAATTATTTATTAAACTCCAGTGAGATTCTATTTTTGATTTTGGCATGTACAATACAACTTTGATGAGATGCACGGGGCAACACATTAACAACTTTATAAGCTGCAGTAGTTAGCATATCATTAAACAAGACATGACAGGTATAGATAATCTATTGGTTTGCATTCCTTAAACTTCAGAAATGGTTGATTTTAGGGCCTATCTCTTCAAAAGCATAATTCAACTATTGCCTCAGTGGAAAATTGTTTGCCATCGTATGTTTAGACTTACAGTTTAAAAATTACACTACCAGCCACTTGATCAATATCACAATCATAGATCTCTGTTCTTGTTTTCTCTTTTATCTTTTCCAAATTTCAGGAGCAGATTGTTCTAATTATCATTATACTAATTGTCTGAGAATAATCATTTTACTGACATGGGTTTGAAACCGAAAGGACCGAGAAATTCCTTGACTTATAGCTAGCTATATTAAATATGTCATTCAGAAGTTATCTTAGCATAGGTCAAAGTCAAACAGTCAAAAATAGAGATATAACCATTCAGGCTCTCAATTTACTAATTCTAGTTAGTACCACATGCCTATATTTTGGGCAGGAGTAAATTATGTCATCTAAGGGCCACAATTAAGTGTCAAGTCCGGTCACTTCAAAGCTTTATAGGACTGTAACGGTGACTTCTGAATTTAATGGACAAATTTATATCAAATTACAGGTTATCTTACATAGAAGACCCAATATAATGAGGAATGGGAATAAAAATAAAAGGAGTAATGATGCGGAACGGGAATGAAAATAAAAGGAGTCTTCTATTTTAAAACTAATGCTTTATTAATATATATTATATATGTGGGATTAGAAATACTTACTTTTGTATCTTATTTACAATAAGCCCAATCGTTTACGAGCTTCATTAGGCTATTTAATCAGGTATTATTATCTACATAACGAATTAATGATGTTCCCACTTATTATATAAGACTTAATTAATATAAAGCGATTTTTATATCGATATTGATTGAATCCTTTTTCATGGATTGTGAATTGTGATCCATAATTTATTAGCCCTTCTGCCACAGAAAACCCTTGGGGTAGTGCATTTTAGAGATTAATCCGCCCAAATTTATCGTTGATATTCTTTTGTCCTGAATCACAATATCTCTCCAAGAAAAGGATCTCACATTTATAATTCTCTACACTTCTCTCTAGAACAAAATGTTACAGTCTCAAAAATATCTTGAAAATAAAGCCACCAGACCTACTTAAAACACTGTCAAACAACCAGGGAACAACCGTCATCCAACTAACACTAAGGGGTCATTTGACAAATCTGAACAATATTTTCTGAACATTTAAAATTTCTGGACCAGACAAATTTCTGAACTACTCATTTGAGTCATTTGACAAATCTGAACCAAATTTTCTGAATAGATTAAAAACTTTAAAAAGTGAAATAAACATGTAATATCTAAAATTTAAAATCTTCTAATTATTTTAAATAAGAACTGGGATTATTTATTCAACATGTCCAACGCCATAATATCTATAACATAAATTTTTTAAATTTTTAGGCAATTAATAATTCTGAAGCTGCTTTCTACTTCTTCGCTAATTAAAAATTCTAATTTACCAATAAACATGTAAATATGACAATAATTATCATAAAAATAATTCATTTTTAGCATATATTGTATTTAAAATAGTTCGATCATATCGATCAATTCTATGTACGATTTAATTAATTAATTATTTAATTAATATATAAACATCTAAAACTATTTTTTAAAGGGAGCAGGCAGCCTATGTTTATGAAACATATTGGTAGTCTACTGGTCTACGTGGTCGTGAATGAACCTTCCAGATAGGAATTTTAATCCACTCGTCCAGACGAATTTTGGTTCGTTCAGAACTTTAGAGGACCAAACAAATGAGCTGGAAAACTCCATCCATGTCGTCCAGTTCAAACTTACTCGTTCCTGCCTTATCAAATGGCCCCTAAATATACTCAAAACCATCCAATAAAAATTACCAACAAACAACCTAAAATCAAATTATTACCAATGCCATTTAACTGAAATTCCTCAAACCTCACTATTTCAACAATTCACATAAGCACCATAATGGTATCCTACTATCCTCGCAAGCAAAAACAAACCAAATTTCAATTCAAACCAAGTCGAGAACTGAGAAAGACCCAAACTTTCTACAACAGAACCAAGCCTCATGAATACCCAACAATAAAACAAAACAAAACAACATTATTTAACATACACATAAAAAAAAATATATCAAGCAAAACCAAGAACATCCCAAATCTCAATAAAGAAGCAAAATTCATGAAAACAGCAGATGGGTTACAAATTACAATCAAACTATAACCAACAATCATAAGAAAATGTACATTTCTGTGTGGGTATGTATTTAAGGGTGTAAAGAGGATACTTACTAAGTGTGTCATAGTGGAGAGCAGTCGATAGATACAAAAATTATACAAGAAAAAGGCCTACACTAAGTTTGTAGAGAATGAGATTGTAAGTTTAGAGAGAAGAATTTAAATGTGAAATCAGTTGGTTTAAAGAGGAGGTGCTGCTGCTGCTGCTGCTGCTGCAGCCGTTCGTTGGTTCTTTAAAAATATTTCTATCCCTTTTTTAAAATACCTAAAGCCCTCCAAGTTTTTATGTAATGGGCTTTTTTAACTCAACTCAATTCGTTGCATTTTGATTACTCTTCTGATCATAATCCTAGGTATTTTGACTCATCTTCTAATCTAAACTTCTACGCTAATTATAATTGTAAGCTAGCGTTATTACCCGTGCAAGGCATCGGTAGCTAACGAATATCCTTAAATTTATATTATATCACGAATATAAAATTTAAAATGCACTCTTACCATTGAAAATAATGGTTTTCTATCAAGTTTCAATGATTGTTTCAATTGGAAATATCAAAAATACTATAATGTTTATGTATCATATTTATCAAAATATGGGGGCAAAATAGTAATTCTTTTTACACGGTCGAGCTCGAACTTCAAATTATTCGGCTAATAAGGCTCACGAGTTTCATCGAGCCGATACTTTTTTTAATATAAATATATTTGTATGTAAATATTTAATATTTCATTTATATTTTATATATTTAATAGAAGCGATTTCGAGCATAACCTATCATACTCCGAGTTTTTGTCAATATTTGGTGGAATTGATTCAAGATTTCGAGCCGAACTTGAGGCGGCCGGACTATTTACGACCCGAATTTCATGCTTGATTTAAGATTCGGTTGAAACCGAGTTCGTGCTCGAACCCGAATAATTTTAATCGAGTTCGAGCCTGAAAGTTTTCGACTCAGCTTGGCTTGATTATAGCCTTAGTTGTTGTACACAACTATAAAGTTAGAATTTTGAAGTGAGTTAATTACACAAGTCTCGATAATTAATTAACAATTATTATATGGTAATATATTATCAACAAGTTAATATGTTAACATAATATCAACAAGTTATTAATTTAATGGTTGTAATTTTTTTATAAATAAAAAAATATATAATTCTGTTGTTGTACATGAGTATAAAGTTAGTATATTGTAGTGAGCTAATTACGTAAGTCTTAGAATAATTTTATTCTATATCAATATTAGCCTCTACCTCAATTAATTGAAGACACATGTTTGGACATATGTGTCACATGTTCAATTCTATAAGCCAACAATATTTTTTCATATTTATTCAAGTACGAGCGCAAAATAGTAATTTCGAATTATATGTTTCTCCTAAAAAATTTGAGCCTATCGAACTTTTTATGACCCGAGATTCGAGTTTGAAATTTAAGGTTCGGTTGAACTTGAGTTCGTGCTTGAACCCGAACATTTTTAATCGAGTTCGAGCCTAACAGTTTTCGACTCGACTCGGATTGATTATACCCTTAGTTGTTACACGAGTATAAAGTTATGTTAGGTCATACACACTGTAGAGGGGGTGAATACAGTGTATAATACAATCAAATCGAACTTTAAAATCTTAAGTAACAGAAAACAAACTTTATTGAAATAATAAACTTTGTTACACTATGGAACTGTTACCTCTCAGTGATGAACAAATATCACGAGAGCTGCTAGGGTTACAATGAATAATCTTTTCGATTGTGATAACACTTATAGTGTAAACCCTATGTCTGTGTTTATATACTACACAGTTACAAGATAATCGCTAATTGATATGGAATATAATTCTGCTTCCTAAAATATATCAATCAGATATCTTTTCTTCCAAGTATTCCATTCTTCACAGAACTCCTTCTTCATGCATATCTCTTCTTATGTTTATCTTGATCTTCTTTCCTTTAATCAGCTACTGTCCTTATCTGATCGTCCTTCAGCACTTAAGTTCTGATATCTAACTTCTGATGATTATCTCCTGATAATATAAGTACTGATATCCTTAAGTCCTGACTTCCAGTATAAGTACTGATCAACAGTTAAGTACTGATTTGTCCTGTTAAGTAAGATCTGAAATCTAAACATAAATCATATTAGCCATGACATTATCAAATATATCTAACAATCTCCCCCAACTTGTAAATTAGCATAATATACAAGTTTAACAGATATTTGATGATGTCAAAAACATTAAGTACAAATGCATGAGAATTAGACTAGATAACTACAACTTACAGTCCTTAAAGCTTTACCAATATTCAACTTCTGATAACAACTTCAGTCTGTACAAATATCAGAATTTAAGCAGTTGTAGATCTTCGACTTGGCTTCATCATCTGATCTCTCTGATGTCAGGAGTTGTTCTAAGATAGTTCTTCAACAAATATTTCTCAGCATATCTGAGTTCATCAATCATTCTCCTTTTGGCATCTTTAAGCTCTGCAGTATCTTCACCAATTTGAAAGATTGCAGCTCTGAGATCATTGATCTTTGCTTTTCTTATACCCTGATCCAGTCTGATCAAACAAGCTTTATCAGACTCAAGATTGAATTCAACAGCCCTGTACCCCAGAAAGGTAGTTATAATCTTAGCAGTGTTGGGCTTCATTTCAACTATATCACCATTGTGATCTCTGTACTTTGGAACGTATGTGCTGTCAGACTTAACAGAATAAAGCCTTTTCTGTCTCTGAATCTGTTCTTTTAAATAGTTTGCAGCAGTTCCTGTTATTCTGTCATCCACTTGAAGTAAGAAAAGTACATGCTCCAATTCTTCAAAATACTTCAATGGAATGGCATTTTGTCTTATATGATAAACCCTACCATCTGTCATGAAATACAACAAGATGTATTCTTTCAAGTAGGTATGGTAAACCATCTGTACAGATTCCAGTTGATTCAATCTCTCAGGAGTTGCTCCAATACCTGGTTCACTCAAGGAAGTTGGATCATTGGTAGTGTTATGTACTCTTCTTTCATCAGCACTTCTCAATCCAGTTTTATCTCTTGCTTCCTTTCCAGTAACTACTCTTGCTTCAAAACCACTTGCAGTAGTCTTCAAAGGTTGAGTCTGTTTTGCTTTAGTGAATCCTGGTAAGAGTGTCTTTGGTCTATCTTCTGATATCAAGTTAACTTGAGCTATGTCAGAGGTTACTTGCTTCTTCTGAATATCAGAACTTATAATTTCTTGACTTTGAACAACTTGAGCCATGTCAGAGGTTGTTTTAAGAACTTTTCTTGAAGTCAGAGCAAGATTATCCTTTTCATCAGTAATTTCTTCATCCTCAGGAGGCACATAAACCTTGATAGGTTCACCAACCTTTTCTTTACCCTTGAATCTTGGATCTATCTGCGGTTGTGATCTAGCCAATGTTGCTTCAGAATGTGTCCTTTTTTTTATCACAATGCCTTTGAGTTTTGGAAGTGGCTTTTTACCAGAAGCTTCAGATTTAGATGTGACTTTCTCTGATTTAAGCCTGGCTTCTTATTCCATTAAACTTTCCAAGTCCATTCCTGGATTTTCCTGAAGAAATAACTGTCTTGACATTTCCTCATCAAGATCTAAAAGTTCATCAGAACTTATCCTTTTACCAGCAACAGAACTTATTCTTTTCCCAGTATCAGAACTTGTCCTGTGAATTGTGATTTCAGCTTTTCTTGATGTGAATCTTCTACCTTGACTATGACCACCTCTACCCATTCCAGGGTTTCCTTGATCATCTTTTTCATCATCCTTCCCTGTCAGTGTCTTGTCAGTCTTGCATTTGGACTTAATTACTTTCTCCCCCTTTTTGGCATCAGCAGGTAGTAGAAGAGAGATAAGCAATTCCACTGAGGATTGGATGTTAGTCAGTTGTGATTGCTGAGAAGCTTGATTTTTCAGAATATCATCAATCCGAGCTTGTTGATGATCTTGAGTCTTCTCAATATAAGCAATCCTGTCAATGGTAGGTTGGAAGAACTTTTTCTTATCAATTTTCCAAACTTGTTCCTGTTTGATAAATTCTTTCTGAATCTTGTGTAGCTCTGCATGAGTAATTGAGTGAAGACCTTGTAGATGTTTAGTACTCAATGCAGTGACTCTAAGCTGGGTTTTGAAATCATCAGAATTTAACATTTCATCAGCTTTAGTCAAGTGCTCAGCAAGATGCTTTTCAGTTGGAACACATGAAACTGAGTTCCATTCCTTAGTCCACTCCTGTCCTGCAGGAGTTTCACTCCAAGGTACTGGTGCTTCTCTGGTAACAAACTTCTTAACCAGTTCAGACTTTAGAATAGTCTGTTGAGGAGCATGTCCTGAAGGACCTGCTGCATCAGCATCTGCAGTTGGAGCAGCATCACCAGTATCTCCAGCATTTGCAGCATCAGAACTTACAGAATCAGCATCTTCTGATAAAACAACAGTGTGAGTAGCAATGGAGGCTTCAGCATCCTCTAATTGCTGATCTGGTTCTAAGTTCTGATCAACAGCCATATCTTGATGCTCACCTAAAGTCTGATCATCAGCATCTTGATGCAGAGAAGGTGTTGCAGATAACTCTGGAGTTTGAACAGCATCAGGAGCAGGTGTTGTTGAAGGATTAGTTGTTGTTGGAGCTTCTAAGAGAATTACTTCAGGCACAACCAAGTTTTGAACATCAATATCAGCACTTGTGCCTGGATCAATAGGAGACACAGATGGTGTGTTAGCCTTTTCAGAAACAGCTTCCTTAGATGGAGTTGATGGAGAAGAAGTGACTGGAGCAAATTCCTTGTCTTGTGAGATCAAAGATTCCTGATCCCCTTCCTTAGCTGCTTCCTCTTCATCATCTGAAACTGGCCTTTTTGCCCTCTGTTTCTTGTATCTCTCTGTTGATTTGGATTTCTTGGGAGTTTCAGGAACTGTCATTCTTCTAAGCCTTTTGAGAAGCCTAGATCCCCTAATTCCAGAATCCTTCTGAGAAGTCTCTTTCTCAGCTTCACCTACAACAGGTTCTGAAGAAGGAACCTGGTCCTCAGTATCAGATTCATCTCTCAAGGCAATCCTCCTTCTCTTTTGAGGTGTTGGAGGAACAGTCTTTGTCCTCTTTGGCTTGGAGGATGAAGGCTTCACAGTAGGTGTTGAGGATGAGGGTTGATCAGTCTGTGAAGTGGAGAGATAGGATTTGAGATATTTCCTGAGGGTAGGTTGAGTAGAATGA
Organism: Apium graveolens; assembly: GCF_009905375.1. Lineage (NCBI taxonomy): Eukaryota > Viridiplantae > Streptophyta > Magnoliopsida > Apiales > Apiaceae > Apium > Apium graveolens. Next base: position 65,841,407 of record NC_133651.1, on the reverse strand, counting down.
GTGGTAGGTGTTGAGGATGATGGTTTTTGGGTGTTTGATGTTGGTTGGACATCAGAGTAAACAGATCTATAAGTATCAGGATCAACATTTACTAGGATCTGTTTTACAGACTGAGGAATCTGTAATGGTCTAACCACTGATTTCTTAGTGTCAGCATTTACCAGGTCATTAAAGTAGCGTTTTGCAACTTTAAAAGGTGGGGTTGAGGAACCGATGTGCTGACTCTGAATTGGGATAGCATCAAAATTCGAACATTTGTTCCCAAAAGCTTTGGCAATACAGTCGAAGAAGAAGCTCCATTCTCTTCTGATATGAGCCCGTTTCAACTGCCCAAGTTTTGCCAAACTCCTTTCATACCCCAAATTTGCCATTAACTCCTGAAGAGCTGATTCTTCTGGAATTGAAAAGGTGCAACCTTCTGGGAGATGTAGAGCCTTGCGTATTGTACCAGGAGTAATTACATAAGATGAATCACCCACTTCGAAAACAATACTGGGAGTGCCATGTTTACCACCATCATCAAAGTGCCCAGTCCGCCAAAACGTCAGAACTTGTTGGCTCGAAAAGACTGAAGGCTGTGTCAATGCATACCCAATTTCACTGTGTGCAAGAAGATCTTGCACAAAATGCAATTCAGATGGAGCTTCAGCATGATCAATAATTGCAGCATAGTTGTTTGGAACAAACTTAGCTCCATCAATGATTAAATCCTTAGGTGCCATGTGAAAAATTGAGATTTAAAAGTGTCGTTGGACACCTGTCAGACATGCAGTAATAACAGATAGTTACTAGGCGCGAGAAAACAGTAATCATTACTTGCCCACTTGCCTGTTTTCAAGGAAAAACCGTTTCATTTACCCAGATATTCCATTAATCAAGGTGAAACAGTTTTAACTCAAAATTGAAACCGTCCCTACTGATTTAATTATTTTTTACTGCATCATTAAGATTCTGAAAAGAAATTAAGTGAAAATGACCAAGATAAATCATATGAGTAAGTACTGATAAAGGAAAGTCAGAACTTAAATTAAAACATAATTTATATGGTCATTAGAATATCAATCAGGATTTATCAATGCATTACAAAATAACTTAGAGACAAAATCTTGAAACAAAAACAAATTTCATTAATATATCAAGAGAATACATTCATGAAATGGAAATTACATCAGTACTTATACAAGATTTCCCTAAGCTACTAAACCTAACATCAACAGCCTTAGTCCTAGCTAAGAAGCCTGACAAAGCTGATGATGAAGAAAAACAGGAAGAAGACGAGATTAAATCATTTCTTCTTCCTACTCTCGACAAATAGAATGGCGAGTCGGATGATTCGCTCTTGCTGGCGGAGAGCTTCCAACCTTTCCTCCTCCAATCGCTCCAGATGGCGATGGTAGTCCATATAGAAGAACAGGAGGTGGGTCAGTACCTCCTGTGGGACAGAGTCCCGTATCTCCTCAGGAATGGCCGTGACGTGCCATTCCTGCTGCTAGTCGGCACACCTTAGCTCCATATTGAAGTTTTGGTAGTTCAAAAACATGTTGTATCTGATCATTGTGTTTTTGAAAGAAAAAGTATGAAGGTAAGTTTGTGAGAAAGAATTTGATGGGAAGGCTGATGTGAAGTGGCTGCTTATATAGGCAAGAGAATGCCAGGAGACGTAAAAGTATTTAATGCTGACAGGTAGAATTAATTCTACCTCGTCTCCCCAGACGTGGAAAAAGAATAACATTCATTGGAAGGAGAAAACATGGTTGAATGCGCACAAGAAACAAGTAAAAGTGGACTGTTCAAGTACGAATACCATTAACCCTAACCATAGTGACTATTAATCTTCCACTTCAACATATTCTATTTTGAACCGAGACTGTTATCAAATTTTATCCACAGATAAGTCAAGTAAAGAATTAGACTGTAATATCAGAACTTAGACTTATATCAGAACTTATCAGTCATCAGAACATAATTTCTTAACTCGAAAAAGGAATGCCTATCTTAGTAAATCCTCATACAAGTTCTGAGTTATACTCTTCAGAACTTAATCGTCAGAATATGCAACCAGAACTTGTCCTCAGAGTTAGTGCAAAATGACACAATGACTGTTTATCTAAAACAACATAGACCACCACAGTAATTTTCATCATTCAGATGGAGTGATTAGTGTGTGCATTAAGCTAAATTTCAGACAAGGAGTAAAGTCTGATTCACTTCAGTACATCTTAAAAATAAGGCATAACTAAAATTTTGCTAAAGAGCTGTCATTATCCTGAAACCTACTGATGAATGAGTTCATACTTGAGTCCACCTCAACTGTTTTGTGCTAATTTTATGCATCTTTTTAAATTCTATTTTACAGTGGCTTCTCAGTGTAAGTGAGTCACGACTGCTTATCAGAATTTATGCTATTATCAGAGTATTTCTCCAGTAATCATAGAGTGTGAAAAGTCACCAAGAAAATATTTTGCTTTTCTAATGCATATTTACTTAATACCAGCAATGCACTTGGGTCGTCCCTTCCATATTTTTACTCTAGATCTCAAAGGAGTACCTGATTTTATTCTTTGATCTTTTTGCTTTTTCTTTTGATAATTGAGGTTTATCAGCACTTAGTACATTCAGCAGTTTTACTAGTATCAGAACTTAACAGATGAGTAGCATTATTTTAATTTGTGACTTAGTAATAAGATAAACAAAGTAAACTCAACTAAGCTCAATTATCAGAATTTGCTTGTGTCATAAGATTTCCACAGAAATAATTACTTCTTACATAGGATCATCTGTTTATTAAAGACTACTAGGTCAGTATCTAGCACAGTTATCCTCATAGGATTGAATAGTTACTTAAACAGACATATCACTTATCAGAGTTTAGAAACATATATCAGACAACAATCAGTACTTGAACGCATATTTCAATTAATCACAAAATACACAAAGAGATTACATTCTGTAAATACTGATCATAAAGTCTAATGAAACAGAACAAAACTAGACAGATTTAGAAAAAGAACCTGAAACCATTCCAAGTTCATTTACCAATCTTGTAAAAGTGGCTTCACACAGTGGTTTTGTGAAGATATCTGCTAGTTGTTGATCTGTTGGAACAAAGTGCAATTCCACTGTACCTTCATCCACATGTTCCCTTATGAAGTGGTACCTGATGCTGATGTGCTTTGTCATAGAGTGTTGAACTGGATTACCTGTCATAGCAATAGCACTTTGATTATCACAGTAAATAGGGATTTTGAAATATGTTAACCCATAATCCAGTAACTGATTCTTCATCCAAAGAATCTGTGCACAACAGCTTCCTGCAGCAATATACTCTGCTTCTGCAGTTGATGTGGAAATTGACTTTTGTTTCTTGCTGAACCAAGAAACAAATCTACCTCCAAGGAATTGGCAGCTTCCACTTGTGCTTTTCCTGTCAATTTTGCAACCTGCAAAATCTGCATCTGAGTAACCTATTAGTTTAAAATCTGATTCTCTAGGATACTACAATCCCAGATCAGCTGTTCCTTTAAGATACTTAAAAATTCTTTTCACAACTGTTAAGTGAGGTTCTCTTGGATCTGCTTGAAATCTTGCACAAAGACAGGTAGCATACATGATATCAGGTCTACTAGCAGTTAGATAGAGTAGAGAGCCAATCATACCTCTGTATTCAGTAATATCTACTGATTTACCAGTATCCTTATCCAGTTTTGTTGCAGTGGCCATGAGAGTGGATGCACTTGAACAATCTTGCATTTCAAATTTCTTTAGCAAGTTTCTGGTGTACTTAGTTTGACAAATAAAAGTGCCTTCTTCATTCTACTTGACTTGAAGGCCCAGAAAATAGCTAAGTTCCCCCATCATACTCATCTGATATTTTGACTGCATTAGTTTGGCAAACTTCTTGCAAAGTCTGTCATTTGTAGACCCAAAAATGATATCATCATCATATATCTGGACCAGAAGTAAGTCCTTTCCATGGTTGAGGTAGAACAGTGTTTTGTCTATTGTTCCTCTGTTGAATCCACTTTCCAGAAGAAACTGAGCTAAAGTCTCATACCATGCTCTAGGAGCTTGCTTAAGTCCATAAAGTGCTTTATCAAGCCTGTAGACATAATCTGGATGTTTGGAATCTACAAAGCCTGGAGGTTGTTCAACATATACTTCCTCCTCCAATTCTCCATTGAGAAAAGCACTTTTCACATCCATTTGAAAGACAGTAAACTTTTTGTGAGCAGCATAAGCCAAAAATATCCTTATGGACTGGTGCAAATGTTTCATCATAGTCAATTCCCTCATGTTGAGAATATCCTTTTGCAACCAGCCTTGCCTTATTCCTTGTAATTATGCCATCACTGTCAGTTTTGTTTCTGAATACCCACTTTGTACCAACAACAGATCTATTATTTGGTCTTGGCACTAGGGTCCAGACTTTGTTTCTTTCAAATTCATTTAACTCTTCCTGCATTGCTTGCACCCAATCAGCATCTTGAAGAGCTTCTTCCACTTTCTTTGGCTCAGTCTGAGAGAGAAAAGAATTGTAAAGACATTCATTTGAAGTACATGTTCTAGTTCTGACACCTGCATCAGGATTTCCAATTATAAAATCAGGTGTATGTGACTTTGTCCACTTCCTTACAGATGGAAGGTTTTCTCTAGAACTGGATGCTCCCCCATGATCCATGCTGTCTTCATTTTCATTTTCTGATGCTCCCCCTGAAACTATGCTCTCTGAGTTGGATTCTTCAGAATTTAGATTTTCAGCACTATCAGAACTTGGCTTATCAGAACTTGACGAATCAAAACTTGAAGAGCCAGATGTATGTTCTGATGTTTCTTGAGATGTGGTAGGATCTTGAGTATGCTCCCCCTGCATTGGTGCATCTTCCTTTGACGTAGTCACCACAGTTTCAATAACATCAGAGTTTAATCCATCAGAGTTTACAGTATCAGGACTTAGATTGTCAGGATTTTCAGTATCAGAATTTGAGTCTTCATTTTCAAATCTCAGCTGATCATGATCAATGAAATCTTCAAGACCAGTAATCTTCTTGTCATCAAAAGAGACATTGATAGATTCCATGACCACTTTTGTTCTCAAATTATAGACTCTGAAGGCTTTTGTGGAAAGTAGATATCCAACAAAGATTCCTTCATCAGCTTTTAGATCAAACTTGGATAGCTGTTCAGGATGAGTCTTGAGAACAAAGCACTTGCATCCAAATACATGAAAGTACTTCAGATTTGGCTTCTTTTTCTTCACCATCTCATATGGTGTTTTTCCATGCTTGTTAATAAGTGATGCATTTTGAGTAAAACAAGCAGTCTGCACAGCTTCAGCCCAGAAATAGGTTGGAAGCTTTGCTTCTTCAAGCATTGTATGTGCAGCTTCAATGAGAGTTCTATTCTTCCTTTCAACAACTCCATTTTGCTGTGGAGTTCCAGGAGCAGAAAATTCCTGCTTTATTCCATGGTTTTTGCAGAACTCTTCCATTATCAAATTCTTGAACTCAGTGCCATTATCACTCCTTAAAATTTTCACAGAATCTTTGACCAATTTATTCAGATGTTTGACATGATCAATCAAGATAGATGCAGTTTCACTTTTTATGTGCAAGAAATACACCCATGTGTATCTGGTGAACTCATCCACTATGACCAACGCATATTTCTTTTTTGCAATAGACATGACATTTACTGGACCAAATAGATCAACATGTAGTAGATGATAAGGATCAAGAATTGATGATTCAGTCTTGCTCTTAAAAGAAGATTTTCTTTGTTTGGCTTTCTGACAGGAATCACAAAGGCCATCAGGAGCAAATACTGACTTTGGCAGTCCTCTCACAAGATCTTTCTTGACCAGTTCATTTATATTGTTGAAATTTAAGTGAGAGAGTTTCTTGTGCCAATTCCAGCTTTCTTCAATTGATGCTCTACTCATTAGAAAAATTGCAGAACCATCAGTACTTGTTGAAAGCTTAGCTTCATAAATGTTACCAAGCCTGTATCCTTTCAGAACAACTTTGCCTTTAGATTTACTCACAATTTCACAGTGTTCTTCAAAGAAATCAACATGATAACCTCTGTCACAGATTTGACTTATACTCAGCAGATTGTGTTTAAGTCCTGAGACCAGAGCTACTTCTTTAATTATGACATTTCCAAGATTGATATTTCCATATCCCAATGTTTTTCCAATGTTGCCATCTCCATAAGAAACACTTGGGCCAGCTTTCTCCACAAAGTCTGATAACAGGGCCTTATTTCCAGTCATATGTCCTGAACATCCACTGTCCAGAACTAGAATATTTTTCCTGTTGCCCTACAATCACAAAGACCACTAATTATTAGTTTTAAGGACCCAGACTTGCTTGGATCCTTTGGCCTTATTAAGTTTGTTAACATTTGCAGCGGATTTAACATCAGAGTTTATGTTAACATTTTTCTTATCAGAACTTACACTATCAGACTTTGAATCAGAATTTACACTAGAAGGAACAATGGAAACTTTCTTCAAAGAAGGTTTTATTTGATAATAATCATAGTACAAACTATGATATTCCTTACACGTATAAATGGAATTCCATAAACTACCACAATGAAAACAAGGATTTTGTGATTTGTATCTAACAGACTGACTCTTAACTCCTGATTTTGAAGGTAAGGAGTTAATATTCTTATTCTTCCTGCAAAAAGAAGCCAGATGGTTAGAACTTCCACAGTTATGACATGTTTTCCTAGGAGCATCAGGAACAGGTTTATAATCATTGCTTTTATTCACACCTTCCTTTCCATTCCTATTTTTCCTAGGTGATTTTACCTTGTTTGCATTCTTAACATCTTTCAGCTTATGCTTAAGCTGCTTCTTTGTCATTAAGCCTATGTTTACTTCAGCTGTCTTTTCCTGTTTTAGTTTGTCAGAAGTTAATTCCTCTTTAACTTCTGATTTCTCATTTTCAGACTTTACAGTTACAAACTTAACAGGTTTTAACTTTGGCTTTTGTTTAACAACAGGCTTAATTTCTTCAGTTCCTTTATCATTCTTATCTTCTCCATAACCTAAGCCCTCTTTCCAGTTTCCACTACTTAGCAAATTTTGAGTTGTTTTGCCAGAGTTAGTCCAAGTCCTGATAATCTCTCTTTCCTTTTCTAACTCAGTTTTTAGAGATTCATTCATTTTTAGCACTTCATCCCTAACATAAAAAGCATCATCTCTATCCTTCTGAGTTTGATGGAACATGACTAACTCTTTTTCTAAGAAATCATTTCTTTTCTTAAAAGCAAGATTTTCAGAAGTTAATCTTTCACATGTTAAAGTTTGATCTCTATAACTAACAAACATGGTTTTAAGATATCTTCTCAACTCATTAATATCATCAGTATGAAAAGCATAAGTAGTCTGAGGTACCTTTGTTTCAGCAGCTTCAGAACTGCTCTCAACATTTTCTTTATCAGCATTTGCCATCAATGCATAGTTCTCCTCACTTTCAGAGTCTGAGGTGTCTGTCCAGCTTTTCTGCTTTGTGACAAGAGCCTTGCCTTTGTCACTCTTTGCCTTCTTGCAATCAGGAGATATGTGGCCTTTCTCACCACAGTTATAGCATTTAACATTGGTATAATCTCCTCTGTCAGATTTTCCTCCTCTGCCTTCAGATCTTCTGAAATTCTTCTTATCAGAACTTATGCCTTTCCTGGAAAACTTCTTTCCCTTCCTGAACTTCCTGTATACAATCTTTGTGATTTCTTTCACCATAAGAGCACACAGCTTCATCATCTCCTCATCAGCATCAGTCTCAGGCAAGCTTTCAGAATCTGAGTCATCATCACTTTCAGAACTTGATGACTCAGTTTCAGACTTTATGAAAAGAGCTTTACCCTTGTCTTTCCTTGAGGAAGCTGCTTTGGGGGATTCTTCTTCAGCATTAAGAGCAACTGTCCTTGACTTTCCTCCTTTCCTCTTGCTTCTTTGTTCCATCTCAAGTTCATGAGTCTTGAGCATTCCATAGATTTCATCAAAAGTTGTTTCATCAAGATTGTAGTTGTCTCTTATTGTTGTTGCCTTCAAATCCCAACATTCAGGAAGAGCTAACAGGAATTTAAGGTTTGAATCTTCAAGATCATACTCTTTATCAACCAATGACAAATCATTCAAAAGTTTGACAAATCTATCATATAGATCATTCAATGACTCATTAGTCTTTGAGTCAAAGTGTTCATACCCTTGAGTGAGTATTGTCTTCCTGTTCTTCTTAATTGTGTCAGTTCCCTGACATCTTATTTCCAGAGCATCCCATATCTCCTTAGCAGTCTTGTAGTTGATTACCCTGTTTGACATTACATTATCAATGGCACTATGCAGTAAGTGTCGTACCTTAGCATCCTTAGCAATTGATGCTATATCTTCAGCAGTATAATCACTCTTTTCCTTTGGTATAGTCTTTGCTGCTTCACCTGCAAGTGCAACAGCAAGCTTGGTTGGTTTGTGAGGCCCTTCCTTGATTCAATCAAGGTATTCTGGATCTGTTGCTTCCAGGAACATGGTCATTCTCACCTTCCATATGGGATATTCAGATGGTCTCAGTATGGGAACTCTGATGGTCTCATACCGACTCTGAATTTGTGTCTTTGGTGGTTCCTCAGTTTTGGTAGGCTTAGTTGGAGTTTCTGTGTCAGACATGATTGTGTTTGGATCTTTAACTGTATGTATGTTAACAGATAGGCTCTGATACCACTTGTTAGGTCACACACACTGTAGAGGGGGTGAATACAGTGTATAATACAATCAAATCGAACTTTAAAATCTTAAGTAACAGAAAACAAACTTTATTGAAATAATAAACTCTGTTACAGTATGGAACTGTTACCTCTCAGTGATGAACAAATATCACGAGAGCTGCTAGGGTTACAATGAATAATCTTCTAGATTGTGATAACACTTATAGTGTAAACCCTATGTATGTGTTTATATACTACACAGTTACAAGATAATCGCTAATTGATATGGAATATAATTCTGCTTCCTAAAATATATCAATCAGATATCTTTTCTTTCAAGTATTCCATTCTTCACGGAACTCCTTCTTCATGCATATCTCTTCTTATGTTTATCTTGATCTTCTTTCCTTTAATCAGCTACTGTCCTTATCTGATCGTCCTTCAGCACTTAAGTTCTGATATCTAACTTCTAATGATTATCTCCTGATAATATAAGTACTGATATCCTTAAGTCCTGACTTCCAGTATAAGTACTGATCAACAGTTAAGTACTGATTTGTCCTGTTAAGTAAGATCTGAAATCTAAACATAAATCATATTAGCCATGACATTATCAAATATATCTAACAAGTTAGTATCTCGAAGCGAGTTAATTACCGGAGTCTCGATAATTAATAATTATTATTATACGATAAGATATTATCAACAAGTTAATATGATAATATATTATCAACAAGAAATTATTTATTTGATTTATAAATTAAAAAACAATTATAATCCCATTGTTGCACATGAGTATAAAGTTATTATATTGTAATCAGCTAATTACCTAAGTCTTAGAATAATTTTATCCCGTATAAATATTGAATTATATAGGTTTAGTCACCCAAAATAAAGAAAAAAGTATGTAACTCAATAGTTGATGTTATAAAAATATAATCAAATGAGTCTCTAACTCAGTTGGTTGAAGTCATATGTACAAAAAAAGCAATGTTGCAGTATTATATATATATAATAGATTTCTTCTGATCTTCCCTGCATAGTTATTTCTCTTTTATCTCATTTTTTCCTAATTATTATTTTAAATATTCTTTTTTTACAAATATATTTTTTAAGTATTTGTTCTAAAAAAAATTTACAGTCAGTCAGGGTCGAGAATTTGAGACAACATAAAATAAACTGGTAACTTCTCAAATTGTATTCATCATTGTAAATCTTCACTTAATATATTTGAATAAATTATAAAATATGTCTATTTATAATTATATATATATTATTTCATAAATATATAATATAAAATCATTAATATATTCTTAAATTTTTTATATATATTAACTTTTAAATATTATTTTAATGAAAATAAATATTATATAATCGATCTATTATAAATAGAGATAATCCTAAGTATTTTGATTGATCTTATAATCTACACTGTATCTATACTTTATATATACTAAAATAAAGTACAATCTTTTTTAAATAAGAACACATGTCATGTTCTCTTTTTATTAATTTTCAAAACTATTAATTACATTGCATTAAATATTTTTTCATCTTTCTATCCACTAATTTTCTCTTCTACTTATTTCTTCCTCCCATTTATATTTTCACTAATTCTACAATGGTCCTTTCTTTCCATTTCTCTAATTCCAATAATTTTCTCTTCTCAACATATCTCAAAGTATTGGTTGTCATCAATATTTTTATTTAAATTAATCATCAATTAAATTTATTAATTTTCTTAAAAATTAATTTTCTTCTTTACCCTGTTTTTCTTTCCTTTTTTCTCTACTATTAATTTCACAATTTCTTATCTTTCATCAATAATATTTATTGAGATATTTAATTTATTTAAAATTCATATTGTCAAAATATATTTATTATAAATTTTAATATGTGTATATAATATTTATTTTACCTATCATAATTATTAAATATTTAGAATTTTTATTAAATTTATTTAAAAAATACTCGAATATGGCAGTAATGCTATTTAAATTAACTAAATCAACTTAAAATATATTATTCCAAACACCTAAAATCTATGCTAATATATATTTTTATGTTTATTTAAATAAAATAAATATAAAATAGTTGGGAAATTGCCCGGATCTAATCTAGCCATAAATATTGATGATCATGCATTCATAATAACTAGTGTATTACCCGTGCAAGACACATGATAGCTTTATTTATTAAAAAATATTGTTATTTTTTAATGTACTTTTACGATATTTGTGTTATTTTATACAATATTGCGTGGTTCATGTTACAAGGACCAATGTAACGACGAATATCCATGAATTTATATTATGCCATGAATATAAAGTTTAGAATGCATTCTTACCATTGAAAATAATGGTTTTCTATAAAGTTTCAATGACTTTTTCAATTAAAGATACAAAAAATACTATAACATTTATATATCATATTTATCAAAATATGGGGGCAAAATAGTAAAAAAATTTGCACGGTCGAGCTCAAACTTCAAATTACTCGGCTCATAAGGCTCACGAGTCTTATCGAACCGAAACTTTTTTTTAATATAAATATATTTGTATGTAAATATTTAATATTTCATTTATATTTTATATATTTAATAGAAGCGATTTCGAGCATAACCTATCATATTTTAAGTTTTTGTCAATATTTGGTGAAATTGATTCAAGATTTGGAGCCGAACTTGAGGCGACCGGACTATTTACGACCCGAGTTTCAAGCTTGATTTAAGATTTATTGAAACCGAGCTCGTGCTCGAGCCCAGATATTTTTAATCGAGTTCGAACCTGAAAGTTTTCGACTCGACTCGACTTGATTATAGCCTTAGTTGTTGTACACAACTATAAAGTTAATATTTTGAAGTGAGTTAATTACACAAGTCGCGATAATTAATAAATTATTATTATATGGTAATATATTATCAACAAGTTAATATGGTAACATAATATCAATAAGTTATTTATTTAATGGTTGTGATTTTTTTATAAATAAAAGAAAATTATAATCCCGTTGTTGTACACGAGTATAAAGTTCGTATATTGTAGTGAGCTAATTACGTAAGTCTTAGAATAATTTTATTCTATATCAAAATATAGCCTCTACCTCAATTGATTGAAGGCACATATTTGGACATATGTGTCACGTGTTCCATTCTACAAGCCAACAATATTTTTTGATATTTATTCAAGTACGGGCGCAAAATAGTAATTTTGAATTATATGTTTCTCCAAAAATATTTGAGCCTATCAAACTTTTTATGACCCGAGATTCGAGTTTGAAATTCAAGATTCGGTAGAACTTGAGTTCGTGCTTGAACCCGAACATTTTTAATCGAGTTCGAACCTAACAATTTTCGAATCGACTCGGATTGATTATACCCTTAGTTGTTACACGAGTATAAAGTTAGTATCTCGAAGCGAGTTAATTACCGGAGACTCGATAATTAATAAATTATTATTATTTTACGATAAGATATTACCAACAAGTTAATATGATTATATATTAGCAACAAGAAATTATTTATTTGATTTATAAATTAAAAAAATAATTATAATCCCATTGTTGCACATGAGTATAAAGTTATTATATTGTAATTAGCTAATTACCAAGTCTTAGAATTATTTTATCTTGTATAAATATTGAATTATATAGGTTTAGTCACCCAAAATAAAGAAAGAAGTATGTAACTCAATAGTTGATGTTATCAAAATATAATCAAATGAGCCTTTAGCTTAGTTGGTTGAAGTCATATGTTTATTATAAGTGTGTCATGGGTTCAATTCTCCATGCCAACAATTTTTTTTCATATTCATTCAAATACAAGAGCAAAATAATAATTTCGAATTAAATGTTTCCCCACGAAAGCAAGAAGTTATTTATTTAAGGTATCAATTAAAAAAAATAATTTATTTAATGTATCAATTTAAAAAAATAATTATAATCATGATGTTACACATGAATATAAAACAAGCATAATAATCCGTGCGAGGCACGGGTCATTTTCTAGAGTTTTTTTATGCATCTTGCAATTATAATATTTGTAGAACAACTTCAACAATATCCGTATATAGGCTCTTGAGTCAAATTTTAAAGAAATGGAGATAAAATTTCTCTCCAACAAGCTTCATGTCCCCCTCTATAACATTAGGAGCTTTGAATGCTTCCTCACTTTTAAGAGTGAATATCCCCTCAACTATTATTATATTATATTTTTCTTACCCGTTATTTTATATTTAATGAACGAATATAAACACGGTAGTAAGTATACGTTTAAAACGAAACGATTAAACTTAATCTGTAGAATGCCGTTAGTATGTTTATAAATAAAAAATTACAAATTAACATATATGTTGAATACAAAGTTGACCAAAATCTTGAATTTTATTTAAATAAACTATATGTACTGCTCTATATTATTATTGAGTTAACTACTAACTTACAATTAACTTACTCAATTTAAAAAGATAAAAAATGCATAACTGAAGTCAGAATGACTTGGAATCATAATATACAATAATGTAAAATTTACATTATTGTTAATATTAAACTTGATTTTAATGAAAAATATTAGTTTTTGAAATTCAACGTATGTATGTATGGGAAAATGTTAGTTTTTTATTTATACTATTATTAACAAAATAAGATTAAGATTATTATATGTTACATCTCTTAGTAAATTATGATGGTTTCAATTATTTATATGCTAAATATCTGATTTACGTACATGTATAATCATTATTAATATCTAGTGAGATAATTGATTACTTAAATAACATGCATTTATAATTATTCAAAAATTAAAATTATGTAATAAATAAATTGCTATAAGTTATATATGGTATTCACATTATCACTGACAAACAATCCATATCGATTTTTGACGCAACCGGGTATCAATCATGGTTGTAACATAAAAATGAATTATATATTTTTAAGACTTATTATTGATATTCATGAATTTTTTCAAGAACTCGAAAGAAAAATTGTATTTATATCGTTATTTAAACCGTTTTTAAGTTTCTTTCATTACGACTCTAATATTTCTTCATATAATAATTTGATAACATTTTATACTATTCTTCTAAAATTAAAAATTTTCAGTTCGATAAAATTTTATAAATATCAGTTGAACTAGTTAATTCCTTCATTTTATTGAACAATATATGTTTTTTCCTTAAATAATATAAAATTCATTAAATCAAATGCTACAATATAGTATAGATATAACTTTTATTTGAATAATTTAAATTATTAAAATAATTCAAAATATTTGTACAATATTATCTTGATCAATGAATATTGTTGATCTAAAAGAATTCTTTTTAAAAAGTTAGTTTTTTTAAAGTGAAAAATGAAAAATAAATCTATTTAATATATAATTGTAGTTTTAACAAATCTTGTGAGATCTCATTTCAAATTTTAAATATTCTTAAAATTGGGACAAATTACAAAAATAATAATTCGTTGCCAGTGAAGTTAGTAATTTTAATATGAATAATCAATTGACTTGATCCTATAAAGACCTCAAACACATTAATTTATATTAACATAAGATATTAAAAAATTTCACATTATTGGTAAGATATTCTCGCCGAGCTTATAATTTAAATTTACTAAACGTAGAATGTGACGATATTTTTCGTCCGGGTCATGTAGTCAAATTTCGAGTATTTTTTTAACAATGGCCAAATTCTAAAAATACATTGACTCATTATAATTCAAACTTATCTAAATATGTAATATCAATATAGATTATTTATATATAAACGATTCTATATTCAATATTTTTAAAAAAATTATATATGTACATTTTAATTACTTTTTATAATAAAAAATATGTTAAAAATATATGAGATATATTTTCAAACTAAAAAATGATGAATAAATAAGATAATAATCCATTTATGTACTATGCCTAATTTTATATCTGGAATTCAATTCTTTAAAATTAATTGTACAAATATTCAACTAACTATCATTTTTTTTGCGGAATTCAAGTAAGTATCTTTAAAGTTAAATAAAATATTCATTTAGCACACTTACATAACATGTGTATGATAAAAAGCACATGTGACAATATGGTGTAATGAAATAACTTGAGTTCGATTCCCACAAATCACATCTTTTATATAAATATTAAAAATAGGGGTAATTAAGTCTTTTCAATGAGACTTTTTAATCTCATGAAATTATACCCTTATTCTACTATTATATATATAAATATTAAAAATATGGGTAGTTTAGTCTTTTCAATAAGACTTTTTAATCTAATGAAATTATACACTTGTTCTCGTATTATATATATTATATATAGAAGAGATTATTATATTGTAATCAGCTAATTATTCAGTCTTAACTTAATAGTTAATGTTAGCAAATGTAAACCAATGAGTCTCTAGCTCAACTGGTTGAAGTCATATGTTTGTTACAAGTATGTCATGGGTTCAATTCTTCATTCAACAATATATTTCCATATTTATTCAAGTATGAGGGCAAATTAGTAATTTCGAATTAAATGTTTCCCCAAAAAAGCCCTTATTCTACTATTATATATATAAATATTAAAAATAGGGGTAATTTAGTCTTTTCAATGAGACTTTTTAATCTCATGAAATTATACTCTTGTTCTCCTATTATATATAGAAGAGATTATTATATTGTAATCAGCTAATTATCCAATCTTAACTCAATAGTTAATGTTATCAAAATATAAACAAATGAGTCTCTAGCTCAATTGGTTGAAGTCATATGCTTGTTACAAGTATGTCAATATATAATAGATAGATAATAGATTTTATCAATCAAAATGCACTAAAATCACTCAAGTTAGTACTTATTGTGTGCCCATTAATATTGTTATTTTTACATATTTTATTATTTTTGCTTCGTTGTTATTTATGCATCTATACTAACCGTAATAAACAGATTATTAAAAATTTGATATACCGATCAATCAGTATATGTGCTTATATTAATAAAGGCTTATTTAGGTATATGTATTTATACCATTTTATTAATATCAAACTAGAAATGATTCATTGATCCCTATCATGGTCCTCATTAAAATAAAATTACATATATTATTCATTCAGGTTTATATAATATACTATAAAAACGGAAAAAAATAAATTATAATTAGTTCGGTGGTATAACAACCTCAGTGGATAAAATGAAAGAATATATTATTTCACCTGTGATAAAATAAATCTATACCATTAATTTAGGCTAAAATTAAAATCAACGCAAATAAAAAATATATATATCGTGAAATTTGGTCGGAATGGTGTAATAGGATCGTTAGACTAAATTAAAATAACAAATACTATTTATCCGAGGTCATAGATTTGTTTATTCATGTTTTAATGTCTCTATTAGTGAGAGTTTATTCGCGTTTTAGTGTCCGAGATCATAGATCTGTAATACGTTCATAAAAATTATTCATTGAAAAGAATTTGTATGATACCGCAATTACGGTCAATTTTTAAGACATGTTCCAACAAATCACGTATATACAATTCTTATGGCTACACCAAATTGTTAGTTGTCTCTTCAAGAAAGCTGCAAATTTCAGCAAATCGAGTAAAGGATGTGCCACAATGAAAAATCTGTTCAACGATGATAGCAAACTGGAGATAATTTGTTGGTAGGTATAATATTATTAGGCTAAATCAAAATGATATATACATTTCATTCTGGAAAATAATTCGTATATCATCGATTTGAGCTAAAACAAAATTAAAGTTCACATGATTCTTTGGTAAATATGATGTAGGTTTAAAAATAAGGGGAGATATAAGGACTGCCACTAATATCCAAAACACTAAAAAATTGGTAGTTCGTGGGTCGGTACAGACTTTGGGCTTATATAGTTGGAGACTTGCTTCTAGGTTTATAATGTTCATATTATTTTATTAATATCAAACTAGAGATAATTTGTTGGTAGGTATAATACTGTTAGGCTAAAACAAAATGATAAATACATTTCATTCTGAAAAATAATTTGATCGGTTAAAATAAAATTATATATACTACTTATCAGGCCTAAAATAAAAATATATTGTTGATTCGGGTTTAAATAAATTAAAATTAAATACAAAAATTGAATTTGGTCGGTGTAATGGACCTCTACTTAAAACAAAGTAACATATACTATTAATTTGCGTTAAAATAAAATTAAAATCAAATTAAAGATATTTAATATACTATTGATAGTAGCTTACAACTCGCGCGATGCACTGATTTTTATTTATATTTATTTATAATATTTATAACTTAAATAAAATTTTGATATAAGTAAATAAATATTAAAAAAGTAATTAGTATATACTTATAATCTTATACTAAGTGTGTTCAATTTATGATGAGATTAAATTGTATAGAAAATATGTGGTTACTTTCATTTGTCCCTTTAAAGAATAATAATAATACTTAATTTAATATGTTGTTGGTGAGTTTTTAGGTATTTTGATTCAACGGTTCAAGAATTTAATTTTTAAAGTTCCGACAGTTGTGTTAGGATTATGTTGTGTACTTGACGATAACTTAAACAAAACACTTAGTAGATTTTATTTAAGTGATTTTGTAGCTTTCAACGGATGATCATTTCAACATCCGTTGAAAGAGTAGCTTATGTAACAATAAGATTAGTAGTACATTTCTGCATACTTAAATGGCTTAGTGAACTAAATGTTGTAGAATGTTTAAGTCATGTTGACTTCTAGATTGATATGCAAGATAGGATGGTTAATTGTAAATATTAGATGCCTTATAATCTTGTATAAATGAATTAGAGTTAACTGCCAAGAAGACAGTCTCAACGAATGATTCACAAAGCTTCAACGGATGATCAACATAAGTCTCGACGGATGATCAAACAGAATTTCAACGGATGATCAAACTGAATTTCAATGGATGATCAATCTGAGTCTCAACGGATGATCAATCTGGATTTCAACGGATGATTAAATTCAAAAGAGCAGTTGATAGTGACTTGACAGTCACATGCGTTGATTGTATGCAAATAGAATGCGGCAGCATAATTCAGGTTTTAGAGAACAAAGAAGCATTTCCATTTCCATGCTAGACTGAAAATATTCAAAGATGTTGGAAAGAGAAGTGTAGCAGCATGAAGTTAGACTAGAAATAGTTTGTCTTATTATCTTGTCTTTTTATCATGTAACTTGGTGATATATAAACCAAGAGTAACAAGTTGAAAAGAATGCAAGTTAGCAAGCAATTTACCAGAGAAATAGATAAGGCAGAATTTGTAAAGAATTTCTCTGGATTTTGTAGATTCAACTTGTAAGCAGCTGTGTACAATTTTGTAGCACATAGTTCTTTACTGAATATATATCTCTGGTGGAAAAGTTCAATCCACCAGAAAGTTTTTAAGTGCTTGTATTTAATTACTTTGTGTTTTGATTTCTATTCTTCTTTTATTCCGCATCGTTGCTAAATCAAACACAACTATATATATTTATTGAAGAATTGTTCTTAAAAATTGAAAAGTAGCCAGAATTACATTCAACCCCCCTTCTGTAATTCTTGTTTGGATTGTTTGGGAATAACAATTGGTATCAGAGCAAGATTTTGAAGTACAAAGAGTTTAAAGATCACAACAACTAACAAGATGAGCAGAAAAGATGTTGAAGTAAAGATTCCATTTATGGACAAAGACAACTATCACCATTGGAAGGTGAAGATGCACCTGCATCTCCTATCTCAAGATGAAGCATATATGGACTACATTGAGAAAGGTCCACATGTCCCTATGAGAGCTGCTACGGGAAATGAAACATCTGTCCCAAAACCTAGAGCATAATGGTTTGATCCTGATATTGAACAAGTTCATAAGGATAAAAAGGCCATGAACATTTTATTTAATGGTGTTGATGGTGACATGTTTGACAACATCATAAACTGCAAAACTGCTAAGGATGTCTGGGACACAATTCAAGTTATATGTGATGGAACTGAGCAGGTAAGGGAGAACAAAATGCAACTCTTGATTCAGCAATATGAGCATTTCCACAGTGAAGATTGTGAGTCACTCAATTACATTTTCAGTAGGTTTCAAAAACTACTAAATGCTCTAAAACTGCATGGAAGGGTCTATCAAACAAAAGACTCAAACCTCAAATTCCTTAGATCTCTACCAAAGGAATGGAAGCCTATGACAGTCTCATTGAGAAATTCTCAAGATTACAAGGAGTTCACCCTGGATAGACTGTATGGGATTCTAAAGACCTATGAGCTTGAAATAGAGAAAGATGAGAAGCTGGAGAAAAGAAGAAAGAAGGGAGGATCCATTGCATTGGTTGTTGAGAAAGAAAAGGAGAAGGAGACAAAGGTTGAAGCTGTTGAATCTGCACCAAACCATAGAGTTTGTGAAGTCAAGGGAAAAGGGCTAGTAGCTGAACATAAAGACAATCTTAGTCAAGATGACATGGATGACATTGATGAGCATCTGACTTTTTTATCCAGGAGATTTTCCAAGCTCAAATTCAAGAAGAATTTTAGAGCAGCCAAGTCAGACAGAAATATGGTTGATAAGTCTAAATTCAAATGTTTCAAGTGTGGCTTGGCATGTCATTTTGCTAGTGAATGCATAAAGTCTAATTCTGATAAAAAGAAGTTTGAGTCTGTTGATTACAAATAGAAATACTGTGAGTTGTTCAAACAAAAGGAAAGGGCTTTCATCACACAAGAAATGACTGGGCTGCAGATGGATTAGATGAAGATGAAGATACAAGCTATGTCAATCTAGCACTTATGGCCAAATCAGATGAAACAGAGGTCAGTTCATCAAGCAATCAGGTAATCACCACTAACCTAGCACATTTATCTAAAGTTGAGTGTAATGATGTCATAAATGACATGTCTACTGAATTATATCATATACGTGTTACACTCAAGTCTCTCACTAAAGAAAACACTAAACTTAAAGAGAACAATCTGTTTTTAAGTGAGAGAAATACTATGCTAGAAACTCAATTTGTTGAGTTTTAAAAACTGAAAATAGAGTGCAAGATTGCTAAAGATGAACTAACTGAATCCTTGAAGAAAGAAGAGATTTTAAGAAAGCAGCTTGAACGAGAACATGAAGTAATCAAGGCATGGAAATCATCTAGAGATGTTCATGCTCAAATTACTAAAGTTCAAGGTATAGAATCTTTTTGTGATGAAGCCTGGAAAAAAAGCAAGGAGAAACTTGATTCCAATTTAGTAGAAGGAGTTTCAACGGATGTGGATTCGACGGATGATGAACGTTATCCGTCGAAAGACCAAAAGGATTATCCGTCGAAAGATAAGGAATCACATCCGTTGGATGAAAGAAAGCCAGTTAGCAAAGCTAAACTAGCTAAACTAAATGAGAAATATGGATCAGTTTCTAAAAACTCTGTTCTAGGAGAAACAAGTCAAGTGAACAAAAACAAGAGAGTCAATGTAGGACATCTGTCTATCAAGCAATTGAATGACAAATTGGAGAAAATTGAAGTAAGAACAGAGTCTAAAAAGAAAAACAATAGGAATGGGAAAGTAGGAATTAACAAACATAACAACTACACACCTGATAAATATGCACGAAGAAAAACATGTGTTAAGTATGGTAGTGTTAATCATTTATCTGTTAATTGCAAACTTGCTATGCCTTTTCCCATGTCTGCACCTCCTTCATTTCCCAGTGTGCCTACCATGCCTGTTAATGTTATGCCTGTACGTAATTTGAATGCACAATTTGCTAATATGCCATTTGCTCAAAATCCTTATTATACTGCATTTAGTATGCCACAAATGCCATTTAGCATGCCTTACTGGAATAACATGTTTGTACAGAATATGCATTTCCATGTTATTCAGCCTGTGCATGATAATTCTGTAATGATGAATGGTTTTAAGGGTTCTACTCAACTGGCTAAGGATGAATCTCAAATGCCTAAGCCAAATGAAGACAAACCTAAGAAACCTAAGAAAAAGGCTAACAAAACAGGATCAAAGGAAACTTGGGTACCAAAATCGACTTGATTTGATTTTATTGTGTGCAGGGAAATAGAAAGAATCTTTGGTATTTGGATAGTGGGTGCTCAAGACACATGACTGGAGATTCTACCATGCTCACTGAGTTCAAGGAGAGAGCTGGCCCAAGTATTACTTTTGGAGATGACATCAAGGGTTATACTGTGGGACATGGCTTGATTTCAAAAGACAATGTCATGATTGAGGAAGCTGCCCTGGTGGAGGGACTCAAGCACAATTTGTTGAGTATCATCCAACTTTATGATAAGGGAAACTCAGTAACTTTCAATTCTGAAGCCTATGTTGTGACCAATAAGAGAAGCAACAAAGTGGTTCTCACTGGAGTGAGAAAAGGAAATGTGTACTTAGCTAATTTCAACTCATCAAATACAAAATCTATCACTTATTTATTTAGCAAGGAAAGTCAAGATGAAAGTTGGCTATGGCACAAGAAAATGTCCCACCTTAACTTCAAGACTATAAATGAACTGGTCAGTAAAGACTTGGTGAGAGGTATTCCTCAAGTGGAATTCTCAAAGGATGGACTGTGTGATGCCTGTCAGAAAGGAAAGCAGATCAAGGCATCATTCAGAAAGAAGCTTAATTCAACAATTGAAGAACCTCTACAACTACTGCACATGGACTTATTTGGACCAGTCAATATATTGTCAACCGTTACAATCTCTAACTTAGCAGATGCTAAAGGGTTATTCTTTCCTTACAGACACAATGAAACAGGTGAAGAGGTTGTTTTGTACTATAAAGATAAAAGGTTTGAGCAAAAGAATGCTAGGAGTGCTCTTGGATTGATAACTGAAGAATTTCTTGATCTAACAACTGAAGAAGCAGTTATGCAACAGAAGTAGTTAATGGCTCAAATTGAAGCTGAAGCCAACACCTCTAAAGCAAAAGGAAAAGAGGTGGAAGATCTACAAGAGCTAGAGGAAGAAGAGGAAGAGGAAGAATTTCTAAACCAAGTCAAGTGTCTGAAATTGATTCTGCATTTCTGAATGTCCTATTCAGAGAAGGTTTTGTTCCTGTACAAGGACATAATTTAGCAGAAGAAGTTAAGAATACTGAAGAGATGATTGTCCAAAGGAAGAATAAGTCAACCGCTGACATTGCTCAAGTTGATATAACTAATACAAATGTGTCTCTTGAAGCATACACAAATCTTGAGGAAAAAGCAGATCCTGATGCTGTGAACCTGATAGCTGATTTTGACTCTGATGAAAAGGTGATCAAAGCATTGGATGAATTAATTCTTACTATAATTGGTTACTTCTCATAATTTAGAGGTTGATGAACAAGAAAGAATTGAAAGAAGGAAACCTGATCAAGCTTGCATTGATTATGTGTAAAGAATTCAAAAATCAAAGAAAGAGCTATGGCAGAAAACAAAAGGAAAAATTTATGATTTATCTACAGGCCATGCTCCTCTCAGCAAGAAGGATAACTTGGCTTTCAGCTCCTATTGATGAACCAATGGATGTTGCTCTTTGCCTTTCGACGGATGATGCAAATTTTCTTTCAACGGATGATGCACTTGGCTTTTCGACGGATGTTGAATTATGTGCCTAATTGGTTGTAGACTTTTCTGCATTTTCCTTAGACATTGGTTCTTGATCACTTTCATCATCACTGTCTTCACAAATCATCTCAACATTATCAAATTTGAGGCTTTCATGGAAATCTCCATCTTGCAGTCCTTTAATCTTTTTATCATCTAACCCAGCATGTACAGTTTCCATAACAATGTTGGTTCTAAAATTGTAGACTCTATATGCTTTTCCAACTGCATTTCCAACAAAAATGCCTTCATCAGCTTTGGCATCAAACTTCCCATGCTGACCGGTTTGATTCCTTAAAATATAGCATTTGCAGCCAAAGACATAAAGGAAGTTTAATGTTGGCTTCCTATTCTTGAAAAATTGGTAGAGTGTCATGCATTTTGCTTGATTAACCAAAGAAATATTCTGAGTATAGCATGAAGTGTTTATAACCTCTGCCCAAAAGTATGTTGGTAACTTTGACTCTTCAAGCATTGTTCTTGCAGCTTCAATAAGAGATCTATTCTTTCTTTCCACCACTCCATTTTATTGTGGAGTCCTTGTTGCAGAAAATTCATGCATGATCCCATTCTCTTCACAAAATAATCTCATCACAGAGTTCTTGAACTCAGTTCCATTATCACTCATGATTCTTCTTACTTTGAAATCAGGATGATTGTTGACTTGTCTTATGTGATTGATGATGATTTCACTAGCTTCATCTTTTGATTTGAGAAAATATGTCCAAGAGAACTTTGAGAAATCATCCACAATTACTAGACAGTATCTTTTGGAGAGCAATAAGAAGACCTAGAGAGCACGAGACGGCTACGGAGAAGAAGACTTTTGTTTTCTTTGATTTAGGCGATACTTGGATGCTTGTTTTCGATTTCTCTTTAAACCCTAGTACTCTTATATTATTTATTATCATACTTTCATTGTAATCCATGGTGATGATGAGTTCGATTAAGAACTAATCGTTATCGTGGGGTTCTAGCGGATTTATTTATGGATTTCTTTAGTTAAATTGTTTCGATACCTTAGTGTGTGGTGATTGTATGATAACCTAGTATTGGTTGTGCTTATTCGTCTTATGTGCGTAGCTAACATATAAGATAGCGTGTTAATCTCTATTGAAGGGACATTGAATATAGAGGTTTAGACAATTAATATAGAGGTTTAGAACTTGCCATGCTAGCATAGGTTCATGTGTTATTGTTATGCATGATTCGTAGGTAATTTTAACCATCTTACTTGTCCTATGTAATCATGATAGATAACTTGTGCATTAAACCGTTATGTTTTCAATTCTTATAGACATATAAGGACTAAGCATAATTGGTGTATATTCAACTTCTATCTCTTTTTTTGGATGCTTGGTAGTAGGATATTCGTACAATGCAAGTTGGCATTTACTAGTTTCATGTTATCTGATTAGTGTCATCACCATTACATGCTAAGGTTAAGAACAAAAAGGCTATTGAATGAAGTATTTAATAAAGTTAGGATCACATGTTTGTCTCATATAAGTAATTCAACCTCAATTTTCTTAGTTAATGCTATTTAGTATAATCTCTTAGTTTAATCAAAACCCAATTTGTTATTTGTCTTAGCATTGAACGATAACCATAAATTGTTGCATAGGTGCATAAATTGAATTAAACCTAAACCAGTCTCTGTGGGAATGAATCTGATTTATCTCTTATACTACTTGCGAACGCGTATACCTGCGTGTAATTTAGCGCATATTTTCGCCCTAACAAGTTTTTGGCGCCGCTGCCGGGGACTCGGTGTTAATTTTTAGTTTATGTGCTTGTCATCAGTGGTCGTTAAAGTTCACTGACTCGGACTCTTTTACTTTCATGATTTACTTGTTGTGTTTCAGGTACTCATTATAATGGGAGATCCAGCAGCACGAACGAAAGACTTGATGTTTTTTTCTCAACTCAAGATCAATGACATTCAATCTAGCATTGTCAGGACAACTATCACGGATAAAACCTTTGAGATCAAGCCTGGCATAATTCAGATGGTACAGAATTCAGTCCAGTTTGGGGGTTCTCCAACGGAAGATCCCAATACACACATTAAGGATTTCATAGAGATCTGCGACACCTTCAGGTTCAATGGTGTGTCTGAGGATGCAGTCAAATTGAGACTATTCCCATTCTCTCTGAGGGACAAGGCTAAGAGCTGGTTACACTCTCTACCAGCTGGTTCGATTTCTACTTGGGAAGATCTTGCTCAAAAGTTTCTCACTAAATTCTTCCCTATGGCGAAGACAGCTGTAATCAGAAATGCTATTACTCAATTTGCGCAGCAAACGGGAGAATCTCTATGTGAAGCTTGGGAGCACTACAAGGAGATGCTTAGGAAGTGTCCTCATCATGGAATGCCTGATTGGATGATCGTCAATTATTTTTATAATGGTTTGGGAGCATAGTCCAGACCCATGCTTGATGCAACATCAGGTGGAACCTTATGGGCTAAGAGCTACGATGAAGCTTATGATCTAATTGAACTGATGGCTACTAATGAATATCAGTATCCAAGTCAGAGATTGCCACAGGGCAAGGTAGCAGGAGTTCTTCAAGTGGACACAGCTATGGCTATCACTGCTCAACTAAAGGAGTTGTCTATGAAGATCAATTCTCTGGCTAACTATGGTGTTAATCAGATAACCAGTGTTTGTGAGCTATGTGCAGGATCGCATGCAAGGGAGAAATGTGCTATATCTAGTGAATCAGCTCAGTTTATGAGCAACTTTCAGAGATCGCAGTAACCAGTTCCAGACACTCATCATCTTGATAATTGGAATCATCCTAACTTCAGCTGGAGCAACAATCAAAATGCAGTTCAACAGCCTTATCAGCAGTTTGGATCCAATCAATTCAATCCTCCTGGTTTTCAGCAACAGTATGCACCAATACAACAGTTCCAACTTCAACACTACCCGCATGGTGTCGGTCAATCTGCTAATGAAAAATCTGAATTAGAGGAGTTGAGGCTTATGTGCAAAAACCAGGCTCTTATATACAAAAGCCAGGCTGAGTCTATCAAGAATCTGGAGAACCAGATAGGACAAATTACTAACGCCTTATTGAATCGACTACCAGGAACGCTTTCTAGTGATATAGAAGTTCCAGGCAAGAGGGAAGCAGAAAAGTAGGTGAAGGCAATTACATTGAGGTCTAGGAAGATCGCAAGCCCTGAAAAATCTCAAGTTCCAGAATCTGAAGTTTTGACTGAAGAAGATGTGCAGAAGGAAGCAGAAGTGGAATCAAAGAATAAAACTGTGGAACACACTCCTCTTAAGGGTAATACAGGGGAGAACAGGTCTATCCTCCACCTCCTTTTCCTAAAAGGCTGTAGAAGCAGAAGTTGGATAAGTAATTTGCTAAGTTTTTGGAGGTGTTCAAGAAACTTCACATCAACATACCTTTCACTGAAGCTCTTGAACAGATGCCTAGCTATACGAGGTTTATGAAAGGTATTCTCTCTCGGAAGGTGAAGCTTGATGACTTAGAGATCATTTCTCTCACGGAGGAATGCAGTGCTGTGCTGCAATAGAAGTTGCCTCCAAAGCTTAAAGATCCTGAAAGCTTCACTATTCCTTACACCATCGGAAACTTGTCGTTCGATAAGTGTTTATGTAATTTGGGAGCTAGTATCAATTTGATGCCCTTGTCTATCTTCAAGAAGCTAGGTCTACCTGATACGAAGCCGATATATATGTCCTTGCAGTTGGCCGATCGTTCTATTACATATCCACGTGGCATTGTGGAGGATGTGTTGGTCAAGGTGGAAAAACTTATCTTTCCTGCTGACTTTGTAATTCTTGACTTTGAGGAGGATAAGAATATTCCCATTATCTTGAGGAGATCATTCTTAGCTACTGGCCGAACTATGATCGATGTGCAAAAAGGTGAGCTTACGATAAATGTTCACGATCAAAAGGTTACTTTTAATGTGTTCAAGGCAATAAAGTTACCCACATCTAAAGAGGAATGTTTTAAGGTAGAGTGGGTCGACTATGTAGTGAATTTGGAGCTTGAGCAATTGCTAAAGTCAGATACCTTAGAGAGATCCTTAACAGGGGAGTTTGATAGTAAAGATGAAAAAGAGGCAGAGCAACTGCAGGTTTTGAATGCACCTCCGTGGAAGATGAAGTTGGATATGCCATTCGATTCTCTTGGGTTAGCAGAGCTGAAAATTTCTCAGGAGCGTCTCGAACCGTCGATTGAAGAAGCTCCCACACTTGAGCTCAACCCACTTTCAGATTACTTGAGTTATGCATTATTAGGTACACCCCATGATAAGGGGTTGGGATATATTTTTGATGATATAGATAGTGGCCGGCCGGTTCCTCCCGTGCTTACACATGGTACCTCTCATGCACCACAGACAGTTGATAGGTTTGGTATTGGTGATGCGCAATATAGAAGGTTGATTCGGCGTATTAAGGCCATGCACGACATTCACCGTGGTTTTGTTGCAGATTTGACACACGCTCTCGGTACTGTTTCCCGAGACACTGGTGTCAAGGTTAATTGGCCACCTGATCCTCCACCCGAAGAGGGTGATCTTTTTGACGACTAGGTATGCCTGAAATCCTTATTATTGCCTTCAATGAGGATATTGAAAATTTTAAGTTTGGGGGTGATAATGTAAGGATTAGTGTGTGTGTGTGTGCATATAGTTCATATAGCTTCATATTGCATGTTTAGTTATAGTTAATTCATATTTTTGCATGATTGTTCATTTAGGACATATTTGTTTGCATTTCCGTTCGTGTTATTATGTGAGTCCATGTAGTTGTATCTACATACATATAACATGATCCCTTAGGTTGAGCTATTTCTGATTGATTAGTTAATATTGATGTGAGTGTAGTGATGACGAATAGAGGGATGTTTAAGTCCTAATGAATTAATTTGCATTCCAGAAACAAATATTTTCATAAAGTCTTATAGGGTTGCTTTTGATCTAGATCATGATCATACTTGTTTGCTGTTGAGATTTAATCACTTGGTTATTTTTAGAATTTTTGCGATTCTCGTAATGGCGTAAAAACACTAATTTTTAAACTGGAGAAAAACATGGATTTCATTGCTTATTGTGAATAAGGCTAGGCGTCAAATGGCTAGTAGCCAACTCATATTTTTATGAGTAGTCTAGGGTTGAATGAGATGGAGTGAAACACACTCATTCAGAAATTATTGAAAAAAAAGAAAAAAACAAAAAGAGAAAAAAAAAAGAAAAGAAAAAAAATATGTGTTATGCATAATTGATCAAGAGTGAGCTCTGTAATACTCGAGTTATTAAGTTCTAGGGGACTTTGTGCCTAGTGACCTAAGGCTTTTTATAGTCTGGGATTCGCTAACCTTATGCTCGCTACATGGGTATTGTTGTATAAGTCTTTTGGGACCTCATTCATTGTACGGTCAAGTAAGCATCTTTATTATGTGTTCAATAATAGCATGAATCCTTGTATAACTCTAGTAGAAAGGAGGTGTTGTGAGTCATTATGCATTTAACGTCTATTCTAGTTATAAACTTTTGATTATTTTGATGAAAGATAAGTTATGGTTATTGATCTAGTATTGAGAGTATATCTGTTAAGCATCCCACACACGCATGTTTCTGGTTTGTGAGTTGGTTTGTGGGATTTATTCGAGCTCTGTTTTGAGTCATTGTATTCTTAGAGACATTGGCTTATTCATTTGGTTATGGTTATTCTGAGCGGATCGATTGAATTATCGTTTAGTTGCATTCACGTCGTTGCATTCATGCATTAGGTTTTTTTATAGTTTTTGAGTCTGTTCATGCTTGAAGACAAGCATCGATTCAAGTTTGGGGGTGTGATAAGTGGATTTTATATCTACTTGGAACGCTTCATTACAAGCTTAAGTTGGTGTTTTGGACTCAAGTTGTTGGTATTTTTGATGTGTTTTTGTGTTATTACATTTCAGACATCAGTTAAATGAAGAAAGGAGTTTTTCAAAGAAATATGCTAAAAATTGATCAGAATTGGAAGCTTAGGCCATTCTCAAGTTGTAGAGAATCTTGTTAGCTTCACGTGGGCAGTTGAATCGCCTAATTCTGACGAACAGAACTCAAGATACGTCCAAAAGAAGAATTATCAAAATTTTTCCCGAATGTCAGCACGGCCGCTCCAGAACCAGCACGCCCGCGCCACTGAAAACACTATTCCAGCGCGGCCACGCCCTGTAGCACCGTGCCCGCACCCGGTTTCTGTACCAAAATCCTGATTTTAGTTGAAATTAAAGATTTTGAGAGTCCTGGTCATCCTGGAGCCTATATATATCAATAAAAAGACGTATTCAATAACAAGGAGACTTGGAAGAGCAATAAGAAGACCTAGAGAGCACGAGAATGCTACAGAGAAGAAGACTTTTATTTTCTTTGATTTAGGCGATACTTGGATGCTTATTTTCGATTTGTCTTTGAACCTTAGTACTCTTATATTGTTTATTATCATGCTTTCATTGGAACCCATGGTGATGATGAGTTCGATTATGAACTAATCGTTATCGTGGGGTTCTAGCGGATTTATTTACGGATTTCTTTAGTTAAATTATTTTGATACCTTAGTGTGTGGTGATTGTATGATAACCTAGTATTGGTTGTGCTTATTCGTCTTATGTGCGTAGCTAACATATAAGATAGCGTGTTAATCTCTATTGAAGCGATAATGAATACAGAGGTCGCGATAGTGAATATAGAGGTTTAGAACTTGTCATGCTAGCATAGGTTCATGTGTTATTGTTATGTATGATTCGTAGGTAATTTTAACTATCTTACATGCCCCATGTAATCACGATAGATAACTTGCGCATTAAACCGTTATATTTTCAATTCTTATAGACATATAAGGACTAAGCATAATTGGTGTCTATTCAACTTCTATCTCTTTTGTGGATGCTTGGTAGTAGGGTATTCGTACAACGAAAGTTGGCGTTTACTAGTTTCATGTTATCTGATTAGTGTCATCACCATTACATGCTAAGGTTAAGAACAAAAAGGCTATTGAATGAAGTATTTAATGAAGTTAGGATCCCATGTTTGTCTCATATACGTAATTCAACCTCAATTCTCTTAGTTAATGCTATTTAGTATAATTTCTTAGTTTAATAAAAACCCAATTTATTATTTGTCTTAGCATTAAACGATAACCATACATTGTTGCATAGGTGCATAAATTGAATTTAACCTAAACCAGTCTCTGTGGGAACAAATCTGATTTATCTCTTATACTACTTGTGAACACGTATACTTGTATGTAATTTAACGCGTATTTTGCCCTAACAATCATCAAGACAATAATGAGGCCTCTTCATCTAGAGCTAATCTACCTCAATAGAGAAAATGGATTAGAGATCACCCATTTGAATTAATTATTGGTGATGTATCCTCTAGAGTGCAGACAAGAAAAGCAACTCAAGAGGTATGTCTATATAGCAGCTTTCTATCTCAGGAAGAACCTAAAAAGATAGAAGAAGCTCTGTTGGATCCTGATTGGATTTTAGCTATGCAGGAGGAGCTAAACCAATTTGAAAGTAATAAAGTTTGGAAGCTGGTACCCCAGCCTAAAGGAAAGAATCCTATTGACACCAACTGGGTATATAGAAACAAGATGGATGAAAATGGCATAGTTTTTAGGAACAAAGCTAGATTGGTTGCTAAGGGATACTGTCAACAAGAAGGAATATATTTTGATGAAACTTTTGCTCATATTGCAAGACTTGAAGCCATCAGAATTTTCCTAGTCTATGCAGCCCATGCCAATTTCAAAGTCTATCAAATGGATGTCAAAAGTGCCTTTCTGAATGAAGATTTGGAGGAAGAAGTCTATGTCTGTCAGCCTCCTGGTTTTGAAGACCCAAATTTTCCTGAATATGTCTACTATCTTTTGAAAGCACTTTATGGATTGAAGCAAGCACCTAAAGCCTGGTATGATACTTTGTCAAAGTTTCTCTTAGAAATCACTTCACTAGAGGTACTGTTGACAAAACCTTATTCTATAGAAATGTTAATGGCTCTAGTATACTTGTTTAAATTTATGTAGATGATATTATATTTGGCTCTACAGATGAAAAAGTTTGCAAACAGTTTTCTAAATTGATGCAAAGTAAATATGAAATGAGCATGATGGGAGAACTAACTTACTTTCTTGGTTTACAAGTTAAACAAGTTAGTGATGGAATATTCATTAGCCAAACCAAATATATTTATGATCTTTTGAAGAAGTTTGACCTAATGGATTGCACATCTGCAAAAACTCACATGGCTACTGCAACTAAACTTGAATTAAATACTACTGAAAAGTCTGTGGATATTTCAAGCTATAGAGGCATGGTTGGCTCACTTCTATATTTAACAGCTAGTAGGCCAGATATAATGTTTGCTACATGTCTTTGTGCTAGATTTCAAGCTAATCCTAGAGAATCTCATTTAATAGCTATTAAGAGAATTTTCAGATATCTCAAAGGAACACCAAAACTTGGCATTTGGTATCCTAGAGATTCCGGTTTTGATCTAACTGGTTATTCAGATGCAGACTATGCAGGTTGTAAAATTGATAGAAAAAGTACAATAGGAACCTGTCAATTTCTAGGAAACAAGCTAGTATCCTGGTTCAGTAAAAAGCAAAATTCAGTTTCAACTTCTACAGCTGAAGCTGAATATATTGCTGCTGGTAGTTGCTGTGCACATATTTTATGGATGAAAAATCAACTGTTGGACTATGGTCTACAGGTGAATAAAATTCCTATTATCTGTGATAACACTAGTGCCATTGTCATCACTGAGAATCCAGTACAACATTCAAGGACCAAGCACATAGACATCAAGTACTACTTCATTAGAGAGCATGTTATGAATGGTACTGTGGAACTTCATTTTGTTCCAAGTGAAAAACAACTTGCAGACATCTTTACCAAGCCACTTGATGAATCCACCTTCACTAGGTTGGTAAGTGAGTTAGGTATGCTTAATTACTCTTAATCTATTTTGATGTCTAAGCAATTTGTAATGCAACCAGAGTAAAAGTTGATATTTCCTTTCAAAGAATAAAATTTTGACTAAGTCAGAATTTGTATCTCGACGGATGTTCATTATCCGTCGAAAATGATTATACATTGAATTATATCATTCGTCGAAGTATCAATTATTACTCTGGGTACTTTTACTATTATCCGTCGAATGGCACTCAATCTTAGCTGTCGATTTTGAGCATTATCCGTCGAATTTACTTACATCCTGTATGTATATTTCAACGGATAATCTTAGAATTTTGACAGTTTTCTTTATTTTTAAACGGCTATTTTGGGCTAATCTGATTGGTTACTTTATTTCACTTTTTAATTTTTGACAGTTTATTTCTGAGATAGTATAAAAGCTAATTTCATTTCTACTCTTTTCTTTTATCATTCTCAAAGCAATTTCTCTAACTCTCTTCTTCTTCAAAGCAAATACTCTCTCTCTGCAACTAATCTCAATCACAGCCATGTCACCCATAGTCAACATTATATCCTCAACTGGGTTCGTCTATGAAAAGAATAACTTTATGGCTCTGGTAAACAAACAAATTCCGGCATCTGAAGATTATCACAAGATGATGGACTTCATACTGAATTGCAAATTGAGTTATGCCTTGAGTCCCCAACCATCTACTGTGAAGTTGTCGAGGAAATTTGGACTACAACAGTGTTCACCTCTAAGGACAAAACTATTACCTTCGCTCTCAAAGGTAATGAACACTGTGTTAATTGTGATGCTATTAAAAAATGCTTTAAATTTCCTGAAAATAACACTCTTGCTTTACACACAGACACTGATGTGAGTAACATGCTAGTTTCTATAGGCTATGCTCATGATGCCATTAAGTTAGGTGATGTTAGGAGACTAGGTCTTAGAAAAGAATGGAGTTTTCTGTGTGATTCATTTATCAAAGTGTTTTCTGGAAAAAATAGCAATTTTGATGCTATATCTTATTCACTTGTTCACATGCTTTATATGCTTCTTAGTGATAAGTACTTCAATTTCAGCACTTCTATTATGTATGAGATAAGGAGTTAGTTAGGGGATATTAAAAAGAGGTCTAAGAATATTTATTATGCTACATTTTTCATGATGCTAGCTAATTTTGTTTCTGAGAATCTCTCAATTGAGAACCCAACAAACAAGTTAGCTTGTTGGCTCCAAGAGAGGAGAATTATTGCTGATTTAAACAGGGTAAATCATCACAAGGATGTTACTCTTGTGTATATGCCAATCATGGAATTGCCTCAAGTAAGTGGGGTAAACATTTCTGTCCCTACTACTTCCCAATCTATCACTTCTTTGCAAATGTCTGTGGCCATGGCACCTGTGAAAGTGACCAAACAGGTGCCTACCCAAGCCACATAACCAAAAATCTCCAAATCTAAGTCAAATAAAGCCCCCACTAGTTTCTCTCAACAGAAACTAGTTGTAAAATCCACCAAAAGCCAAGAGGGGAGTGTGAAGGGAAGTGAGACTGGTGAGGGACAGGGTGAACATCAAAGAAACCCTAAGAATAAGGATGGAAAGGTGAGTGCATCCCAGCCTAGCCACACTGTAGTTTCCTAACAAACTGCAGTGCTTAATAAGGGCATTAGCTCATTACTAGTTGCATCCTCCCAAAAGGTTGTGACTATTGAACAAAGCTCACAGCCAAGAGCACATGCCAAAAGGGTTAGGGACACAAGCTCACCCCAAAATTATATTCGAAAGAAGAAATCAAAAACCATTGGGGATACACAGGGTGCACACACTGTGCCTACTGCAGTCAAAGATTCAATTCATGCACCTTCTCAAAGTCAAGTTAATGTGGCTCCAATAAATGTTGAGTCATAGCCAAAATCTTTAATTATAGAAGCACCTAACACACCAAACTCACCCAAAAATTCTCTGAATGTTGACATGATTCATACATCAATTGCTGATTCTCCATCTCTAACTCTCATGGAGAAGTCAAAATCTACAGCATGTGAGCATCATCTTTTAGATGATTTGTTGGCTCACTTGCCTTTTCTTTCTGATTTTACTGAGAATACTATGCAAAATCTCAAATCAATCACCGTAGATTCTACAGTAGTCTCTACTTCAAACTCTATCATTTCTATTATCTCGACGGATATTGTTCATCCGTCGACTAGTGATTGTATCTCGATGGATGTGCTTAACAGCAGTCATCCGTTGACACTTCCAACTACTACTTCGACGGATGTCCCTCATCCATTGAGTATCACTGCACAACTTCAAATTTCAACTAATGTTACAAGTGCAGATGATTTAGTGGTTGTACAATCACTCTTAGGTGTGAGGGAAGAGAGTGAACATAATGAAAAACTGAGTTTCTCTCAGGCAAAAGGAGAGGAAAAGAGTGAAAATCGGCAAGCTATTTCTTCCATCTTGGAAAAAGTGAGTGAGTGAAGTCCCACCTTAGTAGGTGAAGGTGAGGGTGTGAGGGTGGGAAGCCAAGGGGAGCCCTTGATGCAGGAAAAGAGAGATCATGAGAGAAAAGCAGGTACATAAGAATGGGAAGAGCCCATTGTAAGTGAGTTAACGGATGTCAATGAGACTGAAAGGAAACAACTATTTCAGCAAGAATTGTTAGATATATTTGAGATGTCATGTCTAATATGTTTCATGTTTAGTTTTCAGATCTTAACAAACAGGAAATATCAGTACTTACTGGAAGTCAGAACTTAAGGATATCAGGACTTAGATTATCAGAAGATAATATCAGAAGATGGATATCAGAACTTAAGTACTGGAGGACTAACAGTTAAGGAAGGAAGCTAATTTACTGGAAAGAAGATCGGGACTAATACAAAAAGAAGATATGCATGGAAAGAGTTAGAGGACTTAAAGAATTGTA
The DNA here is from genome assembly GCF_009905375.1 of Apium graveolens. Classification (NCBI taxonomy): domain Eukaryota; kingdom Viridiplantae; phylum Streptophyta; class Magnoliopsida; order Apiales; family Apiaceae; genus Apium; species Apium graveolens. Next base: position 65,807,204 of record NC_133651.1, on the reverse strand, counting down.
TAAGATATCTGATTGATATATTTTAGGAGACAGAATTATATTCCATATCAATTAGAAGTTATCTTGTAACTGTGTACTATATAAACATAGACATAGATTTACACATTATGTTTTATCATTATCGAGAAGATCATACATTGTAACCTAGCAGCTCTCGTGATATTTGTTCATCACTGAGAGAGAACAGTTCCATTGTAACAGAGTTTATTATATCGAATATATATGTTTACTGTTACTTGTGTTCGAAATCGATTTGATTGTATTCTACACTGTATTCAACCCCCTTCTACAGTGTTGTGTGACCTAACAAGTGGTATCAGAGCCTATCTGTTAACACACATACAGTAAAGATCCAAAACAATCATGTCTAAAGAAGCAGAAAATCCAACCAAGCCCGCCAAAACTGAAGAAACTCAAAAGACTCAAATCCACAGTCGATATGAGACTATAAGGGTTCCCATACTAAGACCTTCTGAGTACCCCATATGGAAAGTGAAGATGGCTATGTTTCTGGAAGCTACAGATCTAGAATACCTTGACAGAATTAATGAAGGACCGCATAAGCCAACCAAGCTCTCTGTTGTAGTTGCAGATCAGCCAGCAAAGACCATACCAGAAAGAGAAAAGTGAGTACACAGCTGAAGATATCTCATCCATTGCCAAGGATGCAAAGGTAAGGCATTTGCTGCATAGTGCCATTGATAATGTCATGTCAAACAGGGTAATTCACTGCAAGACTGCAAAGGAGATATGGGATGCTTTGGAGACAAGATGCCAGGGAACTGATACAATCAAGAAGAACATGAGGACTATACTCACTCAAGAGTATGAGCACTTTGACTCAAAAAGTGATGAGTCATTAACTGACTTATATGACAGGTTTGTCAAACTCTTGAATGATCTGTCACTAGTGGACAAGGAATATGATCTTGAAGATTCAAATCTAAAATTCCTTTTAGCTCTTCCTGAAAGTTGGGATTTGAAGGCTACTTTTATAAGAGACAACTATGCTCTTGATGAAATTTATGGTATGCTCAAGACTTATGAACTTGAGATGGATTAAAGAAGCAAGAGACAAGGGAGAAAGTCAAGGGCAGTTGCTCTTAAGGCTGAGGAGGAATCCCCAAAGTGGCTGTCTCAAAGAAAGACAAAGGAAAAACTCTCATCACAAAGTCTGATTTAGAATCATCAAGTTCTGATGATGATGATGATTCAGAAACTAAAAGTTTACCTGAAATAGATGTTGATGAAGAGATGATGAAATTGTGTGCTCTTATGGTGAAGGGTATCACAAAGATTGCCTACAGGAAATTCAGAAGGGGAAAGAAGTTTTTCAAGAAAGGTGGAAGTATTGATAAGAAGGGTTTCAGAAAATCTGAAGGCAGAGGAGGAAAGTCTGACAGAGGAGATTACTCAAATGTCAAATGCTACAATTGTGGTGAGAAAGGCCACATATCTCCTGACTGCAAGAAAGGAAAAAGTGACAAAGAAAAGACACTTGTCACAAAGAAGAAAAGCTAGACATACTCTTCAGATTCTGAAGATGAGGTGAACTATGCCTTGATGGCAAATGCTGATGGCAGCCCTGAAACTGCTGAATTAAAGGTACCTCAAACTTATGCCTTTCATACTGATGATATTACTGAGTTAAGATTATATCTTAAAACCATGTTTATTAGCTACAGAGATCAAACTTTAACATGTGAAAGATTAACTTCTGAAAATCTTGCTTATAAGAAAAGGAATGATTATTTATAAAAGGAATTAGTTATGTTCCATCAAACTCAGAAAGAGAGAGATGATGCTTTTTATGTTAGAGATAAATTGCTAAAATTGAATAAATATCTCAAAACTAAGTTAGAAAAAGAAAAAGAGATTATCAGGACTTGGACTAACTCTGGCAGAACAACTCAGAATTTATTAAGTAGTGGAAACTGGAAAGAGGGCTTAAGTTATGGAGATGACAAAAGTGAAAAAGGAACTGAACAAATTGAGCCAATTGTTGTTAAACAAACTGTTAAGCCAAATGTAAATCCTGTTAAGTTTGTAGCTAAATCTGTAAAGTCTGATTCTGAAAAGATGAAAGATTCTAAGACAGAAGTTAAGGAGAAGTCAATTTCTGACAAATTAGAACAGGATAAACCAACTGAAGTCAACATAGGCTTAAAGAAGCAGCTTAAGCATAAGCTGAAAGAAATAAGGAATGTCAACAAGGTTAAGGCAGCTACGAAAAATAGGAATGGAAAGGAAGGTGTGAATAAAAGCAATAATTATATGCCTGTTCCTAATGCTCCTAGAAAGAAATGTTATAACTGTGGAAACTCTAACCATCTTGCTTCTTTTTGCAGGAAGAATAAGAATATAAACTCTTTATCTCCTAAGTCAGGAGTTAAGAGTTAATCTATTAGGTTTAAGCCACAAAATCCTTGTTTTCATTGTGGTAGTTATGGCATTCCATTTATACTTGTAAGGAATATCATAGTTTATACTATGATTATTATCAAATAAAACCTTCTTTGAAGAAAGTTGTTTTAATTCCTTCTAGTATAAAATCTGATGCAAAGTCTGATATAAGTTCTGATAAACAGCATGTTAGCATAAACTCTGATATTAAATCCGCTGCAAATACTAAAAAACTTAAAAAGGCCAAAGGATCCAAGCAAGTCCAGGTCCTTAAAACTAACCATTAGTGGTCTTTGTGATTGCAGGGAAACAGGAGAAACATCCTAGTACTAGATAGTGGATGTTCAGGACATATGACTGAAAATAAAGCCCTGCTCTCAGACTTTATGGAGAAAGCTGGCCCAGAAGTTTCTTATGGAAATGACAACATGGGAAAAACTCTGGGATATGGCAATATTAATCTTGGGAATGTCATCATTGAAACAGTAGCTCTTGTCTCAGGACTTAAACACAATCTGCTGAGTATAAGTCAAATCTGTGACAGAGGTTATCATGTTGATTTCTTTGAAGAACACTGTGAAATTGTGAGTAAATCTAAAGGCAAAGTTGTTCAGAAAGGATACAGGCGTGGTAACATTTATGAAGCTAAGCTTTCAACAAGTACTGATGGTTCTGCAATTTGTCTGATGAGTAGAGCATCAATTGAAGAAAGCTGGAATTGGCACAAGAAACTCTCTCACTTAAATTTCAACAATATAAATGAACTGGTCAAGAAAGATCTTGTGAGAGGACTACCAAAGTCAGTATTTGCTCTTGATGGCCTTTGTGATTCATTTTAAAAGGAAAAACAAAGAAAATCTTCTTTCAAGAGCAAAACTGAGTCATCAATTCTTGAGCCTTATCACCTACTGCATGTTAATCTATTTGGTCCAGTCAATGTCATGTCTATTGTAAAGAGGAAATATGTTATGGTTATAGTGGATGAGTTTGCAAGGTACAACTGGGTGTACTTCTTGCACAAGAAGAATGAAACTGCATTTACTCTAACTGATCATGTCAGACAGCTCGATAAGTTGGTCAAAGATTCTGTTAAAATTATATGAAGTGATAATGGCACTGAGTTCAAGAATTCAATCATGGAAGAGTTCTGCAAAGAGTATGGAATCAAAATATGAATTTTATGCACTTGGAACTCCACAACAAAATGGAGTTGTAGAAAGAAAGAACAGGACTCTCATTGAAGCTGCACGAAGATGAAGCAAAGCTGCCAACCTACTTTTGGGCTGAAGCTTTGCAGACTGCTTATTTTACACAGAATGCAACACTCATAAACAAGCATGGAAAAATACCATATGAGATGGTGAAGAAAAAGAAGCCAAATCTGAAATACTTTCATGTATTTTGTTGCAAGTATTTTGTTCTTAAGACTCATCCTGAACAGCTGTCAAAATTTGATCTAAAAGCTGATGAAGGAATTTTTGTTGGATATCCACTTTCCACAAAAGCCTTCAGAGTCTACAATTTAAGAACAAGGGTTGTCATGGAATCTATCAATGTATCTTTTGATGACAAGAAGATTACTGGACTTGAAGATTTCAATGATCACGATCAGTTGAGATTTGAAAATGAAGACTTAAATTCTGATTCTGTAAATTCTGATGACTTAAACTCTGAACCTGTAAGTACTGATGTCATTGAATCTGTGATAACAACTCTAAAGGAAAATGCATCTGTCCAGGGGGAGCAAGCTGAAGATCCTACCACATCTCAAGACTCTAAAGAAGCATCAGAACATGATACTAGCTCTTCTAACTCTGATTCATCTAGTTCTGATGAGTTAAATTCTGATAATTCTGGAAGCTCTGATACTTCAAATCCTGAAGGATCCAAGTCAAACTCTGAAGTCTCAGAGAGCATAACTACAGGGGGAGCATCAGAAAATGCTGATGGAGACAACATGGATCATGGGGAGGATCTAGTTCTAGAAGTCAACTTCAATCTACAAGGAAGTGGACCAAATCACATACACCTGACTTAATTATTGGAGATCCTGAAGCAGGTGTCAGAACTAGAACTGCAACATCAAATGAATGTCTCTATCATTTTTTTCAATCTCAGACTGAACCAAAGAAAGTGGAAGAAGCTCTTCAAGATACTGATTGGGTTCAAGCAATGCAGGAAGAGTTAAATGAATTTGAAAGAAATAAAGTCTGGACCCTAGTGCCAAGACCAAAGAACAGATCAGTTGTTGGCACAAAATGGGTGTTCAGAAACAAAACTGATAGTGATGGCATAATTACAAGGAATAAAGCAAGGCTGGTTGCTAAAGGCTACTCTCAACAGGAGGGTATTGATTATGATGAAACATTTGCACCAGTTGCTAGATTAGAAGCCATAAGGATCTTTTTGGCTTATGCTGCTCACAAAAAGTTTAAAGTCTTTCAAATGGATGTGAAAAGTGCTTTTCTTAATGGAGAATTAGAAGAAGAGGTCTATATTGAACAACCTCTAGGCTTTGTAGATTCAGAATTTCCAAATCATGTCTACAGGTTTGATAAAGCACTTTATGGCCTTAAGCAAGCTCCTAGAGCATGGTATGAGACTTTAGCTCAATTTCTTCTGGAAAGTGGATTTCACAGAGGTACAACTGATAAAACACTGTTCTACCTCAACCATGGAAAGGACTTACTTTTGGTACAGATATATGTTGATGATATCATATTTGGTTCTACAAATGCCAAACTCTGTGAGAGGTTTGCAAAGCTAATGCAGTCAAGATATCAAATGAGTATGATGGGAGAACTTAGTTATTTTCTGGGCCTTTAAGTCAAGCAAACTAAAGAAGGTACTTTTATCTGTCAATCCAAGTACACCCGAAACTTACTAAAGAAGTTTAGAATGCAAGATAGTTCAACAACATCCACTCCCATGGCCACTGCAACCAAGTTAGATAAAGATACTGGTTCACCAGTAGATATTACTAACTACAGAGATGCAGATTTTACAGGATGCAAAATAGACAGGAAAAGCACTAGTGGAAGCTGCCAATTTCTTGGAGGTAGATTGGTTTCTTGGTTTAGCAAGAAACATAAGTCAATTTCCACATCAACTGAAGAAGCGGAATATATTGCTGCAGGAAGCTGTTGTGCACAGATTCTTTGGATGAAGAATCTGTGACTGGATTATGGGTTAGAATTTTCTAAAATCCCTATTTATTGTGATAATCAAAGTGCTATTGCTATGACAGGTAATCCAGTTCAACACTTAATGACAAAGCACATCAGCATTAGGTACCATTTCATAAGGGAACATGTGATGGAAGGTACAGTGGAATTGCACTTTGTTCTAATAGATCAACAACTAGCAGATATCTTCACAAAACCACTATGTGAAGTTACCTTTACAAGACTGGTAAATGAACTTGGAATGGTTTCAGGTTCTTTCTCTAAATCTGCTTAGTTTTTGCTCTCATGCATCAGACTTTATGATCAGTGTTTACAGAATATTTTATTTTCATATAATCTGTGCTTAAAATTGAAATTCATTAAATACTGATTGTTATCTGATATGGATCTTTAAACTCTGATAGTGTTTTGAATGTTCTGTGACTATTCAATCCAATGAGGATAACTGTGCTAGATGATGACCTAGTAGTCTTTAACATACTAGAAATCCCATGTTTGAATTAGTTATTTATGTGGAAACTCATTAACACAAGCAAATTCTGATTTTGAGCTTAGTCAAGTTTACTTTGTGTATCTTATTACTAAGTCACAAACTAGATTATTGCTTCTTATCTGTTAGATTCTGATGTCAGTAAATCTTAAGGATGAACTAAATGCTGATAAGCCTCACTTATCAAAAGAAAAGAAAAGAAAATAAAATAAAAGCCAGGTACTCCTTTGAGATCTAGAGTAAATATATGGAAGGGAAGACCCAAGTGCATTGCTGATATTAAGTAATATGCATTAGAAAAGCAAATAAATTTTCTTGGTGACTTTTCACATTTTCTGATTACTGGAGAAATACTCTGATAACAGCATAAATTCTGATAAGCAGCTGTGACTCACTTACACTGAGAAGCCACTGTAAAAAGGAATTTTAAAAGATGCATAAAATGAGCACAAATAGTTGAGGTGGACTCTTGCATAAATTTGTTCTATAGTAGACTTCATGATTAATGACAGATTTTAAGCACTTTTCTGAGTTATGCCTTATTTCTAAGATATACTGAAGTTTATCAGACTTTAATCTTTATCTGATATTCTGCTGAATGCACACACTTTCACTCCATATGAATGATGAAAATTACTGTGGTGATTAAGTTGTTTTTGACAAACAGTTAAGTGTCATTTGCATAAATTCTGAGGACAAGTTCTGATGGAAGTTCTGATGATTAAACTCTGAAGAAAACAAGTCATTGTTTGTATGAAGAATCACAGAAAAAGATATTCACTTTTTGAGTTCAGAAGCCATATTCTGATGACTAGTAAAATCTGATATAAGTTAAGTTCTGATATTAAATCCTGATGGAATCCTTGATGCTTACACGACATTTTTCTTTACTTGACTTATTTGTGATAAAATCTGAAACAGTCATATTTAAATCAGTATATATTTGGGTAAGATAAAAACAATTATAATCATTATGGGTTAGTGATAAACGTGTTGGTCTTGAAAAACTGCATGTGCACAGTAATTATTGTTTATTTTACGTGCTCATTAACTTTAACTTTATCCTTTGATGAATGTTTTGATTACAATTATGGTCAATAATAAATTTTGTTGATTTGAGGAAACAATTGAAGCACGGGTTCATGCATCAGAACCTGTGATAGTTGAAGCTGAGAATGTTACTTCTCAGAAAGAAACTGCAGTTCAAAGTTTTGATACTTTGAAGAAGAAATCTGTAATTTCTGAAGCTGCTAAATCAACTCTTTCATTGGCAAGGAGATTGAAGAAAATGAAGGCTCAGAGGTATTTGGCTAAGGCTCCATTAGAAGATACTGAAGAAGCTGAGGAAGGAGATCAGGAATCTCTGATCTCATAAGAACCGATTATCATTGAAGCCCTTCCAGTTCAAGCCAAAGAAAATGCTACTGATACAATTGTAACCCCTCCTGTCTCACCTATTAAAGCTACAGATGATGCTGAAGAACACACTGAAAATTCTGAAATAGATATTCATAATTTGAATATACCAAATGTTCTTTATCTGGAAGCTCCATCTACAGAAGCTCAGCAATTTCCAACTCAATTTCCAATTTTAAATACTGAGATACCATCTACATCAACCACACCAGCTCTGGAGATAAATTCTGATGTTCAGAATTTAAATGAAACTGTTCCTGAATCTCTAGTTGCTTCACACACTGTTGTGTTGTCAGAATATAATGAGTCTTCCTCAAGTTCTAAAGATAGTGATTCTGCTGAGACTCCAGTTCCTATACTAGGAAAGGAAGAATTGGTGAAGAAATTTGTTGAAAAGGAAGCACCTATTCCTTGGGAGGATACTCACAGAGGTGTGGAGTGGAACACGAAGTGGAATGACACTGATTTCATTCCAAGTTCTAACATTCTGACAGAGCATATTGCTAAAGCTGATGAGTTGCTCAAAAATGTTGATTTAAAGACACAACTCAAGATCACTGCTCTATCTACCAAACATCTTCAAGGTTTACATTCTTCTACTCTTGAGAAGGTTGATACACTAAAGGAACATGCTGATAAGCTAGATCTACATCTTAAGCTTGACAAGAAAAGATATATCAGACCTACTCTTGAGAAAATTGAAACCATTGAGAAGATTTAAGAGAAGCAACAGGCCCAAATTGATGAGGTCCTGGCTAACCAAGTTTCTCAGAAAGCTCAATTGGAAGAAATCCAATCTTCAGTTCAACTTCTTCTTTCTCTCTTACTTCCTGATGATGCCAAAAAGGGGGAGAAGGTAGTTAAGCCCAAATGCTCACCTACTGAAATACTGAAGAAAAAGGATGATAAAAGTGATGACCAGGGAAACTCTGATAAGAGTAGAGGTCAAGGAAAAGTTCAAGAAAAATCTTCTACATTGAACAAGTCAAGTTCTGATGCTGTGAATTCTAAAAGACTGAAGTCAAGTTCTGATAAACAAAGTCTGATGTCAAGTTCTGATATTCTGATTCAGTCAGGATCTAAAGACTCTCAGAAGTTTTTACAAACTCTGAAGCTAAAGGGGAAGCAGACTACTGTTTATTACAAAAATCCTAAAATCCAGACATTTGATGAGGAGATAGCAAGAAGATTATTTCTGAAACAAAATCCAGGAATGGATTTGGAAACTCTCAAGGAGGAAGAAGCTAGATTTGCTGCTGAGAAGACAAATCTTAAGTCTAAAGCTTCTGATGCAAAGAAACCTCCAAGGCCTAAGGAAAAAGGCATCGTGACCAGGGAAAAGTCAAAATCTGAGACTTCAAAGTCCAAGACTAGATCACAAACTGAGATTGATCCTAAATCAAAAGGAAAATAAAAGGTTGGTGAACCTTTAAAGATTGAGAAAAAGATAAGTTCTTCCATTCTAGTCTATCAAACTACAATGCATGATGATTATTTAATAGAAGATGAAACTGTTCAAATTCTGAAGAAAAGGAAGATAATTGAAGAATCTAAAACAACCTCTGACACTACTCAAGTTGTTCAGGATGAAGAACAACAAGCTACAGAAGAAACAACAAATTCTGATCAAGTTAATTTGGAAAAGATGACAATTGCCGATAAGAAGAAGCTGTTATGGAAGAAAGCTACTCCATTTGAACCAAAATCCAATCTCTTGATGAATCAGCTTGCAACATTTGGATTGAGATCCAAGCAACCTAGAGATAAAGCTGGATTAGGTTCTGTTGAAGGGAAAATACAAACAGGAGTAGAAGTTACTCTAAGAGATCCTTTCATATTGACAGACAAACTATTTGAACAAATCAAACAAAAGCACCTTGACAGGGTGTTGTCTGCTCAAATCGTGATAGATGCTCATGATAAGGAAAATCTAAAGGAGAAATTGATTTTATTTCTCTATGATGGATTAACTTACAGACTAGCTGATACTGATGTGTTAAAGAAGTCTTTCATAGAACTTCAACATATGCACTATCTTCTGGAAGTAAAATCTGATGTTACAAGAAGATGGTCAGAATACATTTTGAAGGCTATAAGAGATCTATTCAAAATCTCTGGTACAAAGACTTCTCAGTATATACCAATGATTGCTGAAGATGATGGAAGAGAAATTCCTATGCTGAAGAATTCTGCTAAGGTGGAAGTTATTCTGAAAGGAAAATGCTTACATTATAATGAAAACTCTTCACATCTTAGAGTTATCAGACTTGGTGATGGACTTGAAAGAACATCAATTCAAGCTCTCAGAACTGCCATTTATCAGATTGGTGATAGTAAAGATGAAGAACTGATGCAGGTCAAAGCACAGTTTGTTGAAATTCTGAGGAAAACTGAAGACAAGCTGGTAAGAGATTTTGTTAAGAATCATTATGGATTCAGATTGATCCATTGAAGTTGGTAAAGTTGAAAGGACTGTAAGTTATAGTTAATAGTCTTATTAAACTCTTATTGCATTTGAACTTAAATGTTTTTGACATCATCAAATCTATTAACTTGTATATTTTACATAATTTACAAGTTAGGGGAGATTGTTAGATATATTTGAGATGTCATGTCTAATATATTTCATGTTTACTTTTCAGATCTTAACAAACAGGAAATATCAGTACTTACTAGAATCATTACTTACTGGAAGTCAGAACTTAAGGATATCAGGAATTAGATTATCAGAAGATAATATCAGAAGATGGATATCAGAACTTAAGTACTGGAGGACTAACAGTTAAGGAAGGAAGCCGATTTACAGGAAAGAAGATCGGGACTAATACAAAAAGAAGATATGCATGGAAAGAGTTAGAGGACTTAAAGAATTGTATAAGATATCTGATTGATATATTTTAGGAGACATAATTATATTCCATATCAATTAGAAGTTATCTTGTAACTGTGTACTGTATAAACACAGACATAGGTTTACACTATATGTGTTATCATTATCGAGAAGATCATACATTGTAACCTAGCAGCTCTCGTGATATTTGTTCATCACTGAGAGAGAACAGTTCCATTATAACAGAGTTTATTATATCAAATATATCTGTTTACTATTACTTGTGTTTGAAATCGATTTGATTGTATTCTACACTGTATTCAACCCCCTTCTACAGTGTTGTATGACCTAACAAGAATATCAAGTTGTCTTAGACTCTGTTTCTTATGAAGCTGAGGCATTTACTCACCCTGTTTCAGCTTATCAAGTTTTGGTTAAACAAGACAATTTAGCTGCTGAAAGAATGCTCAACTTGGTGCACACTACCGCTTCCATGCAAAGGGCCAAGGATTGTGGCGCCCTCCAAACCCGGGTCAGAAGTTTGGGGTCCACACACACATACCTTATTTATAACTTGCTTATAACAATAATAAAGATAATAATAATATGCAGTGACCCTACTTACCAACTACCTCAGACCGCAATAGGTTAAAGTATGCACACAAGCCAAACACATCTACTTATATTACAAACCGTTCGAATCTCAACTATCCAAACTCAGAATTGAGTATTAAACATTATTACAAACTTTTACAAACTTAAAATTATTCCAAAAGAAGCCTACTAGCTCAACTCGATCAATCTGAACCCCTAGCTCTCGCGCTGGACTGGGGATCCTCGATACCAACCGGTTCCTTTTTAACTGGAAAGAACATAAGCAATATCGCACAAATGAGCAAACTAGCTCAGCAAGTCACAATGACAAAACTGAGAATAATGATCATCAGGTAAATATGGTTATGATATCAAATGAACAATGGATTATGATTTAGAATTGGATATTATATTTTCATTTTAAAAAAAAAAGTTAGGCTGCTGATCAGTCACACACTAACCCCGAGCAAAGCACACAACACTGTTCTAACTACTGGATCCAAGGTACACATTGTCCTAACTTGACCATTATATGGTCTGACCACGAATCTGGTCCACAATTTTATAAAAACAATCCAATTCTACCATAATAACAAAAAAACAGTAATAAACAATAAACAGGATCATTAACAACATTGGACGTTCAATAGTGAAAATGGTTTCAATCTGTGTAAAGATCAATATGGCATTTCCAAAGCTTGGCTGTTAGGTAATGAAAGAATTGGATAACAAAGGAATCAACATTTCAGGTTCCAAGGATTTGGTCTTTCAAAGCATAAGATACAATGGTTTGAATGTGTAAGTAATCTGGTTCAGTGTTTAATATTTAGTTTGTATGTATTTGTGGAGTAGTATCGTATATTTGAGGTTCGTATTTGGGTATACAACAATCAATGGTCTAGAAAGAATCAGGTTTACGGCTCAAGATCAATAACTAGAATCAAGGTTTAGGGTTCAGTGCTTCAAAGCACTTGTAATATAAAACAGGACTATCAATCACTATAATATCTCGAGAAAGTTTAGAACACTTACCTGGTACTAGCTTACTACACTGCACTTGCTCTCAATCACCACTGTCTTACTCCTTGACTATCTGTTTCCCTTTCCTACGCCTTGCCTCTTCTGCTCACATATCATAAGCATCTATCAATATTTAACTCATGCGATCTTATTCGACACATACTTCTATCTACCCTTCGTTTCACCCAAATTCGATTAACGGATTGAAAGTTATGCAATAAACAAGTAAACATCGAATATATAGACCGACAGTTAACCAACAAGTCACATATAACACATAACACGTCACATAATTAATGGTATATCATTTATAAAGAAGTCTCGGGTCATAAATAGGCTTTCGGATATTTAAAATAATTTTTAAAATATTTTTCGGAATTAAAACAGATCGTTGAATCAATTTCGAAGTAATAAATAGGGTTCGGTTGGCCAATTCTGGCTTCAAAACAATTTCATAATAATTATCGAGCCTTGAAAACAATTTAAAATAATCTTTTAAAGCTCGAAACTATTTTTCGGAATTTTTGAATCATTTTTAAATAATTAAATCTAATTAAATAATTAATTAAAATCAATTAAAAATTAATTAAATCAATTAATCAATTAATTTTCGAATTAATTGACTAATTAATCAATTAAAAATTAACTGAAGTTAATTAACTAATTAATTCAGATTTATTTTTGAATTAAATATAATTTTTGGAATTAAAATAATAATTTTTGGAATTTTCAGAAATTAAAATCGAATTTTTATAATTAAAATAAATAGGAAATATGATTTTTGAATATTTTTAAAACAGGAATCCAAAATTTGCAAGTTCTGGAAACCTGAGGGACCTAACATCATCATTTTTAAAACTACAAGTACTAAACTGCAATTTTACAACCCCCGTCGCCGGAAAATACAGGGGTGGCCGGAGAACACGATTCCGGCACCCTGACCTCACCACAAGCTCCAGATCACATCTACAGACAACTAGGAACTTATTCATGCAATCAAATCATTCAAATAACCCCAGACTTGGCCGTAAATTGGCCAAGAACATCGCCGGTTTCCGGCGAACTTCGGAAATTTTCAAAACACAACTCCCTTCGATTCAAACATCCTCTGTTAATGAGCTATATGCCAATCGATTGCAAATTTCATAAGGAACATAATCCACTATAAATCAACAGCTAATAACCCCTAAATCAAAATGCCCCATATTTCAATTGAAAACATTCATACGGGTTATAAACCCTAATTTCAAAATTCGAAAATCAAACTCAATTTTGAACATGTTATTGAACTCCAAATCAGACGTATGACATATGCAAATCATCAGGAAAACAAGCTCTACAACATGCAAGCATCAAATCATACAAACAATCATCTTGGAAGAAATTTGTAATCGATTGGAAGAAATTTGCAATTCATATTTTTAATAAAATTAATTCGAAAATAAATAATTTTTCAGAAAATAAACCTTGATTTCTGCAGTGATTTGGAACACAGAATCTGATAGAACACCTCAAGACCTTCGGATTGAGTACTCAAGCTTTTCAAACGGACTCCGGTAACACCTCCGATTGTTGGTTTGATTCTCAGAAAGGTTTTTGAAAATATGAATTTTCTCTGGAAATTTATATAATTACTGACTGCAAATGATTTTTGATACGAAATAAAATACGGTAAAGGCTATTTATAATTACGGAAAATTAGTATCCGGTTGGATCATTCCGGATATAAAACGGTACGTTTATTTGTAAAAACTGATCCAAATGGTATCGGTTTTCGGGACAGTTATCCAAACCAGTACAATTTGTACTGCGGTCTTGGTCTCAGTGCTTGGTTACACGTACTACGAGGTGATAATCGGGATAGTTTAATAAAAAGCTCCCGTTTATCGAAAATATGAGTTTTATTAATTTACCGAAACGAATATTGTATAGAAAATGTTGCGCCGGGACTCGCGCAGGACAAACCGTACACCGGATCGAAAAAGTCGAAACATGGAATATGCTCAGAATATTACAATTAGGTTTGGAAGGAGTTCTCGGAAGAGTTTCGGGTTCCAAAAATGTAACAACGGATGACGTCGGTTGGTTCCCGTTTTTATAAAATAGATTTTAAATACCCGGAAAAAGATTTTATAAATTTCATATGATTCTTATAAATTCATAAATCAACATAAAAATAATTAAGAAGATATGACAATTATCTATATTTTATTTTCGACATATAAAAATTAAAATACTCAATTAATAATATTTTTAAACATCCAAACACATTTAACACTTAACAAATATTTCACAGAATAGATACTGAACACATATAATAATTATTTATTAGCAAAAATAATTACACGATATATCCCGGATATTACATCCTTCCCCCCTTAAAAGGATTCTGTCATCAGAATCTCCTAAGAAAACAAACGAGGGTACTTTTCTCTCATATCACTTTCTAACTCCCAGGTTGACTCTCAACCCTTGGGTTTCTCCATAATAATCTTACTAGCTTTACCACTTTATTTCTCAATACCTTTTCTCTTTTCTCTAGAATCTCTATCGGACCCTCTACATATGACAAATCTTCCTGAAGCTCTATTGGCTCATATTCTATTACATGCCTAGAGTCTGGATTATATTTCTTAAGCATTGATACGTGAAAAACATTATGAATGTGCTCCATGTGCGGAGGTAACGCCAACTCGTAGGCTACTTTGCCAACACGCTTTAGAATCTCAAAAGGTCCGACATATCTTGGGCTCAGCTTTCCTTTCTTTCCAAATCTCGTTAGTCCCTTCCACGGCGATACTTTCAATAATATCAAGTTTCCTTCTTCGAATTCCATGTCTTTCCTGGACTGGTCTGCATATTTCCTTTGACAGTCCTGTGCGACTATCAATCTCTTTTGGATAATTTCAACCACTTCTTTTGTTTGCTGTACTAGTCCAGGTCCAAGTATTTTGCGTTCTCCTACTTCGTCCCAATATACCGGAGATCTACATTTGCGTCCATAAAGGGCTTCATAGGGTGGCATCCCAATACTGGCGTGATAACTATTGTTATAAGCAAACTCTACGAGAGGTAAATGCTCATCCCAACTTCCTTTGAAATCAATAGCACAAACATGTAACATGTCCTCGATTGTCTGGATCGTTCTTTCACTTTGGCCGTCCGTCTGGGGGTGGTAAGCTGTACTCATATTCAGTCTTGTTCCCAAACATTCTTGAAAACTTTTCCAAAATCTTGAATTAAATCTTGGATCTCGATCAGATACGATAGACACAAGAACTGCATGACGAACTACAATTTCCTTCAGGTACATATGGACCAACTTGTCGAGTGAAAATCCTTTATTTATAGGCAGAAAATGAGCTGACTTGGTAAGTCTATCCACTATAACCCAAATGGCATCATGATTAGCCCTTGTTCTTGGTAATCCAACTATGAAATCCATGGCAATATGTTCCCACTTCCACTCTGGAATCTCCAATGGCTGTAGCAATCCGCTTGGTCTTTGATGTTCGGCTTTAACTCTCTGACATGTATAACATCTGCTAACCCATTCCGCAATTTCCCTCTTCATATCCGGCCACCAATAATTTTCCTTTAAATCTCTATACATTTTGGTACTCCCTGGATGGATTGAATATCTTGAATTATGTGCTTCCTGTAAAATTTCATTCTCCAGCTCCGTCACCGGTGGAATCCAAATTCTTGAAGAAAACCTAAGAATACCTTGATCATCCTTTTGCGTGCACAATTCCTCACCTACCAAACGATTTATATCTTGATCCATTACATCTTCCTGACACTTTTTTATTTTCTCTAGCAACTCCGGCTGAAAAGTCATACTGTACACTTTTGCTTCATTAGGCCTGCAAACTTTAATCTCCAATTCCAGTTTTTGAAATTCCTTATATATCTCTTCAGGTACTGATAACACATTTAACTTTTCCTTTCGACTTAACGCCTCTGCTACAACGTTCGCTTTACCGGGATGATAATTAATCGAGCAGTCGTAATCCTTGATCAATTCTAACCATCTCCTTTGTCTCATATTAAGTTCCTTCTGTGTGAATATGTACTTTAAGCTTTTGTGATCCGTAAAAATCTCGCACTTTTCTCCATACAGATAATGTCTCCAAATTTTCAAAGCAAAAACTATGGCAGCTAGCTCCAAATCATGAGTAGGATATTTCTGTTCGTGTGGTTTCAATTGCCTTGACGCATATGCAATCACCTTATCGTGTTGCATTAGAACACATTCTAGTCCTTTATGAGAAGCATCACTATAAATTACAAAATTTCCTTGATCGTCTGGAAGTGACAAAATAGGTGCCGTGATTAATCTTCGCTTCAATTCCTGAAAACTTTCTTCGCACTTATCGTTCCATATAAACTTTTCATTCTTCCATGTAAGCTTTGTCAATGGTATTGCAATCCTTGAAAATTTTTGAACGAATCGACGATAATATCCCGCTAATCCCAAGAAACTTCTTACCTCGGTGGGTGTTCTCGGTCTTTCCCAATTTGTAATTACCTTGATCTTTGCTGGGTCCACTTTGATCCCTTCATTACTGACTATGTGTCCTAAGAACTGAACTTCCTGTAGCCAAAACTCACACTTCGAGAATTTAGCATATAACTTCTTTTTCCTTAAAATCTCCAAAGTTGTTCTCAGATGTTCCGCATGATCCCCTTCCACCTTTGAATAAATCAAAATATCGTCTATAAACACAATAACGAACTTGTCCAAGTATTCCTTGAAAATTCTGTTCATCAGGTCCATAAACGCTACCAGGGCGTTGGTCAATCCAAAAGACATCACTAAAAATTTATAATGTCCATACCTTGTTCTGAAAGCTGTCTTCGGTATATCTTCTGGCTTAATCTTCAGTTGATGATATCTCAATCTTAAATCAATCTTGGAGAAGTACTTGGCTCCCTTCAATTCGTCAAATAGATCGTCAATTCTGGGTAACGGATACTTGTTCTTGATTGTAAGCTTGTCGAGCTCCCTATAGTCGATGCACAGTCTCATGCTTCCATCTTTCTTCTCGACAAATAATACTGGGGCTCCCCACGGGGATACACTGGGTCTGATTACTCCCTTCTCTAATAATTCTTGTAATTGCTTCGCTAGCTCCTTCATTTCATCGGGCGCCATTCTATACGGGGCCTTGGATACCAGTTCTGTTCCAGGTGCTAAGTCGATTGCAAACTCAATTTCTCTATCTGGAGGAAGTCCTGGTAACTCGTCGGGAAACATATCTGGAAATTCATTCAATACTGAAATATCTTCAAGTTTCGCTGGCTCCTGACTCCTATCAATCACATATGCCACGAAATGCTCGCATCCTTGTCGTAATAACTTCTTGGCTTGAATTATCGTTAAGAACTTCTTTACTTGTTTCTGGCCCTTGAACGTTACTATTCTTTCATCTGGCGTTTTCATTATTACTTTCTTATTTCGACAATCTATCTGGGCATCGTGCTTAGATAACCAATCCATTCCTAAGATAACGTCAAATTCTCCTAACTTAAATGGTATCAAATCTACACAAAACTTACTACCAGAAATCTCAATCTCACAATTCCCACAAACTTGATTAACAGATACTCGTTCTTGATTTGCCAATTCCACAGTCATTATTTCATTTAAATACTCAACTGGATAATTTAACTTACTAACAAAATCTTGTGAAACAAACGATCGAGTTTCTCCCGAATCTATTAACACTTTGGCACATAAAGAATTCACATTAAGCGTATCTTCCACGACATCCGTATCCTGGATAGCATCCTTCAAAGACATGTCAAAAACTCTAGCCCTTGAAGTCTCATTCACTACTGGGGTAGATCCCATAATCCTTAATGCATTATTGACTGGGGCTGGTGTCTTGCAATCCCTGGCTATATGTCCTGGTTTCCCACATTTAAAGCACGTAAATCCAATGGCTAGAACCTTCACTGCTGGATTCCGGATAGGCTGATCCTTATTTGCTGGCTGATTTCGGCAATCCCTTGAATAGTGCCCTTTTCTGATTGCACTTGAAACAAACTACATTCAACTTATTACAAACTCCACCATGCTTCTTCCCACATACTTGACAATCTGGAAAAGTTAATCTCAACTGATTTGGCTGATTCGCATTAACTGGACGGTTGCCCTGGCTTCCGTCGCTTGCATTTTATCTCCTGAAATTAAAATTTCTCCCTGACTGAAACTTACCCTTCTTAAAATTTGGAAACTTCTCTGGTTTTGACTGACCTTCATTCCCTTCAAATTTCCTTTTCTTGCTTTCTTTCTCCTTCTGTGACATCTCACTCTCTGTCTCTGCGATCATAGCCTTCTGTACAACTCCTGCATAGGTATCCAATTCAAAAATGGCTACCTTCCCTCTGATCCATGGTTTCAAACCTTGCTGGAATCTTTTAGCCTTCTTCCAGTCAGTATCCACATACGACGGCACATACCTTGACAATTCCTCAAACTTACTCTCATAATCTGTCACCGACATGTTTCCTTGCTTTAGTTCTAAAAACTTCAACTCCATCTGATCCTGGACAAACTGAGGAAAATACTTTTCTAAAAACAATTCCTTAAACCTGTCCCAAGTAATAACATCTGTACCTTCCAATATTTTCACCATCTCCCACCAATAGGTGGCCTCATTATTCAAATAGTAACTTGCAAACTCAACCTTCTGTTCTTCCTTTACTTTCACTAAGGCAAATGCCTTCTCTATCTCCTTTAACCAAACATTTGCTTCAATCGGCTCTAAGGAACCCTTAAATTCTAGTGGGTTTATTGCCTGAAAAGTTTTGAAAGTTACCTGGGGATTGGTCTGTCTTTGTTGTTGTTGTGCCAGGTGAACTGTTTGTTGGGCCAAGATTTGAAGAATCTGGGCTATTGCTGGGTCTATAGGTCCTGGGTTTGCATTCTGGTTTGTATCATCTTGGTTATTATTATTTTTGTTATTGGTTTCTTCATTCTGGTTGTTGGTGCGGGTATTTCTTCTGGGAGACATTTTCTGTAAAGAATCAAACAACTTATTTAGCTTTTAAACCAATTTTTTTTGCAGAAAAGAAAAGTTTTGTAAAACAGAAGTATCTCTTTTTGAAAACAGTTGTAACAGTTGAACTAAGTAAATTACATGCTTCTTTACAGAATATAAATAGTTATGGAAAATAGGGTACATGGTATCACAGGGGTATAACTGGTGCAATAAATAAGGTAAAGTAAAACAGGTGCAGTAAAGTAAATGACAGTGCTGGAAAGGAAAAGGTACTGATATATATAGATCAAAAGTTTTGGGTAGTACAAGCGTAAAGACGCTTTAAAAGTAAAAACAAAAGGGTACAACAACCTACTCACTAGTCAGCATAGCTAGTCTATAAATATAACCCAAAAGTCTACTGATACATACTACACACTACTGTACATACTACACAACCAAAACAACACTGATCAGTATCTCTATCTCTGAATTTCTGACTCATGGAAAATCTGGACCTCCAACTGAAGGCTCTGAGTGATCAACTGATACGGGGATGATAGAGTCGGCCATCGCTGCTATCTGAAATCATATCGCAATATAAGAATCTCGAACAATGACGCGAATTACACTAATACCTGTTATACCCTAGCACTCAACTTCTCGACGTTCTATCTTTCTATTCCTTTCTTCTAATCCTAACCCTCTACCCATTCCCGTCAATCTAGGCTTGTGTCAGTGACTTATAACCTGTAGCTCTGATACCAAACCTGTGGCGCCCTCCAAACCCGGGTCAGAAGTTTGGGGTCCACACACACATACCTTATCTATAACCTGCTTATAACAATAATAAAGATAATAATAATATGCAGTGACCCTACTTACCAACTACCACGGACCGTAACAGGTTAAAGTATGCAAACAAGCCAAACACATCTACTTATATTACAAACCGTTCGAATCCCAACTATCCAAACTCAGAACTGAGTATTAAACATTATTACAAACTTTTACAAACTTAAAATTATTCCAAAAGAAGCCTACTAGCTCAAATCGATCAACCTGAACCCCTAGCTCTCGCGCTGGACTGGGGATCCTCGGTACCAACCAGTTCCTTTTTAACTGGAAAGAACATAAGCAACATCGCACAAATGAGCTAACTAGCTCAGCAAGTCACAATGACAAAACTGAGAATAATGATCATCAGGTAAATATGGTTATGATATCAAGTGAACAATGGATTATGATTTAGAATTGGATATTATATTTTCATTTTAAAAACCAAGATTAGGCTGCTGATCAGTCACGCACTAACCCCGAGCAAAGCACCCAACACTGCTATAACTACTGGATCCAAGGCACACATTGGCCTAACTTGACCATTATATGGTCTGACCACGAATCTGGTCCACAATTTTATAAAAACAATCCAATTCTACCATAATAACAGAATAAACAGTAATAAACAATAAACAGGATCATTAACAACATTGGACGTTCAATAATGAAAATGGTTTCAAACTGTGTAAAGATCAATATGGCATTTCCAAAGCTTGGCTATTAGGTAATGAAAGAATTGGATAACAAAGGAATCAACATTTCAGGTTCCAAGGATTTGGTCTTTCAAAGCATAAGATACAATGGTTTGAATGTGTAAGCAATCTAGTTCAGTGTTTAATATTTAGTTTGTATGTATTTGTGGAGTAGTATCGTATATTTGAGGTTCGTATTTGGGTATACAACAATCAATGGTCTAGAAAGAATCAGGTTTACGGCTCAAGATCAATAACTGGAATCAAGGTTTAGGGTTCAGTGCTTCAAAGAACTTGCAATATAAAATAGGACTATCAATCACAACAATATCTCGAGAAAGTTTGGAACACTTGCCTGGTACTAGCTTACTACACTACACTTGCTCTCAATCACCACTGTCTTACTCCTTGACTATCTGTTTCCCTTCCCTACGCCTTGCCTCTTCTGCTCACATATCATAAGCATCTATCAATATTTAACTCATGCGATTCTATTCGACACATACTTCTATCTACCCTTCATTTCACCCAAATCCGATTAACGGATTGAAAGTTATGCAATAAACAAGTAAACATCGAATATATAGACCAACAGTTAACCAACAAGTCACATATAACACATAACACATCATATAATCAATGGTATATCATTTATAAAGAAGTCTCGGGTCATAAATAGGCTTTCAGATATTTAAAATAATTTTTAAAATATTTTTCGGAATTAAAACAGATCGTTGAATCAATTTCGAAGTAATAAATAGGGTTCGGTTGGCCAATTCTGGCTTCAAAACAATTTCATAATAATTATCGAGCCTTGAAAACAATTTAAAATAATCTTTTAAAGCTCGAAACTATTTTTCGGAATTTTTGAATCATTTTTAAATAATTAAATCTAATTAAATAAATAATTAAAATCAATTAATAATTAATTAAATCAATTAATCAATTAATTTTCGAATTAATTGACTAATTAATCAATTAAAAATTAACTGAAATTAATTAACTAATTAATTCAGATTTATTTTTGAATTAAATATAATTTTTGGAATTAAAATAATAAATTTTGGAATTTTCATAAATTAAAATCGAATTTTTATAATTAAAATAAATAGGAAATATGATTTTTGAATATTTTTAAAACAGGAATCCAAAATTTGCAAGTTCTGGAAACCTGAGGGACCTAACATCATCGTTTTTAAAACTACAGGTACTAAACTACAATTTTACAACCCCCGTCGCCGAAAAATACAGGGGTGGCCGGAGAACACGATTCCGGCACCCTCACCTCACCACCAGCTCCAGATCACATCTACAGACAACCAGGAACTTATTCATGCAATCAAATCATTCAAATAACCCCAGACTTGGCCGGAAATTGGCCAAGAACATCGCCGGTTTCCGGCAAACTTCGGAAATTTTCAAAACACAATTCACTTCGATTCAGACATCCTCAGTTAACGAGCTATATACCAATCGATTGCAAATTTCATAAGGAACATAATCCACTATAAATCAACAGCTAATAACCCCTAAATCAAAAAGCCCCAAATTTCAATTGAAAACATTCATACGGGTTATAAACCCTAATTTCAAAATTCGAAAATCAAACTCAATTTTGAACATGTTATTGAACTCCAAATCAGACGTATGACATATGCAAATCATCAGGAAAACAAGCTCTACAACATGCAAGCATCAAATCATACAAACAATCATCCGGACAAAAATTCATATTTTTAATACAATTAATTCGAAAATAAATAATTTTTCAGAAAATAAACCTTGATTTCTGCAGTTATTTGGAACACAGAATCTGATAGAACACCTCAAGACCTTCGAATTGAGTACTCGAACTTTTCAAACGGACTCCGGTAACACCTCCGATTGTTGGTTTGATTCTCAGAAAGGTTTTTGAATATATGAATTTTCTCTGGAAATTTATATAATTACTGACTGCAAATGATTTTTGATACGAAATAAAATACGGTAAAGACTATTTATAATTATGGAAAATTAGTATCCCGTTGAATCATTCCGGATATAAAACGGTACGTTTATTTGTAAAAACTGATCCAAACGGTATCGGTTTTCGGGACAGTTATCCAAACCAGTACAATTTGTACTGCGGTCTTGGTCTCAACGCCTGGTTACACGTACTACGAGGTGATAATTGGGATAGTTTAATAAAAAGCTCCCATTTATCGAAAATATGAGTTTTATTGATTTACCGAAATAAATATTGTATCGAAAATGTTGCGCCGGGACCCGCGCAGGACAAACCGTACACCAGATCGAAAAAGTCGAAACATGGAATATGCTCGGAATATTACAATTAGGTTAGGAAGGAGTTATCGGAAGAGTTTCGGGTTTCAAAAACGTAACAACGGATGACGTCGGTTGGTTCCCGTTTTTATAAAATAGATTTTAAATACCCGAAAAAAGATTTTATAAATTTCATATGATTCTTATAAATTCATAAATTAACATAAAAATAATTAAGAAGATATGACAATTATCTATATTTTATTTTGGACATATAAAAATTAAAATACTCAATTAATAATATTTTTACACATCCAAACACATTTAACACTTAACAAATATTTCACAGAATAGATACTAAACACATATAATAATTATTTATTAGCAAAAATAATTACACGATATATCCCGGATATTACAAGGATGCCATCACAGCCATGCCACCCACAGCTGATGATGATGTTGATTATCAAACTGGTGGTTCTGAGGATATATTTGGGGATGAAGATGATAATGAAGGAGAGTTCATGGATATAGGGGAGAAACAGGCACTAGCTCAAGATCAAACATTCCATCTTCGATGTTTTCCTAAGCATGTGATGAGCACCATTTCAAATCCACTCTTTCTCACATCATTCAGCAAACTGAGACAACCCTTCAAACTACTACAAATGTTAACACCAAGAGACTTCTACACGCACATCTGAACTCTCTCCAAATGCATCAATTTCAATCTGTCAAACAAAATCTAGATGTTACTGAGCTGATGACAGAAATTGATCAAGTCAAGAAGGATGTTACTGAGAGATTGGAGGCCAAGTTTCCTAGCACAACCATGCTAGACATCAATAGACAACTTAGGAAAATTTTTGATCTAGCCAGCAAGGTGGACTCCTTAGACAAAAGGCTCAAAACCCTGAAAACATCAATTACTAAAATCCATCTCCATCAAGCCCAATAAACTCTGCTTCTTCAGAAACTGGTGGCTGCATAAACCTCAACCTCCACTCAACTTGATGCTAACAAAAAGGGGGAGAAAGAATCTATCATTCCAGTTAGCCGGGGGAGTCAACAAGAGAGGGGGAGAAAGTGCTCAATATTCAAGTAAGCAAAGTGATTGTTCCAGCAGTTACTTTCACAAAGCCTCGAGCCTTGGACAACATTGATCTGATCAAGATAACAGCTGCTAATTTGGAATCCAATGAAAAAATTTAAAAAGATTGATGTGCACCAGTTGAGCAAGAACTGGATGGAAAATGGAAGAAGCTTGATGAAAATATCAAGAAGAAATTTTGTCCAATTGAAAAGCAAGACAAAGTATTTTCTCACTTCTGCCAATTGAGACAAATTTCAGCTACTGAAATGAGCCTAGAGAACATGGATAGGGGTCAACCCTCATCAATCAAGTCTCCAAATGCCAGTGTGATCTTTCAACCAAAAAGGAATTATCCAAAGAATTCAGACAAAAATCCACTGGACCTATCTTATGAAACCCCTAGTCCAGCTGAAAAGAAGCTGCTTGCGAGGTCTATTGCTTTATCCAAAGATCCCAGAGACACAGTGTCAAAGAACAAAATTGCTAAGATCTATAGGAATGGTAAACTAATCTGTGTAGTGGCTGGTGTAACACCCCCAAATTCGGGGTCAGGGATCCGGGTTGTCACGAGTTCCATTTCCCTTAATAATACTTAATCTTAACAATCAACCAACTACTGCGTACTGTGACCCCACAATATACACACACACACCACAAGTTATAGTCTCAGAGATGAATACCAAAAGTAACACAAGTCATTTTATTCCACAATTATAAGTCATTACACCTCAAAAGGGTTTCTGAATAAATTTACATATTCTTTGCCATTATTACAATTCATAATATACATAAGTCTGGTACATCAATAGTTGAAAACCTAGCCTATTGGTAGTTCCTACCTCAGCTACGGCGGCATCAACGCCTACAGGAAACTGCGAAACGTTTCCTATCGGCTCGCGAATTGCGAGCTTGATCCTGTTCATCTTATCTATCTGTTGTTGTGTGATGAAAGAAGAAAGGAAGGGTGAGCAACAAGCCCACCGAAATAATATGTATAATAATTAACTGTTAGATATATTTGATAATGTCATGGCTAATATAATTTATGTTTAGATTTCAGATCTTACTTAACAGGACAAATCAGTACTTAACCGTTGATCAGTACTTATACTGGAAGTCAGGACTTAAGGATATCAGTACTTATATTATCAGGAGATAATTATCAGAAGTTAGATATCATAACTTAAGTACTGAAGGACGATCAGATAAGGACAGTAGCTGATTAAAGGAAAGAAGATCAAGATAAACATAAGAAGAGATATGCATAAAGAAGGAGTTCCGTGAAGAATGGAATACTTGGAAGAAAAGATATCTGATTGATATATTTTAGGAAGCATAATTATATTCCATATCAATTAGCGATTATCTTGTAACTGTGTAGTATATAAACACAGACATAGGGTTTACACTATAAGTGTTATCATATTCGAGAAGATTATTCATTGTAACCCTAGTAGCTCTCGTGATATTTGTTCATCACTGAGAGGTAACAGTTCCATACTGTAATAGAGTTTATTGTTTCAATAAAGTTTGTTTTCTGTTTCTTAAGATATTAAAGTTCGATTTGATTGTATTATACACTGTATTCACCTCCTCTACAGTGTGTGTGACCTAACAAGTGGTATCAGAGCTATTCTGTTAACACACATACAGTTAAAGATCCAAACACAATCATGTCTGACACAGAAACTCCAACTAAGCCTACCAAAACTGAGGAACCACCAAAGATACAAAATCAGAGTCGGTATGAGACCATCAGAGTTCCCATACTGAGACCATCTGAATATCCCATATGGAAGGTGAGAATGACCATGTTCCTGGAAGCAACAGATCCAGAATATCTTGATAGAATCAAGGAAGGGCCTCACAAATCAACCAAGCTTGCTGTTGCAGTTGCAGGTGAAGCAGCAAAGACTGTACCAAAGGAAAAGAGTGATTATACTGCTGAAGATATATCATCAATTGCTAAGGATGCTAAGGTACAACACTTACTGCATAGTGCCATTGATAATGTAATGTCAAACAGGGTAATCAACTGCAAGACTGCTAAGGAGATATGGGATGCTCTGGAAACAAGATGTCAGGGAACTGACACAATTAAGAAGAACAGGAAGATAATACTCACTCAAGAGTATGAACACTATGACTCAAAGACTAATGAGTCATTGAATGATCTATATGATAGATTTGTCGAACTTTTGAATGATTTGCCATTGGTTGATAAAGAGTATGATCTTGAAGATTCAAACCTTAAATTCCTGTTAGCTCTTCCTGAATGCTGGGATTTGAAGGCAACGACAATAAGAGACAACTACAATCTTGATGAAACAACTCTTGATGAAATCTATGGAATGCTCAAGACTCATGAACTTGAGATGGAACAAAGAAGCAAGAGGAAAGGAGGAAAGTCAAGGACAGTTGCTCTTAAGGCTGAAGAAGAATCCCCCAAAGCAGCTTCCTCAAGGAAAGACAAGGGTAAAGCTCTTTTCATAAAGTCTGATACTGAGTGATCAAGTTCTGAAAGTGATGATGACTCAGATTCTGAAAGCTTACCTGAGACTGATGCTGATGAGGAGATGATGAAGCTGTATGCTCTTATGGTGAAAGAAATCACAAAGATTGCATACAGGAAGTTCAGGAAGGGAAAGAAGTTTTCCAGGAAAGGCATAAGTTCTGATAAGAAGAATTTCAGAAGATCTGAAGGCAGAGGAGGAAAGTCTGACAGAGGAGATTATACCAATGTTAAATGCTATAACTGTGGTGAGAAAGACCACATATCTCCTAATTGCAAGAAGGTAAATGGTGACAAAGGTAAGGCTCTTGTCACAAAGTAGAAAAGCTGGACAGACACCTCAGACTCTGAAAGTGAGGAGAACTATGCATTGATGGCAAATGCTGATAAAGAAAGTGCTGAGAGCAGTTCTGAAGCTGCTGAAACAAAGGGCAACAGGAAAAATATTCTAGTTCTGGACAGTGGATGTTCAGGACATATGACTGGAAATAAGGCCCTGCTATCAGACTTTGTGGAGAAAGCTGACCCAAGTGTTTCCTATGGAGATGGCAACATTGGAAAAACATTGGGATATGACAATATCAATCTTGGGAATGTCATAATTAAAGATGTAGCTCTGGTCTCAGGACTTAAACACAATCTGCTGAGTATAAGTCAAATCTGTGACAGAGGTTATCATGTTGATTTCTTTGAAGAACACTGTGAAATTGTGAGTAAATCTAAAGGCAAAGTTGTTCAAAAAGGATACAGGCGTGGTAACATTTATGAAGCTAAGCTTTCAACAAGTACTGATGGTTCTGCAATTTGTCTGATGAGTAGAGCATCAATTGAAGAAAGCTGGAATTGGCACAAGAAACTCTTTCATTTAAATTTCAACAATATAAATGAACTGGTCAAGAAAGATCTTGTGAGAGGACTGCCAAAGTTAGTATTTGCTCCTAATGGCCATTGTGATTCCTGTCAGAAGGCCAAACAAAGAAAATCTTCATTCAAGAGCAAGACTGAATCATCAATTCTTGAGCCTTATCATCTACTACATGTTGATCTATTTGGTCCAGTGAATGTCATGTCTATTGCAAAGAAGAAATATGCGTTGGTCATAGTGGATGAGTTCACCAGATACACATGGGTGTATTTCTTGCACACAAAAAGTGAAACTGCATCTATCTTGATTGATCATGTCAAACATCTGGATAAATTGGTCAAAGATTCTGTGAAAATCTTAAGGAGTGATAATAGCACTAAGTTCAAGAATTTGATAATGGAAGAGTTCTGCAAAAACCATGGAATAAAGCAGGAATTTTCTGCTCCTGGAACTCCACAGCAAAATGGAGTTGTTGAAAGGAAGAATAGAACTCTCATTGAAGTTGCACGTACAATGCTTGAAGAAGCAAAGCTTCCAACCTATTTCTGGGCTGAAGCTGTGCAGACTGCTTGTTTTACTCAAAATGCAACACTCATTAACAAGCATGGAAAAACACCATATGAGATGGTGAAGAAAAAGAAGCCAAATCTGAAGTACTTTCATGTATTTGGATGCAAGTGTTTTGTTCTCAAGACTCATCCTGAACAGCTATTCAAGTTTGATCTAAAAGCTGATGAAGGAATCTTTGTTGGATATCCACTTTCCATAAAAGCCTTCAGAGTCTATAATTTGAGAACAAAAGTGGTCATGGAATCTATCAATGTCTCTTTTGATGACAAGAAGATTACTGGTCTTGAAGATTTCATTGATCATGATGAGCTGAGATTTGAAAATGAAGACTCAAATTCTGATACTGAAAATCCTGACAGTCTAAGTCCTGATACTGTAAACTCTGATGGATTAAACTCTGATGTTATTGAAACTGTGGTGACTACGTCAAAGGAAGATGCACCAATGCAGGGGGAGCATACTCAAGATCCTACCACATCTCAAGAAACATCAGAACATACATCCGGCTCTTCAAGTTCTGATTCGTCAAGTTCTGATAA
The DNA here is from genome assembly GCF_009905375.1 of Apium graveolens. NCBI lineage: Eukaryota > Viridiplantae > Streptophyta > Magnoliopsida > Apiales > Apiaceae > Apium > Apium graveolens. The sequence goes on along the minus strand of NC_133651.1, from coordinate 65,778,901 downwards.
GCCAAGTTCTGCCAGTGCTGAAAATCTAAATTCTGAAGAATCCAACTCAGAGAGCATAGTTTCAGGGGGAGCATCAGAAAATGAAAATGAAGATAGCATGGATCATGGGGGAGCATCCAGTTCTAGAGAAAACCTTCCATCTGCAAGGAAGTGGACAAAATCACATACACCTGATTTGATAATTGGAAATCCTGATGCAGGTGTCAGAACTAGAACAGGTACTTCAAATGAATGTCTTTACAACTCTTTTCTCTCTCAGACTGAGCCAAAGAAAGTGGAAGAAGCTTTTCAAGATGCTGATTGGGTGCAAGCAATGCAGGAAGAGTTAAATGAATTTGAAAGAAACAAAGTCTGGACCCTAGTGCCAAGACTAAAGAATAGATCTGTTGTTGGTACAAAGTGGGTATTCAGAAACAAAACTGACAGTGATGGCATAATTACAAGGAATAAGGCAAGGCTGGTTGCAAAAGGATATTCTCAACAGGAGGGAATTGACTATGATGAAACATTTGCACCAGTTGCTAGGCTAGAAGCCATAAGGATATTTTTGGCTTATACTGCTCACAAAAAGTTTACTGTCTTTCAAATGGATGTGAAAAGTGCTATTCTCAATGGAGAATTGGAGGAGGAAGTATATGTTGAACAACCTCCAGGCTTTGTAGATTCCAAACATCCAGATTATGTCTACAGGCTTGATAAAGCACTTTTTGGACTTAAGCAAGCTCCTAGAGCATGGTATGAGGCTTTAGCTTAGTTTCTTCTGGAAAGTGGATTCAACAGAGGAACAATAGACAAAACACTGTTCTACCTCAACCATGGAAAGGACTTACTTCTCTTCCAGATTTATGTTGATGATATCATTTTTGGGTCTACAAATGACAGACTCTGCAAGAAGTTTGCCAAACTGATGCAGTCAAGATATCAGATGAGTATGATGGGGGAACTTAGCTATTTTCTGGGCCTTCAAGTCAAGCAGAATGAAGAAGGCATTTTTATTTGTCAAACTAAGTACACCAGAAACTTGCTAAAGAAATTCAGAATGTAAGATTGTTCAAGTGCATCCACTCCCATGGCCACTGCAACAAAACTGGATAAGGATACTGGTAAATCAGTAGATATTACTGATTACAGAGGTATGATTGGCTCTCTACTCTATCTAACTGCTAGTAGACCTGATATCATGTATGCTACCTGTCTTTGTGCAAGATTTCAAGCAGATCCAAGAGAACCTCACTTAACAGCTGTGAAAAGAATTTTTAAGTATCTTAAAAGAACAGCTGATCTGGGATTGTGGTATCCTAGAGAATCAGATTTTAAACTAATAGGTTACTCAGATGCAGATTTTGCAGGTTGCAAAATTGACAGGAAAAGCACAAGTGGAAGCTGCCAATTTCTTGGAGGCAGATTGGTTTCTTGGTTCAGCAAGAAACAAAAGTCAATTTCCACATCAACTGCAGAAGCAGAGTATATTGCTGCAGGAAGCTGTTGTGCACAGATTCTTTGGATGAAGAATCAGTTACTGGATTATGGGTTAACATATTTCAAAATCCCTATTTACTGTGATAATCAAAGTGCTATTGCTATGACAAGTAATCCAGTTCAAGACTCTATGACAAAGCACATCAGCATCAGGTACCACTTCATAAGGGAACATGTGGATGAAGGTACAGTGGAATTGCACTCTGTTCCAACAGATCAACAACTAGCAGATATCTTCACAAAACCACTGTGTGAAGCCACTTTTACAAGATTGGTAAATGAACTTGGAATGGTTTCAGGTTCTTTTTCTAAATCTGTCTAGTTTTGTTCTGTTTCATTAGACTTTATGATCAGTATTTACAGAATGTAATCTCTTTGTGTATTCTGTGATTAATTGAAATATGCGTTCAAGTACTGATTGTTGTCTGAAATATGTTTCTAAACTCTGATAAGTGATATGTCTGTTTAAGTAACTATCCAATCCTTTGAGGATAACTGTGCTAGATACTGACCTAGTAGTCTTCAATAAATAGATGATCCCATGTAAGAAGTAATTATTTCTGTGGAAATCTTATGACACAAGCAAATTCTGATAATTGAGCTTAGTTGAGTTTACTTTGTTTATCTTATTACTAAGTCACAAATTAAAATAATGCTACTCATCTGTTAAGTTCTGATACAAGTAAATCTGTTGAATGTACTAAGTGCTGATAAACCTCAATTATTAAAAGAAAAAGCAAAAAGATCAAAGAATAAAATCAGGTACTCCTTTGAGATCTAGAGTAAAAATGTGGAAGGGACGACCCAAGTGCATTGCTGGTATTAAGTAAATATGCATTAGAAAAGCAAAATATTTTCTTGGTGACTTTTCACACTCTATGATTACTGGAGAAATACTCTGATAATAGCATAAATTCTGATAAGCAGTCGTGACTCACTTACACTGAGAAGCCACTGTAAAATAGAATTTAAAAAGATGCATAAAATTAGCACAAAACAGTTGAGGTGGACTCAAGCATGAACTCATTCATCAGTAGGTTTCAGGATAATGACAGCTCTTTAACAAAATTTTAATTATGCCTTATTTCTAAGATGTACTGAAGTGAATCAGACCTTACTCCTTGTCTGAAATTTAGCTTAATACATACACTAATCACTCCATCTAAATGATGAAAATTACTGTGGTGGTCTCTGTTGTTTTAGATAAACAGTCATTGTGTCATTTTGTACTAACTCTGAGGACAAGTTCTGGTTGCATATTCTGACGATTAAGTTCTGAAGAGTATAACTCAGAACTTGTATGAGGATTTACTAAGATATGCATTCCTTTTTCGAGTTAAGAAATTATGTTCTGATGACTGTTAAGTTCTGATATAAGTCTAAGTTCTGATATTACAGTCTAATTCTTTACTTGACTTATCTGTGGATAAAATTTGATAACAGTCTCGGTTCAAAATAGAATATGTTGAAGTGGAAGATTAATAGTCACTATGGTTAGGGTTAATGGTATTCGTACTTGAACAGTCCACTTTTACTTGTTTCTTGTGCGCATTCAACCATGTTTTCTCCTTCCAATGAATGTTATTCTTTTTCCAAGTCTGGGGAGACGAGGTAGAATTAATTCTACCTGTCAGCATTAAATACTTTTACGTCTCCTGGCATTCTCTTGCCTATATAAGCAGGCACTTCACATCAGCCTTCCCATCAAATTCTTTCTCACAAACTTACCTTCATACTTTTTCTTTCAAAAACACAATGGTCAGATACAACATGTTTTTGAACTACCAAATCTTCAATATGGAGCTAAGCTATGCCGACTAGCAGCAGGAATGGCACGTCACGACCATTCCTGAGGAGATATGGGACTCTGTCCCACAGGAGGTACTGACCCACCTCCTGATTTTCTATATGGACTACCATCGCCATCTGGAGCGATTGGAGGAGGAAAGGCTGGAAGCTCTCCGCCAACAAGAGCGAATCATCCGACTCGCCATTCTGTTTGTCGAGAGTAGGAAGAAGAAATGATTTAATCTCGTCTTCTTCCTGTTTTTCTTCATCATCAACTTTGTCAGGCTTCTTAGCTAGGACTAAGGCTGTTGATGTTAGGTTTAGCAGCTTAGGGAAATCTTGTATAAGTACTGATGTAATTTCAATTTCATGAATGTATTCTCTTGATATATTAATGAAATTTGTTTTTGTTTCAAAATTTTGTCTCTAAGTTATTTAGTAATGCATTGGTAAATCCTGATTTATTCATATTCTGATGACCATATAAATTCTGTTTTAATTTAAGTTATGATTTTTCTTTATCGGCACTTACTCATCTAATTTATCTTGGTCATTTTCACGTGATTTATTTTCAGAATATTAATGATGTAGTGAAAAATAATTAAATCAGTGGGAACGGTTTCAATTTTGAATTAAAACTGTTTCACCTTGATTAATGGAATATCTGGGTAAGTGGAACGGTTTTCCCTTGAAAACAGGCAAGTGGGTAAGTAATGATTACTGTTTTCTCGAGCCCAGTAACTATCCGTTATTACTGCATGTCTGACAGGTGTCCCAACGGTTACTTTTTATGTATAAGTAACAGAGAGAAAAGATTGTCAAATCTTTTATTTACTTTTCTCTTTTATCTCTCTCTCTCTTTACTTTCATTATTTCTCATCTATTGACAATTTTTCATACAAACATTTTATCAAACACAATACAGGCAACCGTATTTATCTCAATTTTTCACATGGCACCTAAGGATTTAATCATTGATGGAGCTAAGTTTGTTCCAAACAACTATGCTGCAATTCTTGATCATGCTGAAGCTCCATTTGAATTGCATTTTGTGCAAGATCTTCTTGCACACAGTGAGATTGGGTATACATTAACTCAGCCTTCAGTCTTTTCGAGCCAACAAGTTCTGACGTTTTGGAGGACTGGGCACTTTGATGATGGTGGTAGACATGGCACTCCTAGTATTGTTTTCGAAGTAGGTGATTCTTCTTATGCAGTTACTCCTGGTACAATACGCAAGGCTCTACATCTCCCAGAAGGTTGCACCTTTTCAATTCCAGAAGAATTAGCTCTTCAGGAGTTAATGGCAAATTTGGGGTATGAAAAGAGTTTAGCAAAACTTGGGCAGTTGAAACGGGCTCATATCAGACGAGAATGGAGCTTCTTCTTCGACTGCATCACTAAAGCTTTTGGGAACAAATGTTCGAATTTTGATGCTATCCCAATTCTGAGTCAGCACATCGGGTATGCTATTATACATCAAACTCATTTTGATTTTGCAACTGGTATAATTGGTCTTATTGGGGATAGGATGACAGAGGATAGGAATGTTGTCTATTTTGCTAGATTCTGTCAACTTATTTATACTTTTTGTACTGATGAACCTCAATTAGTCAGTTCCTCAACCCCACCTTTTAAAGTTACAAAATGCTACTTTAATGACCTGGTAAATGCTGACACAAAGAAATCAGTGGTTAGACCATTACAGATTCTTCAGTCTGTAAAACAGATCCTAGTAAATGCTGATCCTGATACTTATAGATCTGTTTACTCTGATGTCCAACCAACAACAAACACTCAAAAACCATCATCCTCAGCACCTACCACTCATTCTACTCAACCTACCCTCAGGACATATCTCAAATCCTATCTCCCCACTTCACAGACTGTTCAACCCTCATCCTCAGCACCTACTGTGAAGCCTTCATCCTCCAAGCCAAAGAGGACAAAGACTATTCCTCAAACACCTCAAAAGAGAAGGAGGATTGCCTTAAGAGATGACTCTGATACTGAGGACCAGGTTCCTTCTTCAGAACCTGTTGTAGGTGAAGCTGAGAAAGAGACTTCTCAGAGGGATTCTAGAATTGGGGGAGCTAGGCTTCTCAAGAGGCTTAGAAGAATGACAGTTCCTGAAACTCCCAAGGAATCCAAATCAACAAAGAGATACAAGAAACAGAGGGCACACAGGCCAGTTTCAGATGATGAAGAGGAAGCAGCTAAGGAAGGGGATCAGGAATCTCTGATCTCACAAGACAAGGAATTTGCTCCAGTCACTTCTTCTCCATCAACTCCATCTAAGGAAGCTATTTCTGAAAAGGCTAACACACCTTCTGTGTCTCCTGTTCATCCAGGCACAAGTGCTGATATTGATGTTCAAAACTTGGTTGTGCCTGAAGTAATTCTCTTAGAAGCTCCAACATCAACTAATCCTTCAACAACACCTGTTCCTGATGCTGTTCAAACTCCAGAGTTATCTACAACACCTTCTCTGCATCAAGATGCTGATGATCAGACTTTAGGTGAGCATCAGGATATGGTTGTTGATCAGAACTTAGAACCAGATCAGCAATTAGAGGATGCTGAAGCCTCCATTGCTACTCACACTGTTGTTTTAACAGAAGATACTGATTCTTTAAGTTCTGATGCTGCAAATGATGGAGATACAGGTGATGCTGCTCCCACTGCATATGCTGATGCAGCAGGTCCTTCAGGACATGCTCCTCAACAGACTATTCTAAAGTCTGACCTGGTTAAGAAGTTTGTTACCAGAGAAGCACCAGTACCTTGGAGTGAAACTCCTGCAGGACAGGAGTGGACTAAGGAATGAAACTCAGTTTCATGTGTTCCAACTGAAAAGCATCTTGCTGAGCACTTGACAAAAGCTGATGAAATGTTAAATTCTGATGATTTCAAAACCCAGCTTAGAGTCACTGCATTGAGTACTAAACATCTACAAGGTCTTCACTCAACTACTCATGCAGAGCTACACAAGATTCAGGAAGAATTTATCAAACAGGAACAAGTTTGGAAAATTGATAAGAAAAAGTTCTTCCAACCTACCATTGACAGGATTGCTTATATTGAGAAGACTCAAGATCATCAACAATCTCAGATTGATGATATTCTGAAAAATTAAGCTTCTCAGCAATCACAACTGACTGAAATCCAAACCTCAGTGGAATTGCTTATCTCTCTTCTACTACCTGCTGATGCCAAAAAGGGGGAGAAAGTAATTAAGTCCAAATGCAAGACTGACAAGACACTGACAGGGAAGGATGATGAAAAAGATGATCAAGGAAACCCTGGAATGGGTAGAGGTTATAGTCAAGGTAGAAGATTCACATCAAGAAAACCTGAAATCACAAGTCACAGGACAAGTTCTGATACTGGGAAAAGAATAAGTTCTGATGCTGGTAAAAGGATAAGTTCTGATGAACTTTTAGATCTTGATGAGGAAATGTCAAGACAGTTATTTCTTCAGGAAAATCCAGGAATCGACTTGGAAAGTTTAATGGAAGAAGAAGCCAGGCTTAAATCAGAGAAAGTCACATCTAAATCTGAAGCTTCTGGTAAAAGGCCACTTCCAAAACTCAAAGAAAGGACACATACTGAAGTAACATTGGCTAGATCACAACCGCAGATAGATCCAAGATCCAAGGGTAAAGAAAAGGTTGGTGAACCTATCAAAGTTTATGTGCCTCCTGAGGATGAAGAAATTACTGATGAAAAGGATAATCTTGCTCTGACTTCAAGAAAAGTTCTTAAAACAACCTCTGACATGGCTCAAGTTGTTCAGAGTCGAGAAATTGTAAGTTCTGATATTCAGAAGAAGCAAGTAACCTCTGACATAGCTCAAGTTAAGTTGATATCAGAAGATAGACCAAAGACACTCTTACCAGGATTCACTAAAGCAAAACAGACTCAACCTTTGAAGACTACTGCAAGTGGTTTTGAAGCAAGAGTAGTTACTGGAAAGGAAGCAAGAGATAAAACTGGATTGGGAAGTGCTGATGAAAGAAGAATACATAACACTACCAATGATCCAACTTCCTTGAGTGAACCAGGTATTGGAGCAACTCCTGATAGATTGAATCAACTGGAATCTGTACAGATGGTTTACCATACCTACTTGAAAGAATACATCTTGTTGTATTTCATGACAGATGGTAGGGTTTATCATATAAGACAAAATGCCATTCCATTGAAGTATTTTGAAGAATTGGAGCATGTACTATTCTTACTTCAAGTGGATGACAGAATAACAGGAACTGCTGCAAACTATTTGAAAGAACAGATTCAGAGACAGAAAGGGCTTTATTCTGTTAAGTCTGACAACACATATGTTCCAAAGTACAGAGATCACAATGGTGATATAGTTGAAATGAAGCCCAACACTGCTAAGATTATAACTACCTTTCTGGGGTACAGGGCTGTTGAATTCAATCTTGAGTCTGATAAAGCTTATTTGATCAGACTGGATCAGGATATAAGAAAAGCAAAGATCAATGATCTCAGAGCTGCAATCTTTCAAATTAGTGAAGATACTGCAGAGCTTAAAGATGCCAAAAGGAGAATGATTGATGAACTTAGATATGCTGAGAGATGTTTGTTGAAGAATTATCTCAGAACAACTCCTGACATCAGAGAGATCAGATGATGAAGCCAAGTCGAAGATCTACAACTGCTTAAATTCTGATATTTGTACAGACTGAAGTTGTTATCAGAAGTTGAATATTGGTAAAGCTTTAAGGACTGTAAGTTGTAGTTATCTAGTCTAATTCTCATGCATTTATACTTAATGTTTTTGACATCATCAAATATCTGTTAAACTTGTATATTATGCTAATTTACAAGTTGGGGGAGATTGTTAGATATATTTGATAATGTCATGGCTAATATAATTTATGTTTAGATTTCAGATCTTACTTAACAGGATAAATCAGTACTTAACCATTGATCAGTACTTATACTGGAAGTCAGGACTTAAGGATATCAGTACTTATATTATCAGGAGATAATCATCAGAAGTTAGATATCAGAACTTAAGTACTGAAGGACGATCAGATAAGGACAGTAGCTGATTAAAGGAAAGAAGATCAAGATAAACATAAGAAGAGATATGCATGAAGAAGGAGTTCCGTGAAGAATGGAATACTTGGAAGAAAAGATATCTGATTGATATATTTTAGGAAGCAGAATTATATTCCATATCAATTAGCGATTATCTTGTAACTGTGTAGTATATAAACATATACATAGGGTTTATACTATAAGTGTTATCATATTCGAGAAGATTATTCATTGTAACCCTAGCAGCTCTCGTGATATTTGTTCATCACTGAGAGGTAACAGTTCCATACTATAACAGAGTTTATTGTTTCAATAAAGTTTGTTTTCTGTTACTTAAGATATTAAAGTTTGATTTGATTGTATTATACACTGTATTCACCCCCTCTACAGTGTGTGTGACCTAACATTAACAATATAAGAGCATTCTCATAGTATACAGGAAAGTCTTGGTCAAGAAGAAATGAACCAAGTTTGATATCTTAACGCAACCAAGTCACAAAATATTCAGTATATAAGTATATATACTTTTCAAAATCTTAGAATCCTCTTCCATGCATAATATACATAGAGTTCCAGTTTATAACTTGTATAAAATATCGTTGTAAGGTGATCTCATATATCTAACCTTGTCTTAATGTTTTTCTGAAAATCTTTGTCATGCATGAGATAATCATTAACTAGATATAAGTTGAAAAGATGAAGTTACAAGATACTGCAATATACTTATATCTTTTCCGAATACTACTTGAACTACCACCGTTCAAGGTATAATCAGTTTCAAAAGTTCATCACATAGATGAGACTACAAGATAAGATTTGAATAGATACAATCTTTGAAATATTATTGAATGAAATGAAGTTACGAGATACTTCATTAAGTCCCGATATATATCCATATATATCTCTCGTACATTTCATGAAAACCTCTGTCATGTAAAGTATGAATATAATTGCAATATCCAATGAATTTGGAAAGAAAAGAATTTTGGCATAAACCCGATATCTTGCTGATCAGGCAAAGATACCCATTAAGTAACCTTTTCTACTGTAGATGGATGAATTCCTCGCCGGTCATCACCCTGGCCACATTAGGACCTCGCGCTAGACCGTTACCCGGCCACTCACGCGTGGATGAACTGTCACCCAGCCTCTTACACCTTCATAGACCGTATCCCGGCATGTCGCTTATGCCGACTCAATTAGATGGACTTACTTCCCGAACATTGGGCAAGTAATCAAATTGTTTTCTCAAAACAGCAACCACGTTACGAATATAAAATACACAACAGGGCTGGATCCCTTAGATTTTTGAGCGAGTATTCAAGTCCCCTTCGAAAGGAAGATCTTAAATTTGAAAACGAGTTTTGAGATCGGCTCTAACTTTTAAAATCATTTTGAAGACTCGAAAACATTTTTGAGAATGTTTGGAGTAATGCTGATTTAATAAAATAAATCAGTCCCGATATGTTGGAGGGTATCTGAATATTATTATTTAAATAATATTCCCATAAGGATAATCTTTATAAAAATAATTGGAGTAGAAGTTTTAAAACTCATACTTGAAATGAATAATAAATAACCAAAGATATACTTATACGAAAGTACGATCTTTATTTGAATAATCGAAAATAAGTTTGATTATCGAAACATTATTCTTTAATAAAATAAAGAATATTATTTAATAAAATAAACGGAGTCATAAGTCCTCGAATGAATATTATATCTATACGAAAGTACGATCTTTATTTGAATAATCGAAAATAAGTTTGATTATCGAAACATTATTCTTTAATAAAATAAAGAATATTATTTAATAAAATAAACGGAGTCATAAGTCCTCGAATGAATATTCAAAATAATATTCATTAAATAAAATAAGCGGAGTCATAAGTCCTCGAATGAATATTCAAAATAATATTCATTAAATAAAATAAAGTTATTGAATAAACCTTATTCGATTAATAGTTTTGAAAACTATATCTATATCTATCTATCTATCTATCTATCTATCTATCTATATATATATATAATATACTCGGGAACATCGACTCCCGGTTTAGAAAATGTTCACCTTTGGGTCCCCTATACTAAGGGTATACGCAACTACTTCTTATCTCTAGCATAGGTATTATGCAACTTATAAGCATTTGAATCAACAATTAGATATCAAGATTACGAAATATGCATGCATATAAATATCATATCACATGCTCCAATATATCGCAAGACTTTGCTAATAATAACCATGCACTTATCACAAGATAATGCATATACATATATACATCACAACAACAGTTTTACGGGTAGAAAACTTGCCTGAGTGTTCCCGGATAGACTTAAACTTAGAGTGGGTCCGATAACCTATGAACAACAACATAAGTCGGAATTAAACCCTGATCTCTTAAGAAACTAGACTTTAACCAATTGAACCCTAACGTTCGTTTATGGTCACTTCTACGCTTAACGAATCACATAAGTTGTTCGAGTACCCTCGGCTCCACCATTTTTAATAAATTAACCATTAAAAATTTTAAGGAGATTCTTTCGTGAGTACTCTACCAACTGCCTAATCCACTTAACATAATTGTTTCATACTCCAATTAGTCATTTAAGGGCCTTAACCAAGGTTTCAAAGTAAGGCGAGGGGTAATGGTTCGTTCGCGAAATGCCGTTACTTAAAACGGTCGTTTCTCCTAAACCGTACATCGGATTCAAGCGAACCACATATCAAAACGAAGCTCGTAACATGAAATATCTAAAAATGGCAATAATCAGAATCTTACAGTGAGTTCACGGGTCCTGAAGTTAAGAACAAAAACAGTCTAAGGTAAATCGGGCATTATGAAGGCTATGTTTACGCGATTACCAAAGTTTAAACTACTCCAATCAACCACAAATCAACCATAAATCAACCATACAACCAAACTTCATCCAAATCCTATTAAATCAGTCCTTTAATTCATGTTTTATCCATCTTATTCAATCACAACAAGAGCTACTAACTATACTGAAGGTTCACTAACCAATAACCAAGATTTACAACTCAAACTCATTACAAATCCAACCAAACTCTAAATATACAAGAATCATGATCTCATGAACCATAACCAACAAGACCAAACCTAATACTCAAAGTAAAGTTAGGGTTTGGGAGGGGTTATACCTTCCTTGGAGTGATTAGAGTAGCTAGGAAGCCTTAAGAAGCCCTAAGAAGCCTTGAGATAGCTTAGGAATGCTTGGATCTTAAAGGAAATCAAAGAAAATAAAGTTAGAAATCTTGAAAACACTATTCATCATCTTCTTCCTTGATTTATTGGAAGAGATTCATGAAGAAATAGAAGCTTAAACTCCTAGGATATGCTTATCTAATCATAAGGGACCTTGGGTAATTACCTTGCAAATTAACAAAGCTTGGATCTTGATTTTTGGAATTTTTCTCCTTAAAAATATGAAGAAGCTGAGACCTAGATGTTCTTGGGAGAGTGTTTTCTTTGTTGAATGTTTTTGTGGTGGAAAATGAAGTGAATGGGATATTTGGATGATTTGTTGGTTAATTAAAGTGAGTGAAGTATGACTAAGCATGACATCATCTTGGTGACTTCATCATTTGCCACTTGTCATCACTTGGTGGTGGAAGCATCTTCTATGCTAATCCTTGCTTAATTGCTTGATTATCATCCATAATCCTTGCACTAATCTCTCTTGCATTACTTTTCGTTTAATTGTTTTACGACTCATTTATCGTTCGTTCTTGCTAATCGTTTGAGGGATCATATCCGGGATCTCATTACTTGGGTTCCCCTAAACCTTTCTCAATATTTTATATTCCTTTTATGATCCTCTCTTATAATCCTTGAATTGAAATCTTTTTCATCATGTTACCTTATACTTAATTCTGTTGGTATCTGGTGGATTTTCGGGAAAAATCAAAGTGTCCAAATTCAAATTCTGATGATCTTTACATACCCTCATATACATTATGGAGTGCTAATATGATCTTAGAGTATCACTAAAACAACTCCTACATAGTGTGGCATGAAAAGTTTTCTTAATCAGCATAATCAGCAAAATCACTATTCATCAGTGTTTCAAAGATTCCAAAAATTGGGGTTATTACAGTCTCCCCTCCTTAAAAGGATTCTGTCCCGGAATCAGATAGAAAACGAATAGGGATACTTTCTTAGCATTGCACTTTCCAAATTTCAAGTCAATTTTCCACATTGTGGTTCTACCACCAAACTCTGACTAGTTTGATAACCTTTCTCATACGCACTTGTTCCTTTTTGATCTATAACCCTTACTGGTTGCTCCATATAGGTTACGTCTGGTTGCATGTCTATGCGTTCATATGCCCCTATTTGTCTGGCATCCGGATTACACTTCCTTAACATTGATATATGGAACACGTTATGAACTTGCTACAGGTTCGGGGTTAGGGATAGTTTATTTGATAACTTCCCAATACATCTTAATATATCCAAGGGTCCAACAAATCATGGACTTAGCTTTCCTTTCTTTCCGAAGCTTATCAATCCTTTCTAAGGCTTTCTAAGGGGATATTTTTAACAACACTAGGTCCCGTATTTCATACTCTTTGTCCTTTTTGTTGTCAAATCAGCATACTTCTTATGTCCATCTTGGGCTACTACCAGCCGTCCTCTGATTAGATCTATTAAATCCTTGGTCTTTTGGACCACTGCTGGTCCGAGAACCTTGCGCTCTCTAACTCCATCCTATCATAAGGGAGATCGACATTGTCTTCCCTCAAGGATCTCATAAGGCGACATCTGGATACTGACATATCATTCTGTGCTAAGTGATCATTCCAAATTCTTTCAAGTCTATTGCACAGACTCTCATCATAGCTTCGAGCACTATAGCTTTTGCTTCTCAATACACCTTCTTTTCTTGTTCGTAAGCGTTACTATCTTCCGTACAGAATACTATTCTAGATATACTTTTACTCGCTAGAGTTTTATAACCTTTTAATAAATGCATCAACCTTAGTGTCATTTCAGCTGCTTCTATTTCCCAAAGTTTGATCAATCATATAGAAGTAAAGGAATTTATTGAGAGATCACTATGATCATGAACACTTGTTCTATTGCATAGTTAGTACAGAAGGTGGCCAGCCTTTAGTACTTGACAAGCAATTAAACAACATGTGATATCCTACTAGGCTTCTATCACACAGATAGATAGTTATTCGGCAATACCTCCCCTTCTGGAAGGGTTGTTCTTCTCAGCTTACATGAAATGAAAAGAAGAAAAAAAAGAACGAACTGAAGAAAATTGTATATATGTCAAAAAAAATATACTGCCATAAAATATCTGGCTTGAAATCTACCTCTGAACTATAGAGGTTTGTCATAGGAGAACAAAACATATACGTATATATATCAACATCAAGTATTATAGCATCGCATTTCACATGCTTAAATATTTTTGCTATTCCGTCCCTCGTTCTATGGACCCATGCTCTTGCTCGAGCTTATACACAATCACCTTTTAAACTCCCTCAACATCGAAAATCGAATCTGGGATCTCATTCTAGACATCATCGTTACTAGAATTCTATGCTTGCACCGCAACCTTCCTCGTATAGCAATACGACTCTCTATTGATAAGAAGGAATAAATATACAATATGTAAATAATCCACTAGTTAGTCTATCAATGATAACTTATACATCACCACGACCCGATTAGTGGTACTCAATCTCAACATCCATTATAATACAACTCTCACGGTTGTAATCGGCTCATTACTCGCAGAATCATTGCTGCATTACTAAGGTCCACCGCTGACCTACTGTCGCCATTCGTTTTCCATGAAATCTTAATAGCTAACCATACGGAGTCCATACATGTCGTATAGAATTCTTCTAAGGAGGCAATATAATCACCATTTCATGATTCATGAAGAACACTCCTGAACTTGGCGTACCTATGACATGAAGCAGATAAAATTACAGAAGAGTTTCAATAAATGCAACGATAGCAGGTTAATACCATTCTTAATCATATTTCTTTATTAGGAAACATGAATCTCAAAGGTTCATTTAGTCCCCTCGTAACATGGTCCTGGTTTATCTCAAGATAGGACCTTCTAAGATAGGTAACCCGCTCACAGTGATAACATTAATTAAATCTTTACCAAACTACTATTATGGTTGAGTATCGCACAATCATCATAAGGAATGTCAGTCTTTCACACCATAATACAACCTTCACAGCTTTAACCATCATCACTGTATTCCTCTGGCACGAGCGCCTATAATTGTCCTCTTACACTTAAAGTGTCGGCCACCTCTTTGGCCTTTCCTGATAGTAAAATTTCATTACAATCAATGTCGTTTTAACCACCTCCAAATAAATTTTCTACCTCATTTCAATCACTGCTTGTGTGAAAATGCTCTTCCTTAAGCTCTGGTGAGAAGAGAAAAGAAAAAAAATCACCATTTTTCCATAAGTCATTGCCTTAGTCTTTAGAGGTTAACATTGTCACGACTGATTCTTGATCATACTTAGGACGTCTCTTATCTTGGGTCCTTCTTGTTTTCACCAATCTTGACCTTCATTGGGTTCAATCTATACTTTCTCATGGTTTAACATGTGCCCCACTTGGCATTATTATTACTACGTCATATTTTCTTTATCAAAATTTCTATTCTTGAGAACTTTGAATATTACCTTTCTCCTTGTAAAACCTCTAAGGTTATCCTTAAATCCTTCATCATGTACTCCCTAGGTACATGGCACATTAATATACCATTTACTAATACTAGAACCATTGTCTGTATAGTTCTGAAAAATTTCTCCACTAATCCTTAAAGGTTGTTGTTGCCTTAATCCTTCATTCCGTATTACCCAAACTCATAATGTCCCTATTAAGGGTGAAATGTCAACCTTTATGCATTCCCCCATGGTTCATCTCAAGTTATTGAGGTTATATCCTTAATTCCACCTTTAAAAAGGTACTTACATCCTTCCATGGATAAATCAAGTCATATATCCCTGATAAGGGTATCTTATTCAATCATTTCCACCTCGATATTCTATACCAAATTTCATAATAATATCCTTATCCAAAATGAGGTCAATCCATATGGCCTTCAAAACACAATAACGGTTATCCACTTTTCTTGCCTGATTTGGTAATGATAACAAGGATGTTCTGGAAGATATTGGTCATGTTCAACGCGAACTTCTTTTTACCAAATCCTCTTTTACTTTTGTTGTTTATCTCAACAGTCATCTCAATGTTGGGATATCTTTTGTACTTGGTGTCTCCCTTTTGGGTATAAAGTCACAGGTGTTACATACACTTCACATTTTTGAAGGTTACTTCCTTCATCCAATTTCCTAATTTCTTACTTTCTTGTCTCCTCCATTTATCCGCGTCTCATTATTTATCCTTCGAACTATCTCAAGGTTTCCTCCAATCCTCCCAACTTAAAGGGGATAAAATATATGTATCTCTTATTGTAACGACTGAGAATTTTGCGACGTAATTAAGTGAATAAAGTATGTGTTATGTGATGTGATTATAATTATGTGACTAAGTGATGATTATTTGCCTTATCTGTATACTAGAGTTAAGGAGCGTGGATAAAAATGTTCCAATTTAAAGAGTCAGCTTAGAAGTTAAGCTGTGGTGTCGGGCCGTCAGATAGAACGGAACCCGTCCAAATATGGAATTAAATAATATAAAATGAGAATTATATGTGAAGTGAATAAATAAAATATTTCGTCCTAAGAGACGTGATGATTGGCAAAGATAATGAGAAGCGTAATCAAAACGCTGAGCGTCGGGCCGTCAGGCTGAACGTGACTCGGTACGCGTAAAAGAGGATAAAAGATTCAAGAGGGATAAGTTCTATGATCAGACCTGAGTCGTTTTGTGACTGTATATGTGTGATTGCTTGACTGTATGCATGACTATGTGTTCTGTGTCAATTTTGCGAATTTTAAAGGAATTACGTGATTTAAGTAAAGGTTTAATTAACCTTCGCGCATTTTTATAAAATCATCCGAGAAGGATAAAAATATGGAATTTGTTCTGTTATCTTCGTAAAGATCCTAGAGACTTTTTAAAAATAATAAGTGAATTTGATTGTTGATCTTTGCATTTTTAAATCAATTTTATGTGGAAAATGTATTTATTAAAGCAAGTTTGCGAAATTCATATAAAATCAACCGTTCGCTCAAATTCTTATTATGAGTATGGATTAAAAGCTAATTTCGAGACCTACGTGTTAAAATTGTCATTTTCAATAATTCTCGACTTTTCGAGAGAGAAATATTTTATATTCGAATTTTGTTGCATTCGAGTAAAAAGAGAAAGAATGTGTGAGTCAAAAAGAAGTTATTAGATTACCATTTTGCCCTTGTTTTGGTGGAGTATAAATCACTCATTCCTCCCCCATTTTCTTCTTCTTTTCCGTGCACTCACTCTTTTCTCTCTTCTTTTTCTCTCACTCTCACCCTCTCTCTCTCAACAACTCTCTCTCTTTGATTTCTCTCGGTGTATTGTCTCTCCCTCTCTAATTCTTTGAGCCGAGAACCGAGGGCTTGCTTGATTAGTTCGTGTTCTGTGATTATTGTGCTGAAATCAGATTGCATGTGGTGTTGCTGCATTTCTTTTGTTAAAAAATCGGGGGTTTCGTGGTTGGACACCCTAGAATGAGGGCACCACCTTGATGCCACCGCCACCGGTGATGAACTCCGGTGAATCGGTGGTGAGCTATGATGTTAAAAACTGAGCTCTAGAACCTTAAGACCATATATTTGAGTTTGCATGTGATGTTTTGATTAAAAAGGCCGAATGGCCTTTATTATTTTAAGGAAATCAAGTTGATTGTATTGAAATGCATGAGTTATTGATTTGATGTTGAAAAATAGGATGATTTGTGATTCAAGGATTAAGGATATCAACTTGCATGTTTTGTTTTTGAAAAACCCGAATGGTGTTAATCTTTAAAGTTGTTTGATTTGAGTTAACTTGTTTAAAATAATGACGGATTGCTATTAGAGTAAAAAGGAATAAAATTGTTATTGCATGCTAAGTTTAGGTTCGAATTTTTGTGTTAACAAGAAAGGAAATTGAATTTTGTTAGATAATCTTGGTAAACACTAAGTTTGTATGGTTTAAAAGTGATTGCATGCTAGTTTTAAAGAGGATCAAGATGTGCATGTCATTGATTTGTCTTTGAGGTGCAAGTTTGAGTTTTGCCGAATGAAATTTAGTTAAAAGGGATTAATGTGTTGAATAAATGGATGCATGTTATGATTTAGGTGAAAATCGATTGTGTTAAGGAACTTAGTTGGCTTACTTAATAAAGATAAAGTGTTTGATATCATGATAAGTTGAAATTGAATTGCATGTGCACAAGTATGTATGATTTGGTTCAAATTTTTATGATTAAACTAAAGAAGGATGATACTTTAATAGTATTGAATGAGTTGTGTGTATGTATGTGAGTTAAAGTGAGAATTTGGTTAATTTTGTGTGATAAGGCCGAATAGGCCATAGGGAATGAAAGTCAAATTACTTGGTTTTATGATTAAAAGGATGATTGAAAGTGTATAAGTAAATATTTATGAATTTGTTGCTTGATTATAATATGTGGTTCGAATAATGGAACAAAAGAAAAGGGAACTAAGTTGATTGATATAAGTGATAGTTATGAACGTAAATGTTTGGTTGTGAATAGGTCTTGTACTCGTAATAGAGTTATGTTAGTGTGATTTAAGAAATAGCCAAGGTTAAGCGAGTACGCTTTGATGGTTAAGTATATAAGGATATAAAAGCTACGAAAAAGGGATGTGCTATGTGCTTATATGTATAAGCTATATCCGTATACTCGAGTCAAAGATATAATCGAGTTATTGTATAGAGTGATCGTTCCGGGAACGAGAGTTGAGAATCTGATTAAGATTTTGGTTTATTGTAGATTCGGAGCATGAGGGCATTCAGGCTAGGAAAGGAAAGGATTTACTAGGTGGCAGTAGTTCAACCCTCAGGAAAGTAAATTCAGGCAAGTAACTCTGATTACTTGTGTAAATGATTATAAAGGAAATGTTGTTCATACCATGTAGAGTATTGAACTATTTAAGCATGAAACCCTTGTTTTATGAGACCCTTGTTTTATGAAACCCTGATATTGATTTAAAGAATCCCTGTTCTTGATAACCTGTTATTGATAAGCCTATTCATTTCACTCATTGATAATTTGACCTTTCTGTTCAAGTTACCTATAATGCCATGAATCATATTGAACCTATTGATTATCTTGGTTAACCCTGTTTAATGATATTCTGTTTCTCTTGATCACCCTATTGATCCCTAAATCAATGTTTATCCTTCTAATTTGGTGCCTTGTTATCCTTGACACAGAATTCTTGTGAATTGTTCCTTGCGTATCTTTGATTCACTCCCTGAACTTTGCTTCTTTAAAATCTGATTTAAGAATGAGTTTCGACTTGAAAGAGTCCGAATGATTTCAAATGCTTGGTAATGATAAAATAGATTTTAGAAAACCTATTTGTTTTTCCAACTCAAGCTTTTCCAAATGAATTCCAGATGGATTGGATTGAGACGTAAGAGGCTAGTGGGACTAGTCCAGTCATGGTAAGAGGCTAGTGGGACTAGTCCAATATAAGGCTGAAATTATGCCGATTGGTACCTTAAAGACCGGAATGGAGGTCGATACGGGATGATCACCCGTATATAATGAAATGGAAAGATAAAGTGATCCAATCAAGGGTTCTAATTGATTATTTAAAAGGGAACTGAAACTTTTATTCAGTAAATTGATTTTTGGAAATGAAAATGGTTTATATTGCCTTGAAAAGAGTTGATTATGTTATTGTGGAGCTTAAAGCTCGAGAACCCTGCTTTTTGAAATTGTTGATCATATGATTAATTCTATCTTGAAATACTGTTGCTTTCCTTTATCGAAAGATCTATTTTGATCCTATAATGATTTGTGATGAATGTCAGCTTTCGTCCTATTTCGAGCCTTGTTTCTTGAAAGCCCCTACTATTCTTTAGATACCTTTCCTTATTCAAAAAAAAAAGAAAAAAAGAAAAATGGAAATCTGCCACCTAGACTAATTAAAGTAGAATTCCCTAGTTTAATAAAGCGTATTGTGATTTGATATTGTAGAACTGCTATATAGTTACTTGCTGAGTTTTATACTCATTTGTTTTGTCTTAATCTAACCATGGCAGTTAAGCAAGAAGATGGCCAGGCTTAGGCGCACTGCTCGTAAGAGCGTACCTGGTGGTCCCTACCGTGTTGAGGGCTTCCGGTTGCCAGAGCAGGTAGTGGTGTTTATGAGTGAGCTCGCGCCTAGGAAGAGGTGTATATAGATACAATGGGTTATCTGTCGGTTCCCAGCCGGAATCGATATTGTTTATTTAATGATATTTTGGGTTTGTAAGTTATATTTTATGATTGGTAGTTGTAATCTTGTCTCATACTTTATCCTGTTGATCCTGTTTGTAGTTAATCGGGGTTTATGCATATTTAATTATTAGATTAGAGGTGTGTGAATCCTCATTTCCTAACCCCGAGATTAAGGGCATCACAAGTTGGTATCAAAGCTACAGGATCTGGTCCCTGAGACAAGTTAGGATTTTAAAAAGGGGTATTCTGGGAATATATCTATATCACGAGAGAGTTCGACTCATGTAGAGTTGAGTTAGACTATTAGGTATAGTCTAAGGAAAGTGTTGATTGGTAAAGTGGAAACTAGAGTTAGGGTGTGAGTTAGCTGGAAGCTTTATTTAACCCTAACATTGTTTCTTGGTTGCTGTTTTATGTTTTCTCTCAGGATCCTAGTAGTGATAGTGACTCAGACTCAGAGATTAGCTTGACTGGTACCCCTGTGGACCCTATTCCACCCTCTCCAGAGGAACCTGTGTATGTTAGTTCAGACCCAGAGGAGGACCCTTCTGAGAGTAGTGGGATCCCCATGCAGATTTCACCCCTGAGGCCAGATTCAGAGACCCCTGCCCCTGAGCCAGAGTTGGAGATGCCTAAGACTATTCCTGTCAGTGTTGGTGGCAAGTTAGCCCAGGACCGAGACTTTGTGTACTCCCGCATTCCTGAGTTGGGAGCCTTGGTGGATAGACTAGCCAGAGAGTCTAGGCAGAGTGCTTCTGTTATGGATGATGAGTGGCGAGTTCGGGTGAAGATGGTGGAGCAGGTTGCCAGGAGGAGATTGGATGAGGGACCATCCACTAGTGATGCTGATGCTGAGGCCCGGAGGCTGCATAAGATCATTCGCTGGATGTTGGTTATGTTGAGAGAGATTCTAGATGATTAGACGGGACTGTTGGTTGAACCCGTAGATTGTTGTTGTTGTTTTCAGCACTGATAGGCTTTGGGATACTTGGTCAGATGCCGGGATCCCTTTTTCATTTATTTTGTTATATTTCAGACCAGTGAAGTAGTAGTAGTAGTAGTAGTAGTAGTAGTAGTAGTAGTAGTAGTAGTAGTTATTGGAAGTTAGGGGTAGATAAGGGGATGTTTTCCAGTTTTTCCTCTGTTTAACCCTGCTATTTATTGTACCTTGTTTCAGAACCCTAATATCCAGAATATTCCCTATGTAACCTTTGATTAAATAATTCTATTGTCATTGCTTTCCATCGTGCACCTTGATTATCCTATAAACTGTTGTCAATGCCATGTTTTAATACAACCATGTTCTCATATAACCATGTTCAAAGATCATAAAACCCTATTCCGTGCCATGATAAAATAACACTGATATGAGAATTATGTAGTAATAGGATTGCATGTGCAAATTGGGTAAAACTTAAAACCTACAAAAGAGATTTCATAAAAAAAATTGTTGTTATATATATGCCATGCTATCGTTTTGCTAAATAATTGCTCAATCAGGTTTGTAAGAAATGGCCAACTCACCAGATCACCAAGAAGAAGAAATTCCCACCCAAGACCCAGAAATAAACCCAGAAATCACTATGATGAGCAGACTTGCTCAGCTTTTGCCACAACCTGTGGCCCCAAAAGTTGGAAATTTCAAGCACTTTCAATCTGTTCATCCTCTAGAGTTCTTAGGTTTGCCAGACCCGATTAAAGCGCAGTCGTGGTTGAGAGAGATGGAAAAAGCCTTTGAGTTAGCAGAAGTTAAGGATGATAAGAAAGCTCAGTATGCAGGTTATTATTTGAAAGATGAAGCAAGTTTTTGGTGGGAGTCGTCTAAGGCGTTGTTGGAAGGCAAAGACTTATCTTGGGAGAAGTTCACTGAGATGTTTCTGGAAAAGTATTTGCCAAGTTATATGCAAGATCAGTTGGAGATGAAATTTTTAGATCTTAGACAGGTTGAAATGTCGATAGCAGAATATGAGGTGAAGTTTTCGGAATTGTCAAGGTTCGTACCAGAGTACGTGAATACGGAAGCGAAGAAGGCTAAGAGGTTCCAGCAGGGACTCAAGCCGTGGATTAGGAGTCAGATAGCTATGTTGGAGATTAAGAACTATGCTGCTTTGGTTCAGACAACAATGATAGTGGAAGGTGAGCGGGAAGCTGCTCGAAGAGAAAATGAAGGAAGAAAGAGGAAGTTTGAAAGCTCTGAGCAAGAGCAAGGAAGCTCAAAGTTCAAAGGGAAGTTTAGGAAGAATGGTGGAGGTCGGAACCAAAAGATCCAAAAGTATAGACTCGGGAATGGAACTCAGAAGAACCGTTTCCAGAAAGCTGGACAACCGGGAAAGGATAGCAGGCCCCAGATGCAAGAATACAGGAACTGTGGAAAAAGACACCCGGGGAGGTGTAACAAGCTAGACATAACATGTTTTAAGTGTAACCAGAAGGGACATTATTCTTCAGAATGTTCAAATGGAGTAAGGAAACCTGATTTGGCTTGTTTCAAGTGTGGCAAAGTGGGCCATATGGCCAGGAACTGCAAAGAGCCTGTGCAGAAGGCTAATGTTCTCAGAATTGCTGGACCGCCGTCTCTCCTAGCACCATCAACTCAACCCAGAGCTAGAACCTTTAACATAACAATGAAAGATGCGGTGCAAGATGTGGACGTGGTAGCAGGTATGCTTGTTATAAACTCAGTAGAAGTAAAAGTTTTGATGAATTCTGGAGCAACTAGATCTTTTATCTCTGAAAGTACTCTTGATAAGTTAAATTGTGTTGCGTACCCTCTAGAGCCTAATATGATTATAGAGGTAGCAAATCAAGAGAAAGTTGTTGTTAACAAGATTTGTCCTGATTGTGATGTGTCTATAGAAGGTCGGCACTTTTCTGCTGACTTAATTCCTTTTAAGTTAGGAGAATTTGAGGTTATACTAGGAATGGATTGGTTGTCAAACCATGAGGCGCAAATAGAGTGTAAAAGTAAGAAAATGAAGTTAAGAACCAAGGATGGTGAGGAAGTGATATTTAAAGGAAAGAGGCAAGAGAAGAAATTTCTAACGGTTATTGAGGCGAAAAGATTAATACGTCAAGGATGCGAAGTTTATTTGGCTAATGTCATAGACGTGGAAAAAGAATCTGTAAAGATCGACGATATTCTAGTAGTAAGAGATCTTCCGGATGTGTTTCCTGATGAATTGCCTGTACTACCTCCAGACAGAGAGATCGAGTTTACGATTGACTTGGCTCCTGGTACAGAACCAGTGTCGAAAGCTCCCTATCGCATGGCGCCGGTCGAAATGAAGGAATTGGCAGCTCAGTTGCAAGAATTGTTGGACAAAGGAGTGATCCGACAGAGTGTATCACCGTGGGGCGCACCGGTGTTGTTTGTAAAGAAAAAGGATGAAAGTATGCGATTGTGTATCGATTACCGTGAGCTGAATAAGTTGACGATCAAGAATAAGTACCCTCTACCGCGGATCGATGACTTGTTTGACCAATTGAAAGGAGCTTCGTGCTTTTCAAAGATTGATTTAAGATCTGGGTATCATCAGTTAAAGATCAAAGCGGAAGATATACCCAAGACAGCGTTCCGAACAAGATACGGACATTATGAGTTTTTAGTGATGGCATTTGGCTTGACGAATGCGCCAGCTGCATTTATGGATCTTATGAATAGAGTGTTCAAGCAGTATTTGGACAAGTTCGTAATTGTGTTTATCGACGATATACTAATTTACTCCAAGACGGAAGAAGATCATAAGGAGCATTTGAGGATTTCCTTGGAAATTCTGCGAAAAGAGAAGCTGTATGCGAAGTTTTCAAAGTGTGAATTTTGGCTAAAGGAAGTGCAATTTCTTGGTCATGTAGGTAATAAAGAAGGAATTAAAGTGGACCCAGCCAAGATATAAGCTGTAATGAATTGGGAAAGACCCAAGACTCCGACGGAAGTCAGAAGTTTTCTGGGATTAGCCGGATACTATAGAAGATTTGTGCAAGATTTCTCAAAGATTGCCGTTCCATTGACAAAGTTGACGAGAAAGAACGAGAAGTTTGTTTGGACAGAAAAGTGTGAGGAAAGTTTTCAAGAGTTAAAGAAGAGATTGGTAACCGCCCCAGTGTTGGTATTACCTGATGATAAAGGGGAATTTGTAATATTCAGTGATGCTTCATATAAAGGACTTGGATGCGTGTTAATGCAACACGGGAAGGTAATAGCATATGCGTCAAGGCAACTCAAGCCGCATGAGCAAAAGTATCCAACGCATAATTTGGAATTGGCAGCAATCATATTTGCCCTTAAGATTTGGAGGCATTATTTGTACGGGGAAAAGTGCGAGATTTATACGGACCATAAGAGCTTAAAGTATATCTTTACTCAGAAAGAACTGAATATGCGACAAAGACGGTTGTTAGAATTGATCAAAGATTATGATTGTGCGATAAACTATCATCCTGGAAAGGCAAATGTGGTAGTTGATGCTTTAAGTCGAAAGGAAAGGTTGAATATGTTAACGTCATCGGAAGAATTAATCAAGGACTTTGACAAAATGGAAATAGAGGTGCAGACTCCAGAATGTGGAGATGAAGCTATTTATGCAATGCTGTTTCAACCTGAAATTTTGGAAAAGATTCGATGCTGTCAAGAGCAAGTGATGAATCGCGAAAGGAATAAGTTGACGGGAGAAGAACTTAAAGCTCAAAAGGATGGAAAAGGGATACACCGTGTTAACTCACGTATTTGGATACCTAATGTCGTGGAACTAAAGCACGAGATTTTGCAAGAAGCGCATAACTCCAGATTTTCAATTCACCCTGGGAGTACGAAGATGTACCAGGATTTGAAAGAAAATTATTGGTGGCCAAACATGAAAAAGGAAATTGCGGAATGGATAAGTAAATGTTATACGTACCAAAGAGTTAAAGCGGAACATCAAAGGCCAAGCGGATTGCTTCAGCCACTGGACATACCCGAATGGAAATGGGAACATATAGCGATGGATTTCGTGGTAGGATTACCTAAAACCAAGTCAAATCACAATGCGATTTGGGTGGTAATCGATCGGTTGACAAAGTCAGCACACTTCTTGCCGATAAACGAAAGGTTTTCATTGGAAAAGTTGGTCAAATTATATCTGGATGAGATCGTGATGCGTCATGGAGTTCCTATATCTATCGTGTCTGATAGAGATCCAAGGTTTAATTCCAGATTTTGGCGACAATTCCATGATCATTTGGGAACGAAATTGAAAATGAGTACGGCCTATCATCCGCAGACAGACAGACAAAGTGAAAGGACAATTCAGACGATTGAAGACATGTTGCGAACCTGCGCAATAGATTTCAAAGGAAATTGGGACGATCATTTGCCCTTAATTGAGTTTTCCTACAACAACAGTTATCACGCGAGTATTGGCATGCCGCCTTACGAAGCATTGTATGGAAGAAAGTGCAGATCCCCTACTTATTGGGACGAAGTTGGTGAGCGCAAGTTAATTGGCCCGGAGCTAGTTCAGCAAACGAAGGAAAAGGTTGAAATGATTCAAAGGAGATTAATTGCAGCTCAAGATTGACAGACAATATACGCAAATCAAGAACGGAAAGATGTGCAATTAGAAATTGGAGACAAAGTCTTGTTAAAGATATCTCCTTGGAAAGGTTTAACTCATTTCGGAAAGAAAGGAAAGCTGAGTCCAAGGTACATTGGACCATTTGAAGTATTGCGACAAGTTGGGAAAGTGGCGTATGAATTAGCGCTGCCGCCGCAAATGCAACATCTGCACAATGTGTTTCATGTATCTCTCCTGAAGAAGTATAATGCTGATGCGAGCCATGTTATCGAGTTGGAACCAGTGGAAATCCAACCAGATTTGTCCTATGAAGAACAACCAGTGCGAATTTTGGATCGAAAAGAAAGGACGCTTAGAAATAAAGTTGTACCTCTAGTTAGAGTGTTGTGGAGAAATCCGTTAGTCGAAGAATCGACTTGGGAATTAGAAAGCGAAATGAAAGAAAAGTATCCCCATCTATTTGCTTAGATTAGATTCTGGGGACAGAATCCTTTTAAGGAGGGTAGATTGTGACGACTGAGAATTTTGCGACGTAATTAAGTGAATAAAGTATGTGTTATGTGATGTGATTATAATTATGTGACTAAGTGATGATTATTTGCCTTATCTGTATACTAGAGTTAAGGAGCGTGGATAAAAACATTCCAATATAAAGAGTCAGCTTAGAAGTTAAGCTGTGGTGTCGGGCCGTCAGGTAGAACGGAACCCGTCCAAATATGGAATTAAATAATATAAAATGAGAATTATATGTGAAGTGAATAAATAAAATATTTCGTCCTAAGAGACGTGATGATTGGCAAAGATAATGAGAAGCGTAATCGAAACGCTGAGCGTCGGGCCGTCAGGCTGAACGTGACCCGGTACGCATAAAAGAGGATAAAAGATTCAAGAGGGATAAGTTCTATGATCAGACCTGAGTCGTTTTGTGACTGTATATGTGTGATTGCTTGACTGTATGCATGAATATGTGTTCTGTTTCAATTTTGCGAATTTTAAAGGAATTACGTGATTTAAGTAAAGGTTTAATTAACCTTCGCGCATTTTTATAAAATAATCCGAGAAGGATAAAAACATGGGATTTTTCTGTAATCTTCGTAAAGATCCTAGAGACTTTTTAAAAATAATAAGTGAATTTGATTGTTGATCTTTGCATTTTTAAATCGATTTTATGTGGAAAATGTATTTATTAAAGCAAGTTTGCGAAATTCATATAAAATCAACCGTTCGCTCAAATTCTTATTATGAGTAATGGATAAAAAGCTAATTTCGAGACCTACGTGTTAAAATTGTCATTTTCAATAATTCTCGACTTTCCGAAAGAGAAATATTTTATATTCGAATTTTGTTGCATTGGAGTAAAAAGAGAAAGAATGTGTGAGTCAAAAAGAAGTTATTAGATTACCATTTTGCCCTTGTTTTGGTGGAGTATTAATCACTTCTTCCTCCCCCATTTTCTTCTTCTTTTTCATGCACTCACTCTTTTCTCTCCTCTTTTTCTCTCACTCTCACTCTCTCTCTCTCGGCAAGTCTCTCTCTTTGATTTCTCTCGGTATATTGTCTCTCCCTCTCTAATTCTTTGAAACCTTCCATGAATCATCAACCTTATTCCATACAAGAGCTTTAATTCATGTGCATGTGTGTGTTTATGCTTGCATGCAAAGTGTGTGTGTGTTTTTGGGTTCGGTTTTGAGCCGAGAATCGAGGGCTTGCTTGATTAGTTCGTGTTCTGTGATTATTGTGTTGAAATCATATTGCATGTGGTATTGCTACATTTCTTTTGTTAAGAAATCGGGGGTTTCGTGGTTGGACACCCTCGAATGAGGGCACCACCGTGATGCCACCGCCACCGGTGATGAACTCCGGTGAACCGGTAGTGAGCTATGATGTTAAAAACTGAGCTCTAGAACCATAAGACCATATATTTGAGTTTGCATGTGATGTTTTGATTAAAAAGGCCGAATGGCCATTATTATTTTAAGGAAATCAAGTTGATTGTATTGAAATGCATGAGTTATTGATTTGATGTTGAAAAATAGGATGATTTGTGATTCAAGGATTAAGGATATCAAGTTGCATGTTTTGTTTTTTGAAAAACCCGAATGGTGTTAATCTTTAAAGTTGTTTGATTTGAGTTAACTTGTTTAAAATAATGACGGATTGTTATTAGAGTAAAAAGGAATGAAATTGTTGTTGCATGCTAAGTTTAGGTTCGAATTTTTATGTTAACAAGAAAGGAAATTGAATTTTGTGAGATAATCTTGGTAAACACTAAGTTTGTATGGTTTAAAAGTGATTGTATGCTAGTTTTAAAGAGGATCAAGATGTGCATGTCATTGATTTGTCTTTGAGGTGCAAGTTTGAGTTTTGCCGAGTGAAATTTAGTTAAAAGGGATTAATGTGTTGAATAAATGGATGCATGTTGTGATTTAGGTGAAAATCGATTGTGTTAAGGAACTTAGTTGGCTTACTTAATAAAGATAAAGTGTTTGATATCATGATAAGTTGAAATTGAATTGCATGTGGGCAAGTATGTATGATTTGGTTCGAATTTTTATGATTAAACTAAAGAAGGATGATACTTTAATAGTTTTGAATGAGTTGTGTGTATGTGTGTGAGTTAAAGTGAGAATTTGGTTAATTTTGTGTGATAAGGTACAGTCTTTGCTGCTTCACCTGCAACTGCAACAGCAAGCTTGGTTGGTTTGTGAGGCCCTTCCTTGATTCTATCAAGATATTCTGTATCTGTTGCTTCCAGGAACATGGTCATTCTCACCTTCCATATGGGATATTTAGATGGTCTCAGTATGGGAACTCTGATGGTCTCATACCGACTCTGAATTTGTGTCTTTGGTGGTTCCTCAGTTTTGGTAGGCTTAGTTGGAGTTTCTGTGTCAGACATGATTGTGTTTGGATCTTTAACTGTATGTGTGTTAACAGAATAGCTCTGATACCACTTGTTAGGTCACACACACTGTAGAGGGGGTGAATACAGTGTATAATACAATCAAATTGAACTTTAATATCTTAAGTAACAGAAAACAAACTTTATTGAAACAATAAACTCTGTTACAGTATGGAACTGTTACCTCTCAGTGATGAACAAATATCACGAGAGCTGCTAGGGTTACAATGAATAATCTTCTCGAATATGATAACACTTATAGTGTAAACCCTATGTCTGTGTTTATATACTACACAGTTACAAGATAATCGCTAATTGATATGGAATATAATTCTGCTTCCTAAAATATATCAATCAGATATCTTTTCTTCCAAGTATTCCATTCTTCACGGAACTTCTTCTTCATGCATATCTCTTCTTATGTTTATCTTGATCTTCTTTTCTTTAATCAGCTACTGTCCTTATCTGATCGTCCTTCAGTACTTAAGTTCTGATATCTAACTTCTGATGATTATCTCTTGATAATATAAGTACTGATATCCTTAAGTCCTGACTTCCAGTATATGTACTGATCAACGGTTAAGTACTGATTTGTCTTGTTAAGTAAGATCTGAAATCTAAACATAAATTATATTAGCCATGACATTATCAAATATATCTAACAATCTCCCCCAACTTGTAAATTAGCATAATATACAAGTTTAACAGATATTTGATGATGTAAAAAACATTAAGTACAAATGCATGAGAATTAGACTAGATAACTACAACTTACAGTCCTTAAAGCTTTACCAATATTCAACTTCTGATAACAACTTCAGTCTGTACAAAAATCAGAATTTAAGCAGTTGTAGATCTTCGACTTGGCTTCATCATCTGATCTCTCTGATGTCAGGAGTTGTTCTGAGATAATTCTTCAACAAACATCTCTCAGCATATCTAAGTTCATCAATCATTCTCCTTTTGGCATCTTTAAGCTCTGCAGTATCTTCACCAATTTGAAAGATTGCAGCTCTGAGATCATTGATCTTTGCTTTTCTTATATCCTGATCCAGTCTGATCAAATAAGCTTTATCAGACTCAAGATTGAATTCAACAACCCTGTACCCCAGAAAGGTAGTTATAATCTTAGCAGTGTTGGGCTTCATTTCAACTATATCACCATTGTGATCTCTGTACTTTGGAATGTATGTGCTGTCAGACTTAACAGAATAAAGCCCTTTCTGTCTTTGAATCTGTTCTTTCAAATAGTTTGCAGCAGTTCCTGTTACTCTGTCATCCACTTGAAGTAAGAATAGTACATGCTCCAATTCTTCAAAATACTTCAATGGAATGGCATTTTGTCTTATATGATAAACCCTACCATCTGTCATGAAATACAACAAGATGTATTCTTTCAAGTAGGTATGGTAAACCATCTGTACAGATTCCAGTTGATTCAATCTCTCAGGAGTTGCTCCAATACCTGGTTCACTCAAGGAAGTTGGATCATTGGTAGTGTTATGTATTCTTCTTTCATCAGCACTTCCCAATCCAGTTTTATCTCTTGCTTCCTTTCCAGTAACTACTCTTGCTTCAAAACCACTTGCAGTAGTCTTCAAAGGTTGAGTCTGTTTTGCTTTAGTGAATCCTGGTAAGAGTGTCTTTGGTCTATCTTCTGATATCAAGTTAACTTGAGCTATGTCAGAGGTTACTTGCTTCTTCTGAATATCAGAACTTACAATTTCTTGACTCTGAACAGCTTGAGCCATGTCAGAGGTTGTTTTAAGAACTTTTCTTGAAGTTAGAGCAAGATTATCCTTTTCATCAGTAATTTCTTCATCCTCAGGAGGCACATAAACTTTGATAGGTTCACCGACCTTTTCTTTACCCTTGGATCTTGGATCTATCTGCGGTTGTGATCTAGCCAATGTTGCTTCAGTATGTGTCCTTTCTTTGATCACAATGCCTTTGAGTTTTGGAAGTGGCTTTTTACCAGAAGCTTCAGATTTAGATGTGACTTTCTCTGATTTAAGCCTGGCTTCTTCTTCCATTAAGCTTTCCAAGTCCATTCCTGGATTTTTCTGAAGAAATAACTGTCTTGACATTTCCTCATCAAGATCTAAAAGTTCATCAGAACTTATCCTTTTACCAGCAGCAGAACTTATTCTTTTCCCAGTATCAGAACTTGTCTTGTGACTTGTGATTTCAGCTTTTCTTGATGTGAATCTTCTACCTTGACTATGACCTCTACCCATTCCAGGGTTTCCTAAATCTTTTTCATCATCCTTCCCTGTCAGTGTCTTGTCAGTCTTGCATTTGGACTTAATTACTTTCTCCCCCTTTTTGGCATCAGCAGGTAGTAGAAGAGAGATAAGCAATTCCACTGAGGATTGGATTTTAGTCAGTTGTGATTGCTGAGAAGCTTGATTTTTCAGAATATCATCAATCTGAGCTTGTTGATGATCTTGAGTCTTCTTAATATAAGCAATCCTGTCAATGGTAGGTTGGAAGAACTTTTTTTTATCAATTTTCCAAACTTGTTCCTGTTTGATAAATTCTTCCTGAATCTTGTGTAGCTCTGCATGAGTAGTTGAGTGAAGACCTTGTAGATGTTTAGTACTCAATGCAGTGACTCTAAGCTGGGTTTTGAAATCATCAGAATTTAACATTTCATCAGCTTTAGTCAAGTGCTCAGCAAGATGCTTTTCAGTTGGAACACATGAAACTGAGTTCCATTCCTTAGTCCATTCCTGTCCTGCAGGAGTTTCACTCCAAGGTACTGGTGCTTCTCTGGTAACAAACTTCTTAACCAGTTCAGACTTTAGAATAGTCTGTTGAGGAGCATGTCCTGAAGGACCTGCTGCATCAGCATCTGCAGTGGAAGCAGCATCACCAGTATCTCCATCATTTGCAGCATCAGAACTTAAAGAATCAGTATCTTCTGCTAAAACAACAGTGTGAGTAGCAATGGAGGCTTCAGCATCCTATAATTGCTGATCTGGTTCTAAGTTCTGATCAACAGCCATATCCTGATGCTCACCTAAAGTCTGATCATCAACATCTTGATGTAGAGAAGGTGTTGTAGATAACTCTGGAGTTTGAACAACATCAGGAACATGTGTGGTTGAAGGATTAGTTGCTGTTGGAGCTTCTAAGAGAATTACTTCAGGCACAACCAAGTTTTGAACATCAATATCAGCACTTGTGCCTGGATGAACAGGAGACACAGAAGGTGTGTTAGCCTTTTCAGAAACAGCTTCCTTAGATGGAGTTGATGGAGAAGAAAAGACTGGAGCAAATTCCTTGTCTTGTGAGATCAGAGATTCCTGATCCCTTTCCTTAACTGCTTCCTCTTCATCATCTGAAACTAGCCTGTGTGCCCTCTGTTTCTTGTATCTCTTTGTTGATTTGGATTCCTTGGGAGTTTCAGGAACTGTCATTCTTCTAAGCTTCTTGAGAAGCCTAGCTCCCCCAATTCCAGAATCCCTCTGAGAAGTCTCTTTCTCAGCTTCACCTACAACAGGTTCTGAAGAAGGAACCTGGTCCTCAGTATCAGAGTCATCTCTCAAGGCAATCCTCCTTCTCTTTTGAGGTGTTTGAGGAACAGTCTTTGTCCTCTTTGGCTTGGAGGATGAAGGCTTCACAGTAGGTGCTGAGGATGAGGGTTGAACAGTCTGTGAAGTGGAGAGATAGGATTTGAGATATGTCCTGAGGGTAGGTTGAGTAGAATGAGTGGTAGGTGCTGAGGATGATGGTTTTTGAGTGTTTGTTATTGGTTGGACATCAGAGTAAACAGATCTATAAGTATCAGGATCAGCATTTACTAGGATCTGTTTTACAGACTGAGGAATCTGTAATGGTCTAACCACTGATTTCTTAGTGTCAGCATTTACCAGGTCATTAAAGTAGAGTTTTGCAACTTTAAAAGGTGGGGTTGAGGAACTGACTAATTGAGGTTCATCAGTACAAAAAGTATAAATAAGTTGACAGAATCTAGCAAAATAGACAACATTCCTATCCTCTGTCATCCTATCCCCAATAAGACCAATTATACCAGTTGCAAAATCAAAATGAGTTTGATGTATAATAGCATACCCGATGTGCTGACTAAAAATTGGGATATCATCAAAATTCGAACATTTCTTCCCAAAAGCTTTAGTGATGCAGTCGAAGAAGAAGCTCCATTCTCGTCTGATATGAGCCCGTTTCAACTGCCCAAGTTTTTCCAAACTCTTTTCATACCCCAAATTTGCCATTAACTCCTGAAGAGCTGATTCTTCTGGAATTGAAAAGGTGCAACCTTCTGGGAGATGTAGAGCCTTGCGTATTGTACCAGGAGTAACTGTATAAGAAGAATCACCCACTTCGAAAACAATAATAGGAGTGCCATGTCTACCACCATCATCAAAGTGCCCAGTCCGCCAAAACGTCAGAACTTGTTGGCTCGAAAAGACTGAAGGCTGAGTTAATGCATACCCAATCTCACTGTGTGCAAGAAGATCTTGCACAAAATGCAATTCAGATGGAGCTTCAACATGATCAAGAATTGCAGTATAGTTGTTTGGAACAAACTTAGCTCCATCAATGATTAAATCCTTAGGTGCCATGTGAAAAATTGAGATAAATACGGTTGCCTGTATTGTGTTTGATAAAATGTTTGTATGAAAAATTGTCAGTAGATGAGAAATAATGAAAGTAAAGAGAGAGAGATAAAAGAGAAAAGTAAATAAAAGATTTGACAATCTTTTCTCTATGTTACTTATACACAAAAAGTAACCGTTGGGACACCTGTCAGACATGCAGTAATAACGGATAGTTACTGGGCTCGAGAAAACAGTAATCATTACTTACCCACTTGCCTGTTTTCAAGGGAAAACCGTTCCACTTACCCAGATATTCCATTAATCAAGGTGAAACAGTTTTAATTCAAAATTGAAACCGTTCCCACTGATTTAATTATTTTTCACTGCATCATTAATATTCTGAAAATAAATCATGTGAAAATGACCAAGATAAATTAGATGAGTAAGTGCTGATAAAGAAAAATCAGAACTTAAATTAAAACAGAATTGATATGGTCATCAGAATATGAATAAATCAGGATTTACCAATGCATTACTAAATAACTTAGAGACAAAATCTTGAAACAAAAACAAATTTCATTAATATATCAAGATAATACATTCATGAAATTGAAATTACATCAGTACTTATACAAGATTTCCCTAAGCTGCTAAACCTAACATCAACAGCCTTAGTCCTAGCTAAGAAGCCTGACAAAGCTGATGATGAACAAAAACAGGAAGAAGACGAGATTAAATCATTTCTTCTTCCTACTCTCGACAAACAGAATGGCGAGTCGGATGATTCGCTCTTGCTGGTGGAGAGCTTCCAGCCTTTCCTCCTCCAATCGCTCCAGATGGCGATGGTAGTCCATATAGAAGAACAGGAGGTGGGTCAGTACCTCCTGTGGGACAGAGTCCCATATCTCCTCAGGAATGGCCGTGACGTGCCATTCCTGCTGCCAGTCGGCACAGCTTAGCTCCATATTGAAGTTTTGGTAGTTCAAAAACATGTTGTATCTGACCATTATGTTTTTGAAAGAAAAAGTATGAAGGTAAGTTTGTGAGAAAGAATTTGATGGGAAGGCTGATGTGAAGTGGCTGCTTATATAGGCAAGAGAATGCCAGGAGACGTAAAAGTATTTAATGCTGACAGGTAAAATTAATTCTACCTCGTCTCCCTAGACTTGGAAAAAGAATAACATTCATTGGAAGGAGAAAACATGGTTGAATGCGCACAAGAAACAAGTAAAAGTGGACTGTTCAAGTACGAATACCATTAACCCTAACCATAGTGACTATTAATCTTCCACTTCAACATATTCTATTTTGAACCGAGACTCTTATCAAATTTTATCCACAGATAAATCAAGTAAAGAATTAGACTGTAATATCAGAACTTAGACTTATATCAGAACTTAACAGTCATCAGATGATAATTTCTTAACTCGAAAAAGGAATGCCTATCTTAGTAAATCCTCATACAAGTTCTGAGTTATACTCTACATAACTTAATCGTCAGAATATGTAACCAGAACTTGTCCTCAGAGTTAGTGCAAAATGACACAATGACTGTTTATCTAAAACAACAGAGACCATCATAGTAATTTTCATCATTTAGATGGAGTGATTAGTGTGTGCATTAAGCTAAATTTCAGACAAGGAGTAAGGTCTGATTCACTTCAGTACATCTTAGAAATAAGGCATAATTAAAATTTTGCTAAAGAGCTGTCATTATCCTGAAACCTACTGATGAATGAGTTCATGATTGAGTCCACCTCAACTGTTTTGTGCTAATTTTATGCATCTTTTTAAATTCTATTTTACAGTGGCTTCTCAGTGTAAGTGAGTCACGATTGCTTATCAGAATTTATGCTATTATCAGAGTATTTCTCCAGTAATCATAGAGTGTGAAAAGTTACCAAGAAAATATTTTGCTTTTCTAATGCATATTTACTTAATACCAGCAATGCACTTGGGTCATCCCTTCCACATTTTTACTCTAGATCTCAAAGGAGTACCTGATTTTATTCTTTGATCTTTTTGCTTTTTCTTTTGATAATTGAGGTTTATCAACACTTAGTACATTCAACAGATTTACTCGTATCAGAACTTAACAGATGAGTAGCATTATTTTAATTTGTGACTTAGTAATAAGATAAACAAAGTAAACTCAACTAAGCTCAATTATCAGAATTTGCTTGTGTCATAAGATTTCCACAGAAATAATTACTTCTTACATGGGATTGAATAGTTACTTAAATAGACATATCACTTATCAGAGTTTAGAAACATATTTCAGACAACAATCAGTACTTGAACGCATATTTCAATTAATCACAGAATACACAAAGAGATTACATTCTGTAAATACTGATCATAAAGTCTAATGAAACAGAACAAAACTAGACAGATTTAGAAAAAGAACCTGAAACCATTCCAAGTTCATTTACCAATCTTGTAAAAGTGGCTTCACACAGTGGTTTTGTGAAGATATCTGCTAGTTGTTGATCTGTTGGAACAAAGTGCAATTCCACTGTACCTTCATCCACATGTTCCCTTATGAAGTAGTTCCTGATGCTGATGTGCTTTGTCATAGAGTGTTGAACTGGATTACCTGTCATAGCAATAGCACTTTGATTATCACAGTAAATAGGGATTTTGAAATATGTTAACCAATAATCCAGTAACTGATTCTTCATCCAAAGAATCTGTGCACAACAGCTTCCTGCAGCAATATACTCTGCTTCTGCAGTTGATGTGGAAATTGACTTTTGTTTCTTACTGAACCAAGAAACCAATCTGCCTCCAAGAAATTGGCAGCTTCCACTTGTGCTTTTCCTGTCAATTTTGCAACCTGCAAAATCTGCATCTGAGTAACCTATTAGTTTAAAATCTGATTCTCTAGGATACCACAATCCTAGATCAGCTGTTCCTTTAAGATACTTAAAAATTCTTTTCACAGCTGTTAAGTGAGGTTCTCTTGGATCTGCTTGAAATCTTGCACAAAGACAGGTAGCATACATGATATCAGGTCTACTAGCAGTTAGATAGAGTAGAGAGCCAATCATACCTCTGTAATCAGTAATATCTACTGATTTACCAGTATCCTTATCCAGTTTTGTTGCAGTGGCCATGGGAGTGGATGCACTTGAACAATCTTGCATTCCGAATTTCTTTAGCAAGTTTCTGGTGTACTTAGTTTGACAAATAAAAGTGCCTTCTTCATTCTGGTTGACTTGAAGGCCCAAAAAATAGCTAAGTTCCCCCATCATACTCATCTGATATCTTGACTGCATCAATTTGGCAAACTTCTTGCAGAGTCTGTCATTTGTAGACCCAAAAATGATATCATCAACATAAATCTGGACGAGAAGTAAGTCCTTTCCATGGTTGAGGTAGAACAGTGTTTTGTCTATTGTTCCTCTGTTGAATCCACTTTCCAGAAGAAACTGAGCTAAATCTCATACCATGCTCTAGGAGCTTGCTTAAGTCCATAAAGTGCTTTATCAAGCCTGTAGACATAATCTGGATGTTTGGAATCTATAAAGCCTGGAGGTTGTTCAACATATACTTCCTCCTCCAATTCTCCATTGAGAAAAGCACTTTTCACATCCATTTGAAAGACTGTAAACTTTTTGTGAGCAACATAAGCCAAAAATATCCTAATGGCTTCTAACCTAGCAACTGGTGCAAATGTTTCATCATAGTCAATTCCCTCCTGTTGAGAATATCCTTTTGCAACCAGCCTTGCCTTATTCCTTGTAATTATGCCATCACTGTCAGTTTTGTTTCTGAATACCCACTTTGTACGAACAACAGATCTATTCTTTGGTCTTGGCACTAGGGTCCAGACTTTGTTTCTTTCAAATTCATTTAACTCTTCCTGCATTGCTTGCACCCAATCAGCATCTTGAAGAGCTTCTTCCACTTTCTTTGGCTCAGTCTGAGAGAGAAAAGAGTTGTTAATACATTCATTTGAAGTACCTGTTCTAGTTCGGACACCTGCATCAGGATTTCCAATTATCAAATCAGGTGTATGTCATTTTGTCCACTTCCTTGCAGATGGAAGGTTTTCTCTAGAACTGGATGCTCCCCTATGATCCATGCTGTCTTCATTTTCATTTTCTGATGCTCCCCCTGAAACTATGCTCTCTGAGTTGGATTTTTCAGAATTTAGATTTTCAGCACTGGCAGAACTTGGCTTATCAGAACTTGACGAATCAGAACTTGAAGAGCCAGATGTATGTTCTGATGTTTCTTGAGATGTGGTAGGATCTTGAGTATGCTCCCCCTGCATTGGTGCATCTTCCTTTGACGTAGTCACCACAGTTTCAATAACATCAGAGTTTAATCCATCAAATTTTACAGTATCAGGACTTAGACTGTCAGGATTTTCAGTATCAGAATTTGAGTCTTCATTTTCAAATCTCAGCTGATCATGATCAATGAAATCTTCAAGACCAGTAATCTTCTTGTCATCAAAAGAGACATTGATAGATTCCATGACCACTTTTGTTCTCAAATTATAGACTCTGAAGGCTTTTGTGGAAAGTGGATATCCAACAAAGATTCCTTCATCAGCTTTTAGATCAAACTTGAATAGCTGTTCAGGATGAGTCTTGAGAACAAAACACTTGCATCCAAATATATGAAAGTACTTCAGATTTGGCTTCTTTTTCTTCACCATCTCATATGGTGTTTTTCCATGCTTGTTAATGAGTGTTGCATTTTGAGTAAAACAAGCAGTCTGCACAGCTTCAGCCCAGAAATAGGTTGGAAGCTTTGCTTCTTCAAGCATTGTACTTGCAGCTTCAATGAGAGTTCTATTCTTCCTTTCAACAACTTCATTTTGCTGTGGAATTCCAGGAGCAGAAAATTCCTGCTTTATTCCATGGTTTTTGCAGAACTCTTCCATTATCAAATTCTTGAACTCAGTGCCATTATTACTGCTTAAGATTTTCACAGAATCTTTGACCAATTTATCCAGATGTTTGACATGATCAATCAAGATAGATGCAGTTTCACTTTTTGTGTGCAAGAAATACACCCATGTGTATCTGGTGAACTCATCCACTATGACCAACGCATATTTCTTCTTTGCAATAGACATGACATTCACTGGACCAAATAGATCAACATGTAGTAGATGATAAGGCTCAAGAATTGATGATTCAGTCTTGCTCTTGAATGAAGATTTTCTTTGTTTGGCCTTCTGACAGGATTCACAAAGGCCATTAGGAGCAAATACTGACTTTGGCAGTCCTCTCACAAGATCTTTCTTGACCAGTTCATTTATATTATTGAAATTTAAATGAGAGAGTTTCTTGTGCCAATTCCAGCTTTCTTCAATTGATGCTCTACTCATCAGACAAATTGCAGAACCATCAGTACTTGTTGAAAGCTTAGCATCATAAATGTTACCACGCCTGTATCCTTTCAGAACAACTTTGCCTTTAGATTTACTCACAATTTCACAGTGTTCTTCAAAGAAATCAACATGATAACCTCTGTCACAGATTTGACTTATACTCAGCAGATTGTGTTTAAGTCCTGAGACCAGAGCTACATCTTTAATTATGACATTCCCAAGATTGATATTGCCATATCCCAATGTTTTTCCAATGTTGCCATCTCCATAGGAAACACTTGGGCCAGCTTTCTCCACAAAGTCTGATAGCAGGGCCTTATTTCCAGTCATATGTCCTGAACATCCACTGTCCAGAACTAGAATATTTTTCCTGTTGCCCTGCAATCACAAAGACCACTAATTATTAGTTTTAAGGACCCAGACTTGCTTGGATCCTTTGGTCTTATTAAGTTTGTTAACATTTGCAGCGGATTTAGCATCAGAGTTTATGTTAACATTTTTCTTGTCAGAACTTACATTATCAGACTTTGAATCAGAATTTACACTAGAAGGAACAATGGAAACTTTCTTCAAAGAAGGTTTTATTTGATAATAATCATAGTACAAACTATGATATTCCTTACAAGTATAAATGGAATGCCATAAACTACCACAATGAAAACAAGGATTTTGTGGTTTGTATCTAATAGACTGACTCTTAACTCCTGATTTTGAAGATAAGGAGTTAATATTCTTATTCTTCCTGCAAAAAGAAGCCAGATGGTTAGAACTTCCACAATTATGACATATTTTCCTAGGAGCATCAGGAACAGGTTTATAATCATTGCTTTTATTCACACCTTCCTTTCCATTCCTATTTTTCCTTAGGTGATTTTACCTTGTTTGCATTCTTAACATCTTTCAGCTTATGCTTAAGCTGCTTCTTTGTCATTAAGCCTATGTTTACTTCAGCTGTCTTTTCCTGTTTTAGTTTGTCAGAAGTTAATTCCTCTTTAACTTCTGATTTCTCATTTTCAGACTTTACAGTTACAAACTTAACAGGTTTTAACTTTGGCTTTTGCTTAACAACATACTTAATTTCTTCATTTCCTTTATCATTCTTATCCTCTCCATAACCTAAGCCCTCTTTCCAGTTTCCACTACTTAGCAAATTTTGAGTTGTTTTGCCAGAATTAGTCCAAGTCCTGATAATCTCTCTTTCCTTTTCTAACTCAGTTTTTAGAGATTCATTCATTTTTAGCACTTCATCCCTAACATAAAAAGCATCATCTCTATCCTTCTGAGTTTGATGGAACATGACTAACTCTTTTTCTAAGAAATCATTTCTTTTCTTAAAAGCAAGATTTTCAGAAGTTAATCTTTCACATGTTAAAGTTTGATCTCTATAACTAACAAACATGGTTTTAAGATATCTTCTCAACTCATTAATATCATCAGTATGAAAAGCATAAGTAGTCTGAGGTACCTTTGTTTCAGCAGCTTCAGAATTGCTCTCAGCACTTTCTTTATCAGCATTTGCCATCAATGCATAGTTCTCCTCACTTTCAGAGTCTGAGGTGTCTGTCCAGCTTTTCTGCTTTGTGACAAGAGCCTTGCCTTTGTCACCCTTTACCTTCTTGCAATCAGGAGATATGTGGCCTTTCTCACCACAGTTATAACATTTAACATTGGTATAATCTCCTCTGTCAGACTTTCCTCCTCTGCCTTCAGATCTTCTGAAATTCTTCTTATCAGAACTTATGCCTTTCTTGGAAAACTTCTTTCCCTTCCTGAACTTCATGTATGCAATCTTTGTGATTCCTTTCACCATAAGAGCACACAGCTTCATCATCTCCTCATCAGCATCAGTCTCAGGTAAGCTTTTAGAATCTGAGTCATCATCACTTTCAGAACTTGATAACTCAGTATCGGACTTTATGAAAAGAGCTTTACCCTTGTCTTTCCTTGAGGAAGCTGCTTTGGGGGATTCTTCTTCAGCCTTAAGAGCAACTGTCCTTGACTTTCCTTCTTTCCTCTTGCTTCTTTGTTCCATCTCAAGTTCATGAGTCTTGAGCATTCCATAGATTTCATCAAGAGTTGTTTCATCAAGATTGTAGTTGTCTCTTATTGTCGTTGCCTTCAAATCCCAGCATTCAGGAAGAGCTAACAGGAATTTAAGGTTTGAATCTTCAAGATCATACTCTTTATCAACCAATGACAAATCATTCAAAAGTTTGACAAATCTATCATATAGATCATTCAATGATTCATTAGTCTTTGAGTCAAAGTGTTCATACTCTTGAGTGAGTATTGTCTTCCTGTTCTTCTTAATTATGTCAGTTCCCTGACATCTTGTTTCCAGAACATCCCATATCTCCTTAGCAGTCTTGCAGTTGATTACCCTGTTTGACATTACATTATCAATGGCACTATGCAGTAAGTGTCGTACCTTAGCATCTTTAGCAATTGATGCTATATCTTCAGCAGTATAATCACTCTTTTCCTTTGGTACAGTCTTTGCTGCTTCACCTGCAACTGCAACAGCAAGCTGGGTTGGTTTGTGAGGCCCTTCCTTGATTCTATCAAGATATTCTGGATCTGTTGCTTCCAGGAACATGGTCATTCTCACCTTCCATATGGGATATTCAGATGGTCTCAGTATGGGAACTCTGATGGTCTCATACCGACTCTGAATTTGTGTCTTTGGTGGTTCCTCAGTTTTGGTAGGCTTAGTTGGAGTTTCTGTGTCAGACATGATTGTGTTTGGATCTTTAACTGTATGTGTGTTAACAGAATAGCTCTGATACCACTTGTTAGGTCACACACACTGTAGAGGGGTTGAATACAGTGTATAATACAATCAAATCGAACTTTAATATCTTAAGTAACAGAAACCAAACTTTATTGAAACAATAAACTCTGTTACAGTATGGAACTGTTACCTCTCAGTGATGAACAAATATCACGAGAGCTGCTAGGGTTACAATGAATAATCTTCTCGAATATGATAACACTTATAGTGTAAACCCTATGTCTGTGTTTATATACTACACAGTTACAAGATAATCGCTAATTGATATGGAATATAATTCTGCTTCCTAAAATATATCAATCAGATATCTTTTCTTCCAAGTATTCCATTCTTCACGGAACTCCTTCTTCATGCATATCTCTTCTTATGTTTATCTTGATCTTCTTTTCTTTAATCAAATACTGTCCTTATCTGATCGTCCTTCAGTACTTCAGTTCTGATATCTAACTTCTGATGATTATCTCCTGATAATATAAGTACTGATATCCTTAAGTCCTGACTTCCAGTATAAGTACTGATCAACGGTTAAGTACTGATTTGTCCTGTTAAGTAAGATCTGAAATCTAAACATAAATTATATTAGCCATAACATTATCAAATATATCTAACAGATCCCTAAATCAATGTTTATCCTTCTAATTTGGTGCCTTGTTATCCTTGACACAGAATTCTTGTGAATTTTTCCTTGCGTATCTTTGATTCAATCCCTGAACTTTGCTTCTTTAAAATCTGATTTAAGAATGAGTTTCGACTTAAAAGAGTCCGAATGATTTCAAATGCTTGGTAATGATAAAATGGATTTTAGAAAACCTATTTGTTTTTCCAACTCAAGGTTTTCCAAATGAATTCCTGATGGATTGGATTGAGACGTAAGAGGCTAGTGGGACTAGTCCAGTCATGGTAAGAGGCTAGTGGGACTAGTCCAATTTAAGGCTGAAATTATGCCGATTGGTACCTTAAAGACCGGAATGGAGGTCGATACGGGCTGATCACCCGTATATAATGAAATGGAAAGATAAAGTGATCCAATCAAGGGTTCTAATTGATTATTTAAAAGGGAACTGAAACTTTTATTCAGTAAATTGATTTTTGGAAATGAAAATGGTTTATATTGCCTTGAAAAGAGTTGATTATGTTATTGTGGAGCTTAAAGCTCGAGAACCCTAATTTTTGAAATTGTTGATCATATGATTGATTCTATCTTGAAATACTGTTACTTTCCTCTATTGAAAGATCTATTTTGATCCTATAATGATTTGTGATGAATGTCGGCTTTCGTCCTGTTTTGAGCCTTGTTTCTTGAAAGCCCCTACTATTCTTTAGATACATTTCCTTAGTCAAAAAAAAAAAGAAAAAAACAAAAATGGAAATCTGCCACCTAGACTAATTAAAGTAGAATGCCCTAGTTTGATAAAGCGTATTGTGATTTGATATTGTAGAACTGCTATATAGTTACTTGCTGAGTTTTATACTCATTTGTTTTGTCTTAATCTAACCATGGCAGTTAAGCAAGAAGATGGCCAGGCTTAGGCGCACTGCTCGTAAGAGCGTACCTGGTGGTCCCTACCGTGTTGAGGGCTTCCGGTTGCCAGAGCAGGTAGTGGTGTTTATGAGTGAGCTCGCGCCTAGGAAGAGGTGTATATAGATATAATGGGTTATCTGTCGGTTCCCAGCCGGAATCGATATTGTTTATTTAATAATATTTTGGGTTTGTAAGTTATATTTTATGATTGGTAGTTCTAATCTTGTCTCATACTTTATCCTGTTGATCCTGTTTGTAGTT
This sequence comes from Apium graveolens, assembly GCF_009905375.1. Taxonomy (NCBI): domain Eukaryota; kingdom Viridiplantae; phylum Streptophyta; class Magnoliopsida; order Apiales; family Apiaceae; genus Apium; species Apium graveolens. The sequence goes on along the minus strand of NC_133651.1, from coordinate 65,736,208 downwards.
AATCGGGGTTTATGCATATTTAATTATTAGATTAGAGGTGTGTGAGTCCTCATTTCCTAACCCCGAGATTGAGGGCGTCACACTTATGCCTTCAACCATCAATTTTTAACTCATGGTGAATCACCCTCATCCTAACGATTACATACTTTTCTATTTCTATTACTACGAGTCTTTAGGGTTTCCTCATACCCAACTCCCTTATCATTCCTCAAACTCTATTGCCTTTATATTCCTTTCCACTTCAGTTTCTTTTTATTTTCCTTTCTCTTACAATCATTTCATGAACCCACTAATCATTTACTTCAAACATCATGTCATTCTGGGATTCGTGTCCTCAGGACGAATCTTGCCAACTTTTACAACTTAGATTCATAACTCATCATACTCATCCGCCTTTGTTCTGGGTCTAAAGCTTTTACACTATCTCCTTATCCTTGGGAAGTAATTTCCCGAAAACAATTGACTGATCTTTAATCAGTTTATTATAACCTCTAGCTCCGTGCCTTCCTTGGACTTTCACCAGCGGGTGGCCTCTCTCTTACGAAGGTAAGTGACAAAAACAGTCTTTTGTGCTTCGTCAATCATTTAGAATCTCAAATGATTCCTATATTTCCTTTAGCCAGTCTCTTGCCTCGACTGGGTCAACCTGTTCCTTGGAACTCTGAGAGCTTAGCGACTTAAAGGTCATGAAAGAATTTCCCACTGCATTGATTCCTTAGGGTGGTGGTTGGGGATAAAAGTATAAGTTTTGTTTAGGCAGGTCCATGAATTTCCCAATAGGAGTACCATCCTGGTTCTTCCTATCTTGCTCGACTTCTGTTTTCTCATTATGAAATGTTTCCTCCTCCTTCCCATAATCGGGGTCATCCTACATGTTTTAAATCCTCATTTTCCACTTCATTATGTTATGGGTTCCTTCTATCTTGATGGCGACCTCCCTGACTATCACATTCAGGGTTTGCCCTAAATCTTATTTCTCGAACTATGACTTTCATCTAAGATCCCTTCCTTAAGCTCTTGAACGTTTGGAACCAAAATTCTGTAAGAACACCTCATTATTCCCTTATCATTTTTCTCGGTATAGATCTCTTCTCCAGTTATTGACTCTCTGCCTTCATTCATTACTTTTTCTTGGCACAATCTAATCTTTTCCAATAACTCGGGCTGCATTACAATCTCAAACAGCTTTTCGGTACCGGCTCCGGTTGCGTTCACTCCTATTTCCATTTCCTCAAAATATCTTATCAACTCTCCCAAAGACATTATCATCTTAGGTTTCTCCTTTACACTAAGGGCATTAGCCACCATTTTGGCTTTCCCTGGATGATAAAGAATCTCATAATTGTAATCCTTGATTAGCTCTAACCACCTCCTCTGGCGCATGTTGAGCTCTTTCTGCGTGAAAATGTACTAGAGCACTATGGTTTGTGTAAATCTCGCACTTCTCTCCATACAAGTAGTGCCTCAAATCTTTAGGGCAAAAATATTGCCACGAGCCCAAGCTCATGGGTGGGGATATCAAATTTTATATTCCCTTAATTGTATTGACGCTGTTGTGGATAAAAAACTAAGGTTATTACTTGCTGTATTTAATATTAAGATTCGGGAGCTCAAGGCCTTTAATGGCTGCTCTCGTGTTTCGTGACTCGATCTGCCTTTACGAGATGCCTACGTATCTCTGTGAATTAGAGAATCAAGCCAAAAAACGTAGTTCTGATTGGTGGGGGTGAGACCCCTTATATAGATGTTGGGAGTCCTTGAATTGGACTTGGTATAGGAGACTTGGTGGGCAAGTCTCATAATTAGAATGGACTTTGGAGTCCTAGGTAGTAGGAAACTGATTCCTTATCCTTTTAGGTCCCCTTGAGGCTAATCTCCAAGGATTTATATCCTTATCGGGACTCTTTTCAACATCTGATTTGTCCCTTATTAATTAATTACGAAATTAATTAATAATCAGGGCTTTTGGGCCTTTTTTATTTCATCAGGCCTGATCTGGTCCATCAGGCTTAACCTTTCTGGTCTGAGTATCATATATCTTTTTATTGGGCCTAGCAGCCCACAGTTTGTACAATTAATGCAGTATTTAATTATACAATCATAATTTATTTATCCCTATCATTTGCCCCCCAACTTTTGGGAAACATTGATTAGGTTTCGCAGAAGTTAAGTCTATTTGTTCCCTTACAGGGTTTCGTTTTTCCGTAAAGTGTGGAGCGACCTACACATTTACAATGAATTTTTCCTTTTATTCAGGAATTATCTTAATTTCCAGGAATTTTTCCCTTATTTCCGGGATTTTTCCCTTATTTTATGGATTTTCCCTAATTTTCTGGGATTTTTCCCTAATTTTCTGGGATTTTTCCCTAATTTTCTGGGATTTTCCCTAATTTTCTGGGATTTTTCCCTAATTTTCTGGGATTTTCCCTAATTTTCTGGGATTTTCCCTAATTTTCTGGGATTTTTCCTTATTTTCTGGAATTTTCCCTAATTTTCTGGATTCTTCAAATTTCCAGCCCTTTTTTCGACCAGGATCCTAGTCGAAATTTCGACCTGGATCCTAGTCGAAAATAGGGGCCAGCCTTGTCATCCTGGTCGAAGGAATTCGACTAGGATCTACGACCTGGAATTCGACCAGGATCCTAGTCGAAATTTCGACCTGGATCCAGGACCTGGAATTCGACCAGGATCCTAGTTGAAAATTCGACCTGGATCTAGGTCAAAAAATTCCACCCCTTTTTTTTTTTTTTTTTTTTAGCTTTTTGTCATGAGCCTATCGACTAGGATTTCGACTAGGATTCTAGTCAATATTTCGACCTGAATCCTGTTCGAAAATTCCTTGATTTCCTTGTTTCCTGGTCGAAGGATTTCGACTAGGATCCACGACCTGGAATTCGACCAGGATCCTAGTCGAACTTCGACCTGGGTTTTTAATCCCCATTTTTTGAAAGATGCTTGGTTTATTCGACCTCATTCCTGGTCGAATCTTCGACCTCAATTCAGTCCCGTTATTCCAGCTATTTTCGGGTGTCTGCTCGAAAGATTTCGGGCAGGATTCACGACCTGGAATTCGACCTGGATTCTGGTCTTTTTTACCCGTTATTTTCGGGTGTCTGCTCGAAAGATTTCGGGCAGGATTCACGACCTGGAATTCGACCTGGATTCTGGTCTTTTTTACCCGTTATTTTCGGGTGTCTGCTCGAAAGATTTCGGGCAGGATTCACGACCTGGATTTCGACCTGGTTCCTGGTCTTTCACTAGCCTTCTTTATTTAGCTTTAATTTAGGGTATTGCATTTTCCAAATTCTAATTGGATTTGGGCCTGGCCTTTTTTGTTGGGCCTTATTAAAATTTTCTGAGCCTCTATTATTGGGCTTTTCAAATCTCATTGGGCCTCTTTTATTGGGCCTTTTCAAATCTTATTGGGCCTCTTTTATTGGGCTTTATCAAATATTGTTGGGCTTAACACACCCTGTTTAGAATGCCCTAGAATTCCTAGGTATATTCTGGAATGTTCTTTTTTCTGGGCCTCTTCTTATGGGCCTTTGTTCTTAATGGGCTTTTCGTCCCTTCAACTTCTTTTTCCTCCTATATAAAGGAATGAGGAAAGGCTATTACTCCTCACTTTCTCATTTCTTAGTTTTCTTCTTTATCCTCCTGCTAAGATTCTCAGAGCAATAACAGCAAGTCGGAGCTCAAAGCCTTTTTCAGGAGTGCTTCTTTAGGTAAGATTCCTCCCTTTGCTTTTCGTTTCTATTTTTCCATTATGTACCATTTTAAGATAGCCTATTTACGTGCCTCATACTTTTTTCAGATGGCTGACAAAAGAATGACTCGTTTGGCCAAAATGAACGTGACTAGAAAGTCCAATGATTTTCCTATTCGATCGAGGTATACTTCCTTAATCGACATGATCAACACTCGAGGGGACGAGTATCCGTCTGATGCGCATCTGGATGCGCACGATCATATCAGTGCTTTACGGGATCCCAAGGAGCTTGAAAAGTTGAGCAGCTGCTTCAAAATCAAGGAGCCTTTTAAGCTGGTTCTTGCGGGTCCGGCCGACAGGGCCTGTCAGTGGAAGAAGGACGCGCTATGCGTCTATAGGGACACTCTAAGGGCAGGTATTAGACTCCCTTTTCATCCATTCATTCCTTTGCTACTGGCTGATGTGGGCATCAGCCCTTGCCAACTTCCCCCTAATTCCTGGAGGTTGATTCTGTGCTATCTGTCACAATGCGCCAAGCACAACGTCCCCACTTCTGTTGCTGTCTTCAGGAAGATTTTTCAGTTCAAAAACAGCCCTGATAAAAGTCCGGGTTGGGTTTCTATCAACCAGCGCCCCACTATCCCCCATATCGTGAATGGGAAGTCCATCCCTGACAACAACTTGGGGTGGAAGAAAGATTTTTTGTTTGTTATTTGGGAAGGTGGAGATTGGGGCTCCCTGTTTCGATCATCCTTTGGGCTGGCCGTAGACGGGAGCCCGAATGACATAACTTTGTCTGAGGAGGAGGCTAGAGGTTTCAACCTCCTTACGCAAGACAACGGCACTTCCCATTGTTGGGACCTTATCCGGGAGACCGTCCTGGTAGAACGCGGCCTTTCGCCCATTAATAAGAAAAGTAAGTTCCCTTTCTTATCTCCTTTATTTCCTGCACTTTTATTTCATTGATTTTCAACTGACTTTGTTTGTTGCAGTGGCTGAGAAGATTGAGGAGGCTACCAAGCCGAAGGACCTGGAGACAACCAGGATGAAGAGGGTCGGGAAGATCTTTAAGGACCCTCGACTGGGTGACCGCTTCCCGGAGTTCCTTCTTAGGCAACGGAGCCAGATGAGGAAGGCCCCAGCCAAGTTCTGCGCACCAAGCAGAGGCCAGGTGCCTATTTTCAACCTGCTTGGGGGATCCGGGGCAAGGACTCAATTGTGGGCAGCACGGCCCTGTCCAAGGAATGGTCTAAGCATTCCATTTCCCCGGTGGATTATCAAGATTTTGTCCTTCAACAGGACTTGGAGGGGAATGAGCTGTTTGGAGCCCAAGCTCTGGCGACGGTACGTACTTTACTTATGCTTTTTACAATTCTCTTTTCTTTCTTTTCTAAACCTTTGCTGTTTTCTCTTGCAGGCTAACGCCCATTTTCAAGGGGCAATTCACCAAGCCAAGGCTTGGAAGGTTGGCCTGGAAGATGCCAACAAGAAGTTGGAGGAGGCCAATCAAAAAATTGAGGCCCTTGAAGCTCAATTGGCCTCTTCCACTTCTGACCTGGAGACGGCCCGGGCTGAAAATGTCATCTTGAAGGCGCAGAAGGAAAAAGCCTTTGATGGCTGGATGGACACTCAAGAATTCAAAGACTTGATGGTGGAGCATGACGCCCTTCTTCATCCTGTTAGCTATAAGGAAGGCTGGGACGCTGCTGTGGAGGCCATCCAGGATGAGTTTCCTGAGGTCCTTGAGCAGTCGCCCTTTCCTTGCCCAGTGCGGGTTCCAGAGCTTGGAGGTGTTACTGAAAAGCTTGCTGGCATGATCAAGGATGGAGAGGAGGAAGATTCCTCTGAGGAGGAATTCGAGCCTGTCGCTAAGAAGGCCAGGGTGGAAGAATCTCCCAAAGCAGCGCCTCAACAGCCATCATCTCCTGCTGAGGGAACTTCTACAGGGACTTCGGAGGGGACGACCGAGACGTCCGAAGAAACGACTGAAACTTCTGAAGAGACTTCGGATAGTGGTTCTGAGGAATCTCAGCCTTCCAAGGCCTAGCTTTTTGTATATCTTCTTTTTGAACTTTATTTATATCAGAACTTGTTACCCTTCGGGGTTATGTTTTATACGTTGCTTTTCTTGCCTTTTTCTGTTTTAACTTTACAATCTTAATATGCATTTGAACCTTAAACATCCTTGGATTGAAATAATTTCAAGCTCTTTAATATGAAGTCTGGTTTTTCAAAACCTTACACAGCATGGGTTCGACCCTAATCAATAATAACTAAACATTGTAAATTCTACTAAAATTCTACGCAAGCAAAGCTTCCAGGTGCTTTTAAACCTATTTGTCACAATGACAAGTGAGAATCGTACTTAGCCTATCTTATACATAGTAAACCTTCAGGTTTTGTGCATGCCAGGTCCTCGGGACTTCAAAACCATCCATAGTTTCCAGCTTGTAGGTTCCTCTACCCTGAACGCTCTTGACTCTGTACGGCCCTTCCCAATTTGGGGCGAGCTTTCCTTTCTGTCCAACACCAGAAGCCTCTATTTTTCTCAAAACTAGATCACCTTGTTTAAAAAACCTCTCTTTAACCCTTAAGTTGTAGTAGAATGAAGCTTTTTCTGATATTCTACTATCTTTGCATGTGCTTTATCTCGCACTTCATCGATTAAATCCAGGGCTAACTTCTGTCCTTCTTCATTTTCTTTTTCATCAAAAGCCTGAATCCTTGGAGAGGAATGTGATATCTCCATGGGAACTACTGCTTCTGCCCCATATGCCAACATGAAAGGAGTTGCATCTGTCGTGACTCTACAGGTAGTTCTATAGGCCCATAATATGGGAAGTATCTCATCCACCCAATTATTTCTTGACTTTTCGATCCTCTTCTTTAGTCCATCCAGGATTATCCGATTTGCTACCTCCGCTTGCCCATTGGCTTGCGGGTGAGCCACAGAGGTGAACCGTAACTCAATTTCATTTTCTTCGCAATACTTCTTAAATTCCTCGTTGTTGAATTGTGTTCCATTGTCAGTGACGAGGATACGGGGAATTCCATATCGGCACATAATGTTTTCCCACAGGAATTGTGCAACCTGCTTAGTTGTGATTTTGGCCAAAGGTTTGGCTTCGATCCACTTGGTGAAATAATCAATGGCTACAATCAGAAACTTCCTTTGTGCTGTGGTCATAGGAAAAGGCCCTAGAATATCCATCCCCCACATAGCAAAGGGAATAGGTGAGTTGATAGAGGTCAGCATCTCGGGGGGTTGTCTGGCGACTGGTGCATGCTTCTGACAGCGATCACACATCTTTACATATTCTTTGGCATCAGCCATCATTTCTGGCCAATAGAAGCCTAAACGGGTTATCTTATAAGCCAAGGCCCTGCCCCCCAAGTGTTTCCCACAAATACCTCCATGCACTTCCTCAAGAGCTAAGCGTGCCTCATCGGGCCTGAGACACCTCAAGTAAGGAACCACGAAAGATCTTTTATATAGAATCCCATCTATCAAAGAGTACCTTAGTGCTCGAACAGTTAACTTCCGTGCCTCAATTGCATCGCTTGGCAACCAACCGGTCTGAATGTGAGCCTTGATGGGATCAATCCATGACGTCCCCAAGCCTACGGGAGCCACAAGCTTAACATCTATGCTTCGTGTCTTCAAAACACGGAAGTACACACTTCCTGAACTTTCTTCAATCTCAGATGAAGCAAACTTTGATAGCGCATCTGCTTTAGCATTTTCTTCCCCTGGAATGTGTTCAACATGGCATTCATTAAATTGGGTCATCACAGCCCTTACTAGGCGAACATACTTAGCCATCGTATCATCCCTTGCCTCAAATTCTCCCTTTACCTGGGATATGATCAGCTTCGAGTCTCCACGGACCTTTAAGTTTTTGACTCTAAGTGTCCCAGCTAGACCAAGGCCAGCAATCAGGGCTTCATACTCTGCCTCATTGTTTGTGGTTGGGAAGTCTAGCTTCATGGCATACTCAATTAAGAATCCATCAGGGCTTTGCAAAACCAACCCTGCTCCACTGGAATTTGTTTTTGATGCTCCATCAAAATAGAGAACCCAATATTCTTTCTCCTTGTCCCCATTGTTGACTCCCTTGTCTTGAGGTATGGTATCTTCCTGCCCCCCGACTTCTTGGTTGGGTATGGTACATTCCACCATGAAGTCAGCTAGTGCCTGGGCTTTTATGGCCGTACGTGGCTTATACTTGAGATCGAACTCTCCCAACTCTATTGCCCACTTAATCAGTCTCCCACTTGCCTTGGGACTGTGAATGATATTTCTCAGTGGCTGATTTGTTAGCACTTCAATTTGGTGAGCTTGAAAATAAGGACGCAGCTTTCTTGAAGCCATTACCAAGGCTAAAGCGAATTTCTCAATGGCTGAATAATTCAACTCAGCACCATGCAAAATTTTGCTGACATAGTATACGGGTTTCTGGACTTTCAGTTCCTCCTTAACCAACACGGCGCTCAAGGCGCTCTCTGAAACAGCCAAGTACAAGAATAAAACTTCATTCAGAACTGGCTTGGCCAACAACGGGGCCTGGCCCATATACTTCTTTAACTCTTCAAATGCCTTCTGATTTTCCTCACTCCATACAAAGTCTTTGATGTTCTTCAGTGACTTGAAAAATGACAAACACTTGTCTCCTGACTTGGAGATGAATCGTCCTAACGCGGCAACCCTTCCTGTGAGCTTCTGAACATCCTTGACAGTTTTGGGGGGTTCCATGTCCAGGATTGCCTTTATTTTATCGGGATTTGCCTCAATTCCCCTCTTCGAGACCATCAATCCCAAGAATTTTCCAGATCCTACTCCGAAAGCACACTTCGTCGGATTCAACATCATCTTGTGGTACCTCAGGACCTCAAAAGCTTCCCTTAAATGGGCTATATGATCAGTCTTTACTAGACTCTTGACTAACATGTCATCAACATAGACTTCCATAGTCTTACCAATAAGATCCTTAAAAATTCTATTCACCAACCTTTGATAGGTGGCTCCTGCATTCTTGAGACCAAACGCCATAACAAGATAACAATAAACACCAAAGTCAGTGATAAATGATACCTTTGGAATATCATCCTTATGCATTTTGATCTGGTTGTATCCGCTAAACCCATCCATGAAACTCAGCATCTCATGTCCAGCGATGGCATCAATCAAAGTATCAATTCTAGGCAGCGGAAAACAGTCTTTGGGGCATGCATCATTCAGATCGGTGAAGTCTATACACATCCTCCACTTTCCATTAGCCTTCTTCACCATTACAGGGTTTGCTAACCACTCTGGAAATTGAATCTCCTCAATGAAACCAGCCTCTAAGAGCTTTTCCACTTCCTGCTTTATAGCCTCTTGTCTTTCCGGGGCAAAATTTCTTTTCTTTTGTTTCACTGTCTTCCGGCTTGGATCTACGTTTAGCTTGTGAGTAATTAACTCCGGGTCTATGCCTGGCATATCAGCTGCTGACCATGCAAACACATCACTATTTTCTTGCAAAAATTTCACTAACTTCCCTCTAAGGGGCTCCTCTAATGTGGCTCCAATGAAAGTCGTCCTCTCAGGATTCTCGGGGTCTAAAGGAACCGAGACCAATTCTTCTGCTGGCCTTCCTCTATTCTCATCATTTTCTCGAACATCCATATCTTCAATAGGAAGAACCTGCCCCCCGACTCCATCTGCCCTCAAAGAGGCCACATAACAGCTTCTAGCCATTTTTTGATCTCCTCTTTCTTCTCCAATCCCGTTTCGGGTGGGAAACTTCATGACTGAATGGTAGGAAGAGGGGACTGCCTTGAAGGCATGTATCCCTGTTCTCCCAATGATAGCATTATAAGTTGAACTAGCCTTTACCACCACGAAATCCAGCATCTGCGTTGCTTGCCTTGGCTCCGTACCTATAGTGGTTGGCAATTTGATTATCCCTTCCACAGGACATTCTACTCCAGCAAATCCATATATCGGCATGTCGGTTGGTGTTAACTGGGAGTCGTTATACCCCATCCTTAGAAAGGTGTCGTGGAGCAAGATATCCACAGAAGCACCATTATCCACAAGGACCCTCTTAACCGGGCTATTTCCTATTATTGGTGTTATAACCAGCGGGTCGTCATGGGGAAACTTCACACCCTCTAGGTCGGAATCATCAAAAGCCAATGTTACTTCTGTCCTGGCCCTCTTCGGGGCTTCTCCAACAATATGCATAACCTCTCTAGTATATGCCTTTCTGGAATTTTTGGACAATCCAGCAGCAGTTGGACCTCCAAAGATCGTGTTTATCACAGGCCCTCGAGGTCTCGGCCCTCCATAAATGGTGTTTATAACTGGTCCTCTAGGCTGGGGGTTTCACCCCTGATTGTCTTGGTCCCTCCTACGATCTTCAAAGTTCTTCCTTCCATTATTATTTCTGTCCCCTCCATCTCCAGTATACTTGTTCAATCTTCCTTTTCGAATCAAAAACTCAATTTCATCTTTCAATTGCCTACACTCATCGGTGTCATGGCCAATATCTTTGTGAAACCTGCAATACTTGCCCTTATCTAGCTTGGCGGGATCAGCCTTCAAGGGCTTAGGCCAACGAATATCTCTGTCTTTCTCAATCTCCATTAAAATCTGACTTCTGGGAGCATTCAGCTTAGCGTATTCAGTGAACTTTTGCCCAGGTCCTCCCTTTTTGGGGGTTGAATCAGGGTTTTGTTCGGTTCTAGGATATTTGTCCTTAGCGATATACTCCAAATCAGTTTTTCGTTTCTTGCCTCCAGTGGGCTCATTACTTACTACGGTCTTCCTCATACTTTCTTCAACCTTGATATACTTCCCTGCCCTCTCTTGGAGCTGCAACATGCTCTCAGGGGTTCGTTTGGCCAAAGACATCTTGAAAAACTCATCCCTAGTTCCTTGTTGCAGTGCTATCATGGCTACCTTATCATCAAGGTCTGGGACTTTTAAAGCCTCCTTTGTAAAACGATTCAGGTAATCTCTTAAGGATTCCTTAGCTCCCTGCACAAGACTCATAAGAGATGCTGAACTTTTCTCATGGACTCTTCCACTGATGAATTGCTTAATAAAAGCCTGACTTAATTCTCTGAATGATCCAATAGAATTTGGGGGTAGGCGACTGTACCATCTTTGAGCCATACCCGACAGGGTTTGAGGGAAGGCCCGACATTTTATAGCATCATTCACGGGTTGCAGCAGCAGTGCATTAGAGAATGTCCTAACATGATTAGCGGGGTCTCCCGTGCCATTATAGGCTTTGATAGTGGGCATCTTGAATTTCCTTGAGATATGGGCATTCATTATCTCTTCTGTGAAGGGTGGAGTTGGATCATCAGGATCTCCAAGGGGAAGGAGATTGCTTGGATCAGTTCTTGGGACAGCAGCCCTTCTTCTTATCGGACCATCCAGGTCTATGATAGGAGGAGGATTTCTCCCCCTAGGAGGCATGTGGGGTCTGGTGGCTTGGTGAGCCTCCAAATCACGCCTCAGCCTTTGGATTTCAGCCTCATGAGCCCTGATCTTTTCCTGCACTTCTTGGGGATTCGCCCCTGGGGTGCTTTGGGGGCGTTGCCTTCCATCGGCCATTGGCTCTTTTCCAGGACGCCTCCTTCTCGGGGCCACTTCATCATCCGAAGATTCGGAGTCTCTCTCAGTGTATGGACCCGAAAATTCCTGATCCTCAGGGATAGGATCCAAACCTCGTATATAGGGGGCGACCGCCCTCGTGCTTCGCTTCGCCCAGCATATCCGCTTCCTCCAACCTCAGGGTGAAGGGGCATCCCATAAGGGGGGTTAGTAGTAACAATAGTTGAATATTCATACCCGACGGGTCGAGAATTCACAGGTATATGTATTTGTTGAACTTGAGGATTCGTACCTTGAATCGGGGGAGTTGTCCCTTGTAGCTGGGGTTGAGTTGCCCCTGTCTGGGCTTCCTCCTGAGTAGATGCATAGGTTGAATGGGGAGGAACCTCCACGGTTGATGAAATCACCTGGGTTGTCTCTAATGGTGTTCCTTCCTCTAGAGCTCCAATTGTTCTCCGTGTTCTCGCCATGGTTGTTGTTGTGATCCCCACAGTCGGCGCCAAATGTTGTGGATAAAAAACTAAGGTTATTACTTGCTGTATTTAATATTAAGATTCGGGAGCTCAAGGCCTTTAATGGCTGCTCTCGTGTTTCGTGACTCGATCTGCCTTTACGAGATGCCTACGTATCTCTGTGAATTAGAGAATCAAGCCAAAAAACGTAGTTCTGATTGGTGGGGGTGAGACCCCTTATATAGATGTTGGGAGTCCTTGAATTGGACTTGGTATAGGAGACTTGGTGGGCAAGTCTCATAATTAGAATGGACTTTGGAGTCCTAGGTAGTAGGAAACTGATTCCTTATCCTTTTAGGTCCCCTTGAGGCTAATCTCCAAGGATTTATATCCTTATCGGGACTCTTTTCAACATCTGATTTGTCCCTTATTAATTAATTACGAAATTAATTAATAATCAGGGCTTTTGGGCCTTTTTTATTCCATCAGGCCTGATCTGGTCCATCAGGCTTAACCTTTCTGGTCTGAGTATCATATATTATTTTATTGGGCCTAGCAGCCCACAGTTTGTACAATTAATGTAGTATTTAATTATACAATCATAATTTATTTATCCCTATCAGACGCGTACGCGAATACCTTGTCGTGCTGTCTAAGCACGCACCCTAATTCCTTGTGCAAAGCGTCACTTCAAATCATAAAAATCTCCTTTTCCATTTGACAACGCCAACACAGGGGTCGTCACCAATCTTTGCTTCAGTTCTTGGAAGCTGTTCTCGCATTTCTTGGTCCATTCAAACTTCTCAGTCTTACGAGTAAGCCGCATTACACGGGATGCGATCTTTGCAAACTTGAACGAACATCTGGTAGTAACCGGCCAATCCTACCTTTGGCAGTCGCCCTGACTACGGTCATCAATTCCTCAGTGGTCCTTTCTTCATTCTTGTCAGGATCTCCCACGGGATCCTCTTCAGCAACAATCCCTTCTGAGATAACATCCTTAACCGCTACATCCTTAATATGAACATCATCTGGTCCCTCATTAGAACGCTCTATCGGATCCACAATCTGACCTCCAATAAGTAATAAAACATCATCACGCTGTTGATCCTCAACCTCAGGGTTCGGAGTCCCGCTACCATATACGATAACGAACTACGCTTTTATCACGATATTTATAAGGGTTCCCATAAGGGTTTTAATTGTCAGTACTACGTTAGGTAGTCCGACTATGAACTTGGCAAGAGTTCTTATTATCTTAATGTACTTATTATCTTAGTGAACTTATTATCTTAATGTCACATCATCTCTGAGGTTTATAACGCTTAGCTCTGATACCATTTCTGTAACACCCCCAAATCCGGGGTTAGGGATCCGGGTTGTCATGAGTTCCATTTCCCATAATAATACTTAATCTTAACAATCAACCAACTACTGCGTACTGTGACCCCACAATATACACACCACAAGTTATAGTCTTAGAGATGAATACCAAAAATAACACAAGTCATTTTATTCCACAATTATAAGTCATTACACCTCAAAAGGGTTTCTGAATAAATTTACATATTCTTTGCCATTATTACAATTCATAATATACATAAGCCTGGTACATCAATAGTTGAAAACCTAGCCTATTGGTAGTTCCTAACTCAGCTACGGCGGCATCAACGCCTACAAGAAACTGCGGAACGTTTCCTATCCGCTCGCGGATTGGGAGCTTGATCCTGTTCATCTTATCTACCTATTGTTGTGTGATGAAAGAATAAAGCAAGGGTGAGCAACAAGCCCACCAAAATAATATGTATAATATATAACAATATAAGAGCATTCTCATAGTACTCATAAAAGTCTTGGTCAAGAAGAAATGAACCAAGTTTGATATCTTAACGCGACCAAGTCGCAAAATATTTAGTATATAAGTATATATACTTTTCAATCTTAGAATCCTCTTCCATGCATAATATACATAGAGTTCCAGTTTATAACTTGTATAAAATATCGTTGCAAGGTGATCTCATATATCTAACCTTGTCTCAACGTTTTTCTGAAAATCTTTGTCATGCATGAGATAATCATTAACTAGATATAAGTTGAAAAGATGAAGTTACAAGATACTCCAATATACTTATATCTTTTCCGAATACTACTTGAACTACCACCGTTCAAGGTATAATCAGTTTCAAAAGTTCATCGCATAGATGAGACTACAAGATAAGATTTGAATAGATTCAATCTTTGAAATATTATTGAATGAAATGAAGTTACGAGATACTTCATTAAGTCCCGATATATATATATATATCCATATATATATCTCTCGTACATTTCCTGAAAACCTCTGTCATGTAAAGTATGAACAGAGTTGCAATATCCAATGAATTTAGAAAGAAAAGAATTTTGGCATAAACCCGATATCTTGCTGATCAGGAAAAGATACCCATTAAGTAACCTTTTCTACCGTAGATGGATGAATTCCTTGCCGGTCATCACCCTGGCCGCATTAGGACCTCGCGCTAGACCGTTACCCGGCCACTCACACGTGGATGGACTGTCACCCAGCCTCTTACACCTTCATAAACCGTACCCCGGCCTGTCGCTTATGCCGACTCAATTAGATGGACTTACTTCCCGAACATTGGGCTAGTAATCAAATTGTTTTCTCAAAACAGCAACCACTTTGCGAATATAAAATACACCACAGGGCCGGATCCCTTAGATTTTTGAGCGAGTATTCAAGTCCCCTTCGAAAGGAAGATCTTAAATTTGAAAACGAGTTTTGGGATCCGCTCTAACTTTTAAAATCATTTTGAAGACTCGAAAATATTTTTGAGAATGTTTGGAGTAATGCTGATTTAATAAAATAAATCAGTCCCAATATATTGGAAGGTATCTGAATATTATTATTTAAATAATATTCCCGTAAGGATAATCCTTATAAAAATAATTGAAGTAGAAGTTTTAAAACTCATAATTGAAATGAATAATAAATAACCAAAGATATACTTATACGAAAGTACAATCTTTATTTGAATAAAATAAAGAATATTATTTAATAAAATAAGCGGAGTCATAAGTCCTCGAATGAATATTCAAAATAATATTCATTAAATAAAATAAGCGGAGTCATAAGTCCTCGAATGAATATTCAAAATAATATTCATTAAATAAAATAAAGTTATCGAATAAACCTTATTCGATTAATAGTTTTGAAAACTATATATATATATATATATATATACTCAGGAACATCGACTCCCGGTTTAGAAAATGTTCACCTTTGGGTCCCCTATACTAAGGGTATACGCAACTACTGCTTATCTCTAGCATAGGTATTATGCAACTTATAAGCATTTGAAACAACAATTAGATATCAAGATTACGAAACAGGCATGCATATATATATCATATCACATGCTCCAATATATCGCAAGACTTTGCTAATAATAACCATGCACTTATCACAAGATAATGCATATACATATATACATCACAACAACAGTTATACGGGTAGAAAACTTGCCTGAGTGTTCCCGGATAGACTTAAGCTTAGAGTGGGTCCGATAACCTATGAACAACAAAATAAGTCGGAATTAAACCCCGGTCGCTTAAGAAACTAGACTTTAACCAACTGAACCCTAACGTTCGCTTATGGTCACTTCTACGCTTAATGAATCACATAAGTCGTTCGAGTACCCTCGGCTCCACCATTTTTAATAAATTAACCATTAAGAATTTTAAGGCGATTCTTTCGCGAGTACTCTACCAACTGCCTAATCCACTTTAAATAATTTTTTCATACTCCAATTAGTCGTTTAAGGGCCTTAACCAAGGTTTTAAAGTAAGGCGAGGGGTAATGGTTCGTTCGCAAAATGCCGTTACTTAAAATGGTCGTTTCTCCTAAACCGTACATCGGATTCAAGCGAACCACATATCAAAACGAAGCTCGTAACATGAACTATCTAAAAATGGCAATGGTCAAAATCTTACAGTGAGTTCGCGGGTCCTGAAGTTAAGAACAAAAACAGTCTAAGGTAAATCGGGCATTACGACGGCTATGTTTACGCGATTACCAAAGTTTAAAATACTCCAATCAACCACAAATCAACCACAAATCAACCATACAACCAAACTTCATCCAAATCCTATTAAATCAGTCCTTTAATTCATGTTTTATCCATCTTATTCAATCACAACAAGAGCTACTAACTATACTTAAGGTTCACTAACCAATAACCAAGATTTACAACTCAAACTCATTACAAATCCAACCAAACTCTAAATATACAAGAATCATGCTCTCATGAACCATAACCAACAAGACCAACCTAATACTCAAAGTAAAGTTAGGGTTTGGGAGGGGTTATACCTTCCTTGGAGTGATTAGAGTAGCTAGGAAGCCTTAAGAAGCCCTAAGAAGCCTTGAGATAGCTTAGGAATGCTTGGATCTTAAAGGAAATCAAAGAAAATAAAGTTAGAAATCTTGAAAACACTATTAATCATCTTCTTCCTTGATTTATTGGAAGAGATTCATGAAGAAATAGAAGCTTAAACTCCTAGGATATGCTTATCTAATCATAAGGGACCTTGGGTAATTACCTTACAAATTAACAAAGCTTGGATCTTGATTTTTGGAATTTTTCTCCTTGAAAATATGAAGAAGCCGAGACCTAGATGTTCTTGGGAGAGTGTTTTTTTTGTTGAATGTTTTTGTGGTGGAAAATGAAGTGAATGGGATATTTGGATGATTTGTTGGTTAATTAAAGTGAGTGGAGTATGACTAAGCATGACATCATCTTGGTGACTTCATCATTTGCCACTTGTCATCACTTGGTGGTGGAAGCATCTTCTTATGCTAATCCTTGCTTAATTGCTTAATTATCATCCATAATCCTTGCACTAATCTATCTTGCATTACTTGTCATTTAATTGTTTTACGACTCGTTTATCATTCGTTCTTGCTAATCGTTTGAAGGATCATATCCGGGATCTCATTACTTGGGTTCCCCTAAACTTTTCTCAATATTTTATATTCCTTTTATGATCCTCTCTTATAATCCTTGAATTGAAATCTTTTTCATCATGTTACCTTATACTTAATTCTATCGGTATCTGGTGGATTTTCGGGAAAAATCAAAGTGTCCGAATTCAAATTCTGACGATCTTTACATACCCTCATATACATTATGGAGTGCTAATATGATCTCAGAGTATCACTAAAAGAACTCCTACATAGTGTGGCATGAAAAATTTTCTTAATCAGCATAATCAACAAAATCACTATTCATCAGTGTTTCTAAGATTCCAAAAATTGGGGTTATTACAGCTGGACATCCACGGTTTACAGAAGCTAAAAAAGAAGAAAAGGTGAGGCTTAAACAACAACAAAAGCAAGCTGCTTTAGAAGCCAAGAACCTAGCCAAAAAGCCTGCAACCACAGAAATTGCATTGCCTGCTGTGACAACTGAAAATCTGGATGAAGGAAAGAAAGAAGAATCAAAGAAGACAAAGAGGAAGTTTAGGTACAAAATCCATGCAAAGAGGAAGATAGATTTCAATGAAGACAAGGAAGACTACATGCCAACCCAATCTATAACTTTAAGTCAACCAGCCATACCTACATTGAAGGAGGCTGAATCCAAGGCTAATTCAAACATCACCTTTCATGCTGGTCCTGTAATTCCCAAAGATGAGCCTATAGATTGGGACAACTTACCTCTTCCTGATCTAAATCTTCCAATCTTTTCCAAACAAAGGAAGATAAAGAAAAGAGCAGTCAAAGCAGTCAAGCCTGTTAAACTTCAATCCAAGCAAGCGGCCAAACCCAATCCTAATGTCAACAAGGGAGATCAACTATACATGTGTGACATCAAAGAATTTTTAGACATAAATCTCTATCTGGATGAGCTAGAAGAAGTAAGATCTATTGATGCCTACAAGCACCTTCCAGAGAGACTAGTATTCAGGTACAAGGGTGGTAAAGAGATCACATGGCCATTTCACAGAATTCTCAATGAGGGCTATTCAACTTTGGTGACTGTCTTCTCCTCAATCAAGAAAAACTTTGGATTCAACATAGTTGCCAAGAAGATGGTACTAAACAAGATTGAGGAGATAAAAAATAGCTGGAGAGGACCAAATGCACTCCCAAGAGTATTGACAATCCCTTTTACTGGAGATAGGGTGCATTTGAGGCCATACTGGATTATGGAGTTCAAGGATGAAAAATACATTAGAAGATTCTTCCGATTGGAAGATCAGCTAAAGATTGCAAGCAATGAAACTCTCAAGGAGATGCAAGAAAATATGGATCTAACAAATGAGGATGAATCAGAATTTTTCAGACAACTCCAATATCAGATTGAAGAGAATGATGTGAAGCTGGGAAAGAAGTCAAGGCAATCAAGGAAATGATCTAAATTTGCTCAGTCTAAAGGAGCACCTTGAAAATGATCTGTAAGTCACTCTACAAATCTTTCTTTGTGAGAATTTTCAATAAACAACAACACTTGTAATCTTTAATCTACTTTATTTCATTCTGTATTCATAGAGTGTTTTCTTATCATCAAGTTTCTCTTAATTTATGGCTACAATTCCGGTAGACATAAATTGGGGGATATTGTTATGATTATATTGTGTACTTGATGATAACTTGAACAAAACAGTTATTAGATTTTATTTAAGTGATTTTGTAGCTTTCAACGGATGATCATTTCAACATCCGTTGAAAGAGTAGCTTATGTAATAATAAGATTAGCAGCACATTTTTGCATACTTAAATGGCTTAGTGAACTAAATATTGTAGAATGTTTGAGTCATGTTGACTACTAGATTGATATGTAAGATAGGATGGTTAATTATAAATATTAGATGCCTTGTAATCTTGTATAAATGAAATAGAGTTAACTGCCAAGAAGAAAGTCTCAACGGATGATTCACAAAGCTTCAACGGATGATCAACATAAGTCTCGATGGATGATTAAACAGAGTTTCAATGGATGATCAATCTAAGTTTCAACGGATGATCAATCTTAGTCTCAACGAATGATCAATCTGGATTTCTACGGATGATTAAATTCAGAGAGCAGTTGATAGTGACTTGACAGTCATATGCGTTGATTGTATGCAAATAGAATGTGGCAGCCTAATTCAGGTTTTAGAGAACAAAGAAGCATTTCCATTTCCATGCTAGACTGAAGATATTCAAAGATGCTGGAAAGAGAAGTGTAGCAGCATGAAGTTAGACTAGAAATAGTTTTTCTTATTATCTTATCTTTTTATCATGTAACTTGGTGATATATAAACCAAGAGTAGCAAGTTAAAAAGAATGCAAGTTAGCAAGCAATTTACCAGAGAAATAGATAAGGCAGAATTTGTAAAGAATTTCTCTGGATTTTGTATGTAACACCCCCAGATCCGGGGTCGGGGATCCGGGTCGTCACGGTCTTTCTTTCCACAATATCACTTCACTTAATTAATAATAAATAACCTTATGCTGTGACCCCACACTAACACACACCACAACCCGTTATAGTCTCAGAGATGAAATTTAAATAAGTACAAGTCTTTGAATCCACAATTTAAAAGTTATTACAACCCAAAATGATTACTTGATAAATTTACAGTTAATTGCCATTATCTGCCACAAGTTATAATTATACATAATTGATTCTCAAAAGTAGATGGTTTGATCTACAATAGATCTACCTCTGCAGCTATAGCAGCTACAACATCAACGGGAAGACGCGGGACGCTTCCCACGCGCTTGCGCTGGGTCTGCTGGAGTCTGACCATCTTTCCTAACTGTTGTTGTGTGATGAAGAAATAAAGCAAGGGTGAGCAGCAAGCCCACCAAAATAATATGTATAATATGTATAATGATTTACAATATATGAGCCTACTCATAATACTCATGAAAGTCTTGGTCAAAAGAAATGAACCAAGTTTGATATCTTAATGCGATGAAGTCGCAAAATATTCAGTATATATACATATATACTTTTCAAAATATTGGAAGTCCTCTTCCATGCATAATATACACAAAGTCCCAGTGTATAACTGTATATAAAAAAAATATCGTTGCAAGGTGATCTCATATATCTAACCTTGTCTCAACGTTTTTCTGAAAATCTTTGTCATTCATAAGACAATTATTAATTAGATATAAGTTTAAAAGATGAGGTTACCAAATACCCCAATATACTTATATCTTTCCCAATACTACTTGAACTACCACCGTTCAAGTTATAACCAGTTTCAAAAGTTCATCACATAGATGAGACTACAAGACAAGATTTGAATAGATTCAATCTTTGAAATATTATTGAATGAAATAAAGTTACGAGATACTTTATTTAGTCCCGATATATATATATATATCCACATATATATAAAACATTTCCTGGAACCTCTGTTATGTAAAATATGAACAGAGTTTGAAACATCCAATGAATTTTGGAAAGGAAAAGAATTTTGGCATAAACCAGATATCTTGCTGATCAGGCAAAGATACCAATAAGTAACCTTTTCTACTAGTAGATGGACGAATTCCCCACTGGTCATCACCCTGGTCTCAATAGGACCTTATGCTGGACTGCCACTCAGCCACTTATGCATTTGATGGACTCCCACTGAGCCACTTACACTATCATGGACGCCCACTGAGCCCATGTTGCTTATGCCGACTCAATAGATGGACTTACTTCCCGAACGTTGGGTAAGTAATCAATTCATTTACCAAAACTGCAACCTTGTTGCGAATATAAAATACACCACAGAGCCGGATCCCTCAGGTTTTGAGCGAGTATTTAAATCCCCTTAAAAAGGAAGATCTTAAATATAAAAATGAGTTTTGGGATCCGCTCTAACTTTTAAAAATCATTTTTGAAGACTCGAAAACACTTTATAGTGTGTTTGGAGTAAAGCTGATTTAATGAAGTAAATCAGTCCCCAGAATATTTAGAAAATGACTGAATATTATTATTTAAATAATATTCCCATAAAGAATAATCTTTATAAAAATAATTGAAGTAGAAGTATTAAAACTTATACTTGAAACGAGTATTAAATAACCAAAGATATACTTATATGAAAGTACTATCTTTATTTGAATAATCTAAAATAAGTTTGATTATTGACACCTTATTCTTTAATAAAATAAAGAATATACCTCAGCAAATAATCGGAGTCATAGATCCTCAAATGAATATTCAAATAATATTCATTAAATAATATAAACTGAGTCATAAGCCCTCGAATGAATATTCAAATAATATTCAATAAATAATATAAAAGAGTCATAAGCCCTCGAATGAATATTCAAATAATATTCAGATAAATAAATAAAAGGAGTCATAAGTCCTCGAATGAATATTCAAAATAATATTTATTAATAAAATAAAAGGAGTCATAAGTCCTCGAATGAATATTCAAAATAATATTCATTTAATATAAAGGAGTCATAAGTCCTCATTACTTTATCTCACAGCAAGTAGCCAGATATTATGTTTGCAACATGCTTTATGTGCTAGATTTCAAGCTGACCCAAAAGAATCTCATACGCCTTCGAATAATATTCGAAATAATATTCAATAATAAAATAAAGTTAAAGTAATCGAATAAACCTTATTCGATTAATAGTTTTGAAAACTATGACCATATATATATATATAAGTATATATATATATATATCCATATATACAAAATCTACTCGGGATCCTCGACTCCCGGTTTTAGAAAATATTTCCACCTTTGGGTCCCTATACTAAGGGTATACGCAAATACCGCTTATCTCTAGCATAGGTATTATGCAACGAATAAGCATTTGAACCAACAGATATATAAATCAAGAATACGAAACAGGCATGCATATATATACCATATCAGCATGCTTCAATATATCGCAACATTTGCTAATTAACCAACATGCATCTATCGCAAGATAATGCATATACATATATTCATCACAACAACAGTATAACGGGTAGAAAACTTGCCTGAGCGACTTGGGGTGATAAAAGGCTCGGGACGAGTCTGGTAACCTATAAACAACAAGTAAGTTGGAATTAAACCAAAATCACTTGTAAATCTATACTTTAACTAACTTAGACTCTAACGCTTGTTTTGCGCTCACTGATTCGCTTAAGTCACCCGGATACCCTCGGCTCCACCATTTTTAATAATTTAACCTTTACGAGTTTTAAAGCGATTCCTTCGCGAGTGTCTTACCAAATGCCTAACACACTTACCATAAATGTTTCATACATTAATTAACCCTTTTTGGTCTTTAACCTATGTTTCAAGGTAAGGCGAGGGGAAAAGTTTCGTTCGCGAAACACCGTTACATGAAACGGTCGTTTCTCCTAAACCGTGCATCGGAATCGAATGAACTATATATCAAAACGAAGCTCGTAACATGAGCTATCTAAACATGGCAGTGGTCATAATCTAGCAGGGGGTTCTCGGGTCCTAATGTTATGCACAAAAACAGTCTACAGGAAATCGGACGTTACGACGACTATATTTACGCAATTTCCCAAATTTAAACTAATTCAATCAACCACAATTTCAACTCCAATTCACAACCCAATCAAACCTCCAATTAAACTACACCACAAAAGCCCCAAATCAACTCAATATTACCAATTTATTCATCTACACCAAGTCAAAAATGTGACCAAGAACTTCAAATCTAACAAGCATCACTCCTAACTCCAAAATCAACAAAACCACTTACTAAACAAAGCTCTATCATGAGTACACACTCATTACACTCACCCATCATCTAACATTATGAAATCCAAACCAACAAAACTTAATACTAAGGGTTTGAGAAGTTATACCTTCCTTGGAGAGTGGAGAATCAAGAGAATGGCTTGGAATCACCCTTAAAGTCCTTATCCAAGCTTAATCTAAACAAAACTTCAAGAACACAAATTTTAGTTCTTGAAAACACTATTCACCATCTTCTTTCATGATTTATAGAAAAAGATTGGCTTGGAATTAGAAGCTTAAACTTATAGGAAGTATGTAACTATCCATGGGGAAGCTTAGATAATTACCTTGCTAATTAGTAAGTGGAGGAGCTTGGACTTTCATTTTTTAAGAAAACCACCCGAGAGCATGAAGAAGAAGAAGAGAGAATTTTGTGTTTTGGCTTGATTTGCTTTTGGTTGGTTGATTTTTGTTGTTTGTTTTAGTGAATTACCTAGTTGCCCTTGGTTTTGTGTGGTTAAAAAGTCACCACATCTCCTTCCTTTCTTGTCATGCCTATGTCACCTTGCACATGTCATAATGCTCCCACTTATCCACACCTTGTGGTTTGATGATGTCACAATCCCTGGCTTCTTGTACAAGCTTGTCTCTTGGTCACTTATTTGTTTTACGGTTCGCTTATCTTTCGTTCTCGTTTATCGTTTGAGGGATCATACCCGGGATCTTATTACTTAGGTTCCCTTAACCTTTCTCAATATATTATATTCCTTTTATGATCCTCTCCTATAATCCTTTAATTTAAATCCTTTTTATCCTGTTACCTTATACTCAATTCTCTCCGTATCTTGTGAATTTCCGGGAAAAATCAAAGTGTTCGGAATTGGATTCTGACGATCTTTACATACACTTATATACCACATAGAGTACTTATAATATCCCATAAGATCAATAACAGAACCCCTACATAGCGTGGCATGAAAAGTTTTCTCGTTCAGCAAAAACACTATTCATAAGGGTTCAAAATTTCTCAAAAATTGGGGTTATTACAGTCTCCCCTCCTTAAAAGGATTCCGTCCCGGAATCAGATAGAAAACAAATGGGGATACTTTCTTAGCATTACACTTTCTAAGTCTCGAGTCAATTTTCCCACATTGTGGTTCTACCACCAAACTCTGCCTAGTTTGATAATCCTTCTCCTAAGCACTTGTTCCTTTTCACTCTATAACCCTTCCTGGTTGCTCCATATAGGTTACGTCGGGTTGCATATCTATGCGCTCATATGACTCTATTTATCTGGCATCTGAATTACACTTCCTTAAAATTGATACGTGAAACACGTTACGACCTGCTACATGTTCGGGGTTAGGGCTAGCTCATATGCTAACTTCCCAAACGTCTTAATATATCCAAGGGTCCAACAAATTGTAGACTTAGCTTTCCTTTCTTTCCGAACCTCATCAATCCTTTCCAAGGGATACCTATATCATTACTAGGTCCCCTATTTCATACTCTTTATCCTTTTGTGTCAAATCAACATACTTATCATGTCCATCTTGGGCTACTACCAGCCGTCCTCTGATTAGATCTATCATATCCTTGGTCCTTTGGACTACTGCGGGTCCGAGCATCTTGCGCTCTACAACTTCATCCTAACATAAGGGAGATCGACATTATCTTCCCTCAAGGATCTCATAAGGCGACATCTCGATAATGACATATGATCTATTGTCGTAAGATAACTCAATCCGAATTAAGTGATCATTCCAAATTCTTTCAAGTCTATTACACAGACTCTCATCATAGCTTCCAATCATTAGAACTCTTGCTTCTCAATACCCATTCTTTTCCAGTTCGTAATCGCTACTACCTTCCGTTCCTAATATTATACGGGTTATACTTTTGCTCGCTAGCATTCTATAACCTTTTAATAACCACGTCAACCTTAGTATCACGAATGTGTTCCCATTCCGCATACTACCACCACTTTATTACTCCTTTTTCAGTTGTTTCTATTTTCCAAAATTTGATCAATCAAATAGAAGTAAAGGAATTTGTTGAGAGATCACTATGATCATGAACACTTGTTATATCACATAGTTAGTACAGAAGGTGGCCAGCCTTTAGTACTTGACAAGCAATTAAACAATAGCTGGTATCCTACTCGGCTTCTATCACACAGATAGATAGTCATTCGGCAATACCTCCCCTTCTGGAAGGGTTGTTCTTCTCAGCTTACATGAAATGAAAAGAAGAGAAAAGAACGAACTGAAGAGAATTGTATATTCATAAAATTTTTTTTTATTGCCATAAAATATCTGGCTTGGAATCTACCTCTGAACTATAGAGGGTTGTCATAGGGGAACAAAACATATATGTATTTATATCAACATCAAGTATTATAGCATCGCATTTCACGTGCCTAAATATTCTCGCTATCCCGTCCATCATTCTATGGACCCATGCTCTTCCTCGAGCTTATACACAATCACCTTTGAAACTCCCTCGACATCGAAAATCGAATTTGGGATCTCATTCTATATATCACCGTTACTAGGATTTTATGCTCGCACCGCAACCTTCCTCGTATAATAATACGACTCTCTATTGATAAGAAAGAATAATTATTCACTAGGTAGATACTCTACTTAATTAGTCTATCAATGATAACTTATACACTACCACGACCCGATTAGGGGTACTCAATCTCAACACCCATTCCAATACAACTCTCATGGTTGTAATCAGCCCACTACTCGCAGAATCATTGCTGCCTTACTATGGTCCACCACTGACCCACTGTAGTCATTCATTTTCCATGAAGTCTTAATAGCTAACCATACGGAGTCCATACATGTCGTATCAAATCCTTCTAAGGAGGTAACATAATCACCATTCATGATTCATGGAGTACACTCCTGATTCTGACATACATACATGATATGAAGCAGATAAAATTGCAGAAGAGTTTCAATCAAAGCAACGATAGCAGGTTAATACCATTCTTAATCATATGCCTTAAATAGAAGACTTACTCAAAGGTTCGTTTAGTCCTTTTGAAACATGGTCCAGGCTCATTCTCAAGATAGTATCTTCTGAGATAGATATCCCGCTCATGGCGATTACACGAATTAAACCTTTACTAACTACTATTACGGTTGGGTATTGCACAGTCATCAGAAGGAATGTCAATCTTCCAAACCATAATACAACCTTCACAGTTTTAACCATCATCACTGCATTCCTCTGGCACTAGCGCCTATAATTATCCACTTACCTTTAAAGTGTCGGCCACCTCTTTGGCCTTTCCTGATAGTAAAATTTCCTTACAGTCAATGTCATTTTAACCACCTCCAAATAAATTTTCTACCTTATTTCCGATCACTGCTTGAGTGAAGATGTTTTCCTTAAAATCAGATGGGAAAAAAATATCACCATTTTTCCATAAGTTATTGCCTCAATCTTTAGAGGTTAATCACTGTCACGACTGACTCTCAATCATACTTAGAACATCTTTTATCTTAGGTCCTAATTGCCCTGAACAATTTCGACCTTTACTGGTTCGATCCATACTTTCTCGTGGTTTAGCACGTGCCTCACTTGGCAACATTATAATTACGTCATATTTCCTTTATCAACATTTCTATTCTTGAGAATTTTGAATATTACCTTTTTCCTTGTAAAACCTCTAAGGTTATCGCTCAATCGTTCCTCCTGTATTCCCTAGATACAGGGCATATCACAATACCATTTACTAATAGTAGAACCATTGTTTATATACTTCTGAAAAATTTCTCCACTGATCCTTAAAGGTTATTATTACCTTAATCCTTTCCAATTCATACTATCAAAACTCATACTATCCCTATTAAGGGTGAAATGCCAACCTTTATGCATTCCCCTAGGATTCGTTTTAAGTTACCGATGTTCTATCCTTAATTCCACCTTTAAAAAGGTACAAGCATCCTTCCATGGATAAATAAAGTCATATATCCTTGATAGATTATCTCATTCATCATTTCCACCTCGATAGTCTATACCTAACTTCATAATAGCATCCTTATTCAAATTGAGGTCAATCCATATGGCCTCCAAAAGATAACAATGGTCATCCGCTTTTCTTTCCTGATTTGGTAATGATAACATGGATGTTCTGGAAGATATTGGTCATGTTCAACGTGAACTTCTTCTTAATAATTCCTTATTTACTTTTGTCGTTTATCTCAACAGTCACCTCAATGGTGGGATACCTCCCATACCTGGCGTCTCCCTTTTTGGGTAACAAGCCACCGGTCTTACACTTCACATTCTTGAAGGTCACTTCCTTCATCCAAATTTTCCTAATTTCTTACTTCCTTGTCTCCTCAGTCTATCCGCGTCTCATTATTTATCCTTTCTCTTATCATTATTTCACAAACCAATCACAATATAAGCATTGATTTCAAACATCCCGTCATTCTGGATTCGTGTCCTCAGAACGAATCTTGACAACTTTTATAACTTAGATTCATAATTTATCATACTTGTCTGCCTTTGTTATGGCTCTAAAGCTTTTACACTATCTCCTTATCTTTGGGAATTACTTTCCCGAAAACAATTGACTGGACTTAAATCAGTTTATTATAATCTCTTGCTCCGTGCCTTCCTTGGTCTTTCACCAGCGGGTGGTCTATTTCTTAGGAGGGTAAGTGACAAAACAGTCTTTTATGGTTCGTCAATCATTCAGAATCTCAAATGATTCCTCTATTTCCTTTAGCCAGGCTCTTGCCTCGACTAGGTCAACCTGTTCCTTGGAACTCTGAGAGCTTAGAGACTTACAGGTCCTGAAAGAATTTCCTATCGCATTGTTTCCTCAAGGTGGTGGTTGGGGATAATAGTCTAAGTTCTGTCTAGACAGGTCCATGAATTACCGTATAGGAGTACCGTCTCGGGTCTCCTTTCCTTACTCGACTTTCTGTTTGCTTAGTATGAAATGTTTCATCCTACTCCCCATAATTGGAGTCATCTTTTAATTTAAAATCTTCATTTTCCACTTTATTATATTCCGGGTTCTTTATATCTTAATTGCAACCTCCCTAATTATCACGTTCCAGGTTTGCCCTTAATCTTTTTCCTTGTGGGGGCATATTACTTGGAAAATTTTGAGAATCTCCGGATATTTGTCTTACTTACTTTGCTTAAGTCTTCCCCTTCGTTTAGTCCTTGCACGATTGCAAATCATGAATTCTTAAGTTCGATAAACTTCATGACACTCTCTTAAGTGTTAATAGAGCAATTAACAATGTGATTTATCACAAACAAACTGACCTGAACTGAAATTAACGAATATATACATAACCATTTGTTCGAGGGTACAACAACTGAACATATTACAGAGGGTTACATCATTTGAACTTATCGCTCCTATCCCAAAAGTACTACCGTAGATAGTCATCTCATCATTAAAACTAATCATTCATCACTTAGGCTAATCCTCCAAAAGCGGTGCTACATGAAACCCTTGTTTGATTGCTCTGGCTCTACACACTACCATGGATTAAGAGATGCGAGCACGCACGACATCCCTAACCTGCTCCATCACAGAGGTGATGAGGTCTAAGATAGTCGCAAGTAGAGCCGGATCGACCTGACCCTCAAGATGGCCTCTAGCTGTAACACGGGTGGTAGCCTCAATCCTTTCCATGCTATACGCTAATCCTGCCGGAAGTATCCCGCCCTCAATCCTTGGTGCAGTAAGTCGATCCAACAGATCACTCCTAACATCATGGGCCTCAGACAGGCCACCCAAAGTCATATAATAATTGGCGATAAGAGAAGCCTGAGTGGTAGCATCTAGCAGTCCATGGGGTGCGGGTGGTGCAGACCCAGGAGATCCAAATGGATAACCAAGCACGGTATCAGGTGACAATGGTTCAGGGGATAAAGGTGGCATTTCCTCAGTATGTGCTGGGCTCTGTACAGGGGATGGGACAGGAATTGGTGGAACCTCATGGATGTCTACAGGAGCCTCTGGAAGAGGGTCTGATACTGGTATAATTGGGGTCGTGGAAGGCCCCACTCCTTCTGCCCTCATTAACCTTTGTGCCCTTGGTAACTCTTCATCCTCTAGGGCCACCCTCATGGCCATTCTTGCTCTGGTAGTCGCCCTGACTACGGTCATCAGTTCCTCAGCGGTCCTCTCTTCATTCTCATCAGGATCCTCCATGAGATCCTCCTCAGCCACAATCCTTTCCGGAATAACATCCTCAACCGCAACATTCTCTATCTGAACCTCATCCGGTCCCTCATTAGGGTACTCCATCGGATTCACAATTTGATCTCCAACTTGTAATAAAACATCCTCATGTTGATGCTCCTGAACCTCAAGGTTCGGTGCTCCGCTGCCCTATACGAGAACGAACTACGTTACTATCACGATACTTATAAGGGTTCCCGTAAGGGTTTTATCTGTCAGTGCTACGTTAGGTAGCCCGACTATGAACTTGGCAAGAGTTCTTATTATCTTAGTGAACTTATTATCTTAACGTCCCATCATCTCTGAGGCTTATAACGCTTAGCTCTGATACCATTTCTGTAACACCCCCAGATCCGGGGTCGGGGATCCGGGTCGTCACGGTCTTTCTTTCCACAATATCACTTCACTTAATTAATAATAAATAACCTTATGCTGTGACCCCACACTAACACACACCACAACCCATTATAGTCTCAGAGATGAAATTTAAATAAGTACAAGTCTTTGAATCCACAATTTAAAAGTTATTACAACCCAAAATGATTACTTGATAAATTTACAGTTAATTGCCATTATCTGCCACAAGTTATAATTATACATAATTGATTCTCAAAAGTAGATGGTTTGATCTACAATAGATCTACCTCTACAGCTATAGCAGCTACAACATCAACGGGAAGACGCGGGACGCTTCCCACGCGCTTGCGCTGGGTCTGCTGGAGTCTGGCCATCTTTCCTAACTGTTGTTGTGTGATGAAGAAATAAAGCAAGGGTGAGCAGCAAGCCCACCAAAATAATATGTATAATATGTATAATGATTTACAATATATGAGCCTACTCATAATACTCATGAAAGTCTTGGTCAAAAGAAATGAACCAAGTTTGATATCTTAATGCGATGAAGTCGCAAAATATTCAGTATATATACATATATACTTTTCAAAATATTGGAAGTCCTCTTCCATGCATAATATACACAAAGTCCCAGTGTATAACTGTATATAAAAAAATATCGTTGCAAGGTGATCTCATATATCTAACCTTGTCTCAACGTTTTTCTGAAAATCTTTGTCATTCATAAGACAATTATTAATTAGATATAAGTTTAAAAGATGAGGTTACCAAATACCCCAATATACTTATATCTTTCCCAATACTACTTGAACTACCACCGTTCAAGTTATAACCAGTTTCAAAAGTTCATCACATAGATGAGACTACAAGACAAGATTTGAATAGATTCAATCTTTGAAATATTATTGAATGAAATAAAGTTACGAGATACTTTATTTAGTCCCGATATATATATATCCACATATATATAAAACATTTCCTGGAACCTCTGTTATGTAAAATATGAACAGAGTTTGAAACATCCAATGAATTTTGGAAAGGAAAAGAATTTTGGCATAAACCAGATATCTTGCTGATCAGGCAAAGATACCAATAAGTAACCTTTTCTACTAGTAGATGGACGAATTCCCCACTGGTCATCACCCTGGTCTCAATAGGACCTTATGCTGGACTGCCACTCAGCCACTTATGCATTTGATGGACTCCCACTGAGCCACTTACACTATCATGGACGCCCACTGAGCCCATGTTGCTTATGCCGACTCAATAGATGGACTTACTTCCCGAACGTTGGGTAAGTAATCAATTCATTTACCAAAACTGCAACCTTGTTGCGAATATAAAATACACCACAGAGCCGGATCCCTCAGGTTTTGAGCGAGTATTTAAATCCCCTTAAAAAGGAAGATCTTAAATATAAAAATGAGTTTTGGGATCCGCTCTAACTTTTAAAAATCATTTTTGAAGACTCGAAAACACTTTATAGTGTGTTTGGAGTAAAGCTGATTTAATGAAGTAAATCAGTCCCCAGAATATTTAGAAAATGACTGAATATTATTATTTAAATAATATTCCCATAAAGAATAATCTTTATAAAAATAATTGAAGTAGAAGTATTAAAACTTATACTTGAAACGAGTATTAAATAACCAAAGATATACTTATATGAAAGTACTATCTTTATTTGAATAATCTAAAATAAGTTTGATTATTGACACCTTATTCTTTAATAAAATAAAGAATATACCTCAGCAAATAATCGGAGTCATAGATCCTCAAATGAATATTCAAATAATATTCATTAAATAATATAAACTGAGTCATAAGCCCTCGAATGAATATTCAAATAATATTCAATAAATAATATAAAAGAGTCATAAGCCCTCGAATGAATATTCAAATAATATTCAGATAAATAAATAAAAGGAGTCATAAGTCCTCGAATGAATATTCAAAATAATATTTATTAATAAAATAAAAGGAGTCATAAGTCCTCGAATGAATATTCAAAATAATATTCATTTAATATAAAGGAGTCATAAGTCCTCATTACTTTATCTCACAGCAAGTAGCCAGATATTATGTTTGCAACATGCTTTATGTGCTAGATTTCAAGCTGACCCAAAAGAATCTCATACGCCTTCGAATAATATTCGAAATAATATTCAATAATAAAATAAAGTTAAAGTAATCGAATAAACCTTATTCGATTAATAGTTTTGAAAACTATGACCATATATATATATATAAGTATATATATATATATATATCCATATATACAAAATCTACTCGGGATCCTCGACTCCCGGTTTTAGAAAATATTTCCACCTTTGGGTCCCTATACTAAGGGTATACGCAAATACAGCTTATCTCTAGCATAGGTATTATGCAACGAATAAGCATTTGAACCAACAGATATATAAATCAAGAATACGAAACAGGCATGCATATATATACCATATCAGCATGCTTCAATATATCGCAACATTTGCTAATTAACCAACATGCATCTATCGCAAGATAATGCATATACTTATATTCATCACAACAACAGTATAACGGGTAGAAAACTTGCCTGAGCGACTTGGGGTGATAAAAGGCTCGGGACGAGTCTGGTAACCTATAAACAACAAGTAAGTTGGAATTAAACCAAAATCACTTGTAAATCTATACTTTAACTAACTTAGACTCTAACGCTTGTTTTGCGCTCACTGATTCGCTTAAGTCACCCGGGTACCCTCGGCTCCACCATTTTTAATAATTTAACCTTTACGAGTTTTAAAGCGATTCCTTCGCGAGTGTCTTACCAAATGCCTAACACACTTACCATAAATGTTTCATACATTAATTAACCCTTTTTGGTCTTTAACCTATGTTTCAAGGTAAGGCGAGGGGAAAAGTTTCGTTCGTGAAACACCGTTACATGAAACGGTCGTTTCTCCTAAACCGTGCATCAGAATCGAATGAACTATATATCAAAACGAAGCTCGTAACATGAGCTATCTAAACATGGCAGTGGTCATAATCTAGCAGGGGGTTCTCGGGTCCTAATGTTATGCACAAAAACAGTCTACAGGAAATCGGACGTTACGACGGCTATATTTACGCGATTTCCCAAATTTAAACCAATTCAATCAACCACAATTTCAACTTCAATTCACAACCCAATCAAACCTCCAATTAAACTACACCACAACAGCCCCAAATCAACTCAATATTACCAATTTATTCATCTACACCAAGTCAAAAATGTGACCAAGAACTTCAAATCTAACAAGCATCACTCCTAACTCCAAAATCAACAAAACCACTTACTAAACAAAGCTCTATCATGAGTACACACTCATTACACTCACCCATCATCTAACATTATGAAATCCAAACCAACAAAACTTAATACTAAGGGTTTGAGAAGTTATACCTTCCTTGGAGAGTGGAGAATCAAGAGAATGGCTTGGAATCACCCTTAAAGTCCTTATCCAAGCTTAATCTAAACAAAACTTCAAGAACACAAATTTTAGTTCTTGAAAACACTATTCACCATCTTCTTTCATGATTTATAGAAAAAGATTGGCTTGGAATTAGAAGCTTAAACTTATAGGAAGTATGTAACTATCCATGGGGAAGCTTAGATAATTACCTTGCTAAATAGTAAGTGGAGGAGCTTGGACTTTCATTTTTTAAGAAAACCACCCGAGAGCATGAAGAAGAAGAAGAGAGAATTTTGTGTTTTGGCTTGATTTGCTTTTGGTTGGTTGATTTTTGTTGTTTGTTTTAGTGAATTACCTAGTTGCCCTTGGTTTTGTGTGGTTAAAAAGTCACCACATCTCCTTCCTTTCTTGTCATGCCTATGTCACCTTGCACATGTCATAATGCTCCCACTTGTCCACACCTTGCGGTTTGATGATGTCACAATCCCTGGCTTCTTGTACAAGCTTGTCTCTTGGTCACTTATTTGTTTTACGGTTCGCTTATCTTTCGTTCTCGTTTATCGTTTGAGGGACCATACCCGGGATCTTATTACTTAGGTTCCCTTAACCTTTCTCAATATATTATATTCCTTTTATGATCCTCTCCTATAATCCTTTAATTTAAATCCTTTTTATCCTGTTACCTTATACTCAATTCTCTCCGTATCATGTGAATTTCCGGGAAAAATCAAAGTGTTCGGAATTGGATTCTGACGATCTTTACATACACTTATATACCACATAGAGTACTTATAATATCCCATAAGATCAATAACAGAACTCCTACATAGCGTGGCATGAAAAGTGTTCTCGTTCAGCAAAAACACTATTCATAAGGGTTTCAAAATTTCTCAAAAATTGGGGTTATTACATTGTAGATTCAACTTGTAAGCAGCTGTGTACAATTCTGTAGCACAGAGTTCTCTACTAAATATATATCTCTGATGGAAAAGTTCAATCCACCAAAAAGTTTTTAAGTACTTTTATTTAATTACTTTTTGATTTTATTTCTATTCTTCTTTTATTCCGCACCATTGCTAAATCAAACACAGCTATATATATTTATTGAAGAACCATTCTTAAAAATTGAAAAGTAGCCAGAATTACATTCAACCCCCCTTCTGTAATTCTTGTTTAGATTGTTTGGGAATAACAAGTTGTGATTGAGAAAAATAACCAAAAATAAGGGTTAAACAACTACAAATCATACCAATATTCGGTTATTATAGTTCAGTACATAGAGTTAAAATTTTGCTTTATTTAAAATGTCAATAGTTTATAAATACACTTAAAAATATCAATAAAGTTATATATTTCAATCAGTAATATCGTATTTTTCAAACTATAATGTCTCTTATTTCAAAAATATCACGAACATATACACATAATTATTATCAAATCATGTCATTTACAATTTTTAAATAAAAAAATTATATCAAAGAAACTTCAATTCAAGTTAAATTAAAAAATCAGAAAATCTCAGGAAAAAGACAGAAGATTATTCTAACATACTTTTTGCAAGTGTTCACTGAAGAATTCCATTCTTGAATGGGACCAAGAAAGGGATATATGTGGTTAAAGATCTCCAGAAGTATGCCTCAACATGGAATGAAGGTCTCCTCCTGTAGTTAATGGGTGTCATTATTGTGGATGTGGTTGATCTTTGTTATGTGTTTTGGTAGCTTTGTTTCTGTTATTAACGGGTGTCCTTGTTGGACCCTTTAGAGTAATCATGTACTTTGAACCCAAAATCTTGGGATAACATGTCGTTCTATTTGGTGGGTACTTCTCATTTGAGGGACAGAGATGTGCCCAACAGTTGCAGCAAGTCATAGCTATACCCACGACTATGATCTAGAAAAATAGTTGATAACAAAAATTTATAATTCTCCAAAGAGATACCTCATCCGTGAAGTCACTAGGTCGAGCATAGACATTCATGGCTAGGTCTCATCGGTTGACATTCCTAAAACTAGTTTTAGATGGGTTGGTAGGTTCTTCCACTAGGACTCGAAATGGGAAATCTAGCCCATATTGGTGTCTTGTTACCCGAGAACTATGTCGGCTTGATTCTCAGTAAATAAGGATACGTAGGCATATTGTAAGGGGCTGGATGTTTAGAGCTCTGAGGATAGCCACCACTGACCCTAAGTAATCTTAGCCAACAATTACATACAACAACCACACTCCGTTCAGTTTTTCGATGAAGAACTACTGTCACAGATCTTGGTTATGGCGATGAACCTCATACTTTATTTTTACCAAATTCCTTCGTCAACAAAATTGACGCTAGATGAGGGCTGCTGATTAAGATCATAATGCTATAAGCTCACAATCATGATGGAAGTTTGAATGAATAAGTTGATTACGATTTTGAAGGAAGTGATGGGAAATGCTATGCCCACCATGAAACTTATGTTCTCCACTATGTATAAATCAACAGCACACTACTCCGATCGTCGATGGATAACCTCCGGTGCTCATCAACAATTCTGATCCAATGGAGCAATTGTATCGCATGGGAAAGGCTCTAAATAGTTTTGAGTCAAGATTGGGCACCATGGAACAATGGAGGGGAACGAGAGTCTGTCACCGATATCAATCTAGAAATTCTCCAATGGGTGGCATGAACACTCAAGGAGGCCATAACTGACATGAAGATTGCTTCTCGTTAATTACACCATGGCGGCTACAACACTATGAAGAAGATTTTCCTATCGCGGAACACCCAGATTAAGGAACTGGGGGTGTTCGTAATGCGGGCAGTACAGTTTTTTGTCGAATCCAAAAACTAAATCGCATATCAATTTCTCCAACCACGACCACACCAATAAAAGTAAAAACCGCATAACCGCCACCACAAAAATGTGGTTTAATTTATAAATTTTAAATATTTATTATTAAATAACATCACATTGACAATTTGACATAATTTAAAGTCTTGGTAAATAGTGCACCAGAAAATAGTTAAATTAGAATACAATTTAATACTGGGTTAGAAAAAAGACACAATAACAATTTTTTTGATAAAACTGTACTTGCATATATTAAACTTCCTCCAAAGCAAGGTTATAAGCAATAAAATCAGGAGCATTAATATGCCACTCCTGAGGACCTGGAAAAGAATATGCAGTTTGAGCTAACAAATGAGCTATCATATTCGCAGATCAACTAACAAATAAAACTAATTCTTCCTCAAAGTGTTTCAGTAATTTGTGACAATCCTCCACAATATTAGCAAAAATAGATTTCCCTCTACTTCCTTGTAATTCATCAACTAGAAGCTTGCAATCTGTTTTAAATATTAGCTTTTGAGTCCTCCATTCCTTAGTCCATGTGAGAGCCTCCTTCAAGCCTATTGCCTCTGTTGTCCGCGAATGACCCCTACCCTTGTTCATAGACACTCGAGCACAAATAAACCGATCTCTATCATCACGAGCTATACATCTAGTCTCGATGAATTCTGATCCCTGGTGACATGCTGCATCAATATTAAACTTGATCCATCCTTTTGGTGGTTTACACCATACTTTGTGACGAGCAGATGCTCCTCCTTCTTTCCCCCATTCTCTTCCATCACACGCCTCCAATATGTAAGCAGGTTCAAAGCCATTGATTTAATTCCAAACACCAAAACATTCAGCTTGTCCCACACCCATCTATTTCTTCTATACCATATGCTCCAGCAAAACAGTGCCACCATTACCCATTGAATCTTAGTCCCCATAGTACTAGCTCGCTTCAACACGTCTATAACCGTATCATTCATATTTACCTGGATAATATTCTGCAGACCCATTACATGCCAGAATTCCTTTGAAAAGCAACAATCGAATAAAATGTGCAGGTCATTCTCATTACATACGTGACATCAAGAGCACACAGGAGATATAGTCACATGTTTCCTTACCAGTGCTACTGTAGTAGGTAACACCCCTTTACTCACTCGCCATAATAGATTTGTGACCTTTCCCGAC
Source organism: Apium graveolens (assembly GCF_009905375.1). NCBI lineage: Eukaryota > Viridiplantae > Streptophyta > Magnoliopsida > Apiales > Apiaceae > Apium > Apium graveolens. Next base: position 65,699,695 of record NC_133651.1, on the reverse strand, counting down.
AATTGCAATACCCACACTTTTCTCCAAAAACCTCTGTCAATACAAGCAAATTCCCCACGCATTCTTCGATAACAGTTTTTTACCGAGAACTCGCCCTTATCTTCCAACATCCAGTAATAGTCATCTTTTCTTTTTCGAATCGGAACAAGGATTTATTGTATTATATTTCTATCCCGTTCATTGAATATATCATTCAAGATATCCTCATCCCATCATTTCTAATCATCAGCTAGCAAGCTTTGAATTGTAATATTTTCCAATTCCTCATATATCTCTGTCGTGACATATCCATTATCAATGCAGGGCATCCATGGGACCTTCCAGACCCTTGTACTAACTCCATCCCCGATTATTCTTCTACATCATTGCTTAATAATATCCCGAGCTGCAAAAATACTCCGCCATACATAACTTGGATTATTTCCAAGCTTTGCATTAAAAAAATCAGAACTAGGATAATATCGAGCTTGAATCAATTTTGTCACCAGGGGGTTATCATTATTTAACAATCATCATGCTTGCTTTGCTAGCATTGCAGTATTGAACTCCTTCAACTTTTTGAACCCCAACCCCCCATCTTCTTTCACCGTACACAATCTGTCCCGCGACAACCAGTTAATTTCAGTACTTGCACTACCATTACCCCACCAAAAGGAATTCATCTTCTTTTCTATTTTGTCACACACCTCACTAGGAATCAACAATAAACTCATCCAAAAATTTGGAATAGTTTGTGTTGCTATTTTAAGTAAAGTTACCTTTCCCGCTTTTGATATTGAATGATTTGTCCATACATGCAACTTCTGTTCTATACGATCTACCAAAAAACCAAACTCATCAACTTTATTTTTTTGGAAAATTCGTAATTTCATTTAAATCAGAGCATCAAGATCTTGAACATGAGAAATAAAATCAGGAGAGTGGCATACCACTCTCCAATATCTGACATAGAATAGGCGGCTTTAGCTAGAGCATGTGCCACACTATTCGCAGATCTAAAAGCGAATTGAATTAGCACCAGATTTATGTGCTTTAACAAATGACTACACTTACCTACTATTGTTCCAAAGTATGACTCATTCGGCTCTTTTTTACATGCCTGTACCAGTGTTATAGAATCCGACTCAACTATACATTCCTTGTACTGCAATTCTTTGAGCCATGATAATGCCTCCTTTAATGCTAGAGCTTCTGCTTCCTTTGGACTCCACACTCCCTGTAACTTTTTACTCCTAGCTGCCAAGAACATACCCTGATCATTCCTTATCACATCACCACATCCTATACTTCTATCCTAGAAAATTGATGCATCCACGTTTAATTTCATCCATCCTGCTTTCGGTCATTTCCATTGTCTTGTCCCATCTGCGTGATGTCCATTTGCCACCATTGTTTGAGCTTCTCTCCAGTCTCGCAATAGGTTAGACACCGCTGCCATAACACCAATCGCAGACCCATTAACTTTATTCCAAACCCAATTGTTTCGTCTATTCCATAAGCTCCAGCACACCATACCCAGTTGCACACATTGTTCCTTTGAAACTTTGTCAAACACATTTCTTATCATTATACCAGCCGAAGCATCAGTCTAGCATTGTACATTATTAGCCATACCAGTCATACTCCATACTATTTTTGCAAAGTTACAATCAAATAAGACATGAGAATCAGTTTCATTCCCAGAATGACACCAAGGGCACAAAATATCAATATCAACATGTTTTATTACCAGTGCAACAGTTGTAGGAAAATTCGATGTACAAACCCTCCACAAAAAATTTGTTACTTTACTTGGTAATTTTAATGCCCATAACCTAGACCAAAAGCTTTTATCTGCATCTTCCAGTTCACCTTGCAACCATCTGTACCCACTCTTAACAGCATATTCTCCTTTTTCATCAAAAAGCCAAACCTATGAATCTGGAACCTCTCTTACCGACAATGGGATCTGCATAATTAGCTCAACATCTCGAGATTGAAAAATATCTTGAAGTACCTCAACATCCCACCTACAAGCATCCTCCTGCATCAAACCATTCACTGTGGTATCTTATATTTGCACGGGCATTTGAGTACTCACATAACCATCAGTAGTATCTGGTAGCCAGGGAACACCCCACACATTTGTATTCCTTCTATTGCAAATTTTTTCCGAGTTCCTGCCTTAATCACATCAATGGCTGCCATTATACTTCTCCAAGTATAGCTCGGGTTCGATCCTACTTTAGCATCCAAGAAACTCGTGTTTGGGTAGTACTTTGCCTTCATCACTGCAAAAACCAAAGGACTAGATTCCTTAAGTAATTTCCAACCCTGCTTAGCCAGCATAGACAGGTTAAAAACTTTTTAGATCCTTATGTCCCAACCCTCCACAATTCTTAGGCTTACAAACTCTACTCCATGACATCCATTTCACTACCTTACTATTTCTTCCGTTGCCCCATAAGAAAGCATTCATTTTCCTCTCAATCTCTTCACAAATTGTACATGTAATTCGAAACATGTTCATCCAGAAACTAGGAAGTGCCTGAGCTGATGAGCTTAGTAAAGTTACCTTCCCACTCTTCGATAACTCTTTGTTATACCATCCCCTCAACCTTTGTTGAACTCGATCGGTAAGAAAGCCAAACACCTCCGACTTTTTACTACCAACACACATAGGCATGCCAAGATATTTCCCAGGCTTTTGAACTTTTTTCACTCCCAAACAGTCACAGACGTTCTTACAATCCCCGTCAAGCATATTTGGACTGAAAAATACTTCAGACTTTTTATAGTTTGAGATATACTTGGTGCCTTGTTTGCAATTTTACACCCATGCAGTAGACCACATTCTTCATGCTCTCTGATCAACCCACTCAACCCTTCTGCACACATGATATACAAATACGGAGATATCGGATCTCCTTGTCGAATTCCTCGATGAGGCGCTATGTCCCCAAAAATGTCACCATTTCTCAGAAAACTATAAGAAACTGTTTTAACACAGCTCATCACCCTTTCTATCCATTTAGCAGGAAAACCAAATCTCCCCATCATCATTTCAATAAACGGCCATTCCAGTCGATCATATACTTTAGAGATATCCACCTTTAGGCCTGCTACCCCAACTTTCCCTTGAGTTTTTCGATGTATATAGTGATTAAGTTCATATGCTATCAAGGCATTATCAGTTAACAAGCGCCCCTCAATAAATGTGCTTTGTTTATCGGATATGATTTTCGTCCCAAAGACATTGGCAAACCCAAATATTTCCTCGGTGTATTAACCTCACTTATATTTAGGATTCGACAAACCACCTGCCTATCATTCTTTGTCGTATTAGAAGAAAAAGACACCATCGACTTACCATAATTTACCATTTTCCCTGATATCATCTCGTATCGTTGTAAAATTCGGTGCATCACACCTGCTTCCGCTGATGTAGCTCGAAAGAAAAAATATGTATCATCAGCAAATAAAAGGTGGGAAATTGTTGAAGCTCCAGAAGCCATGTACACCCATGAAGAATTCCCACTTCCTCATTACGCCTTATCATGGCACTAAGGCCCTCAGCACACATAATATAAATGTATAGTGCTATGGGGTTGCCTTGACACAACCCGCGTTGAGGCTTAAGATCACCAATAACTTCACCATTAAGCACAAAACTATCTGTAACTGAGCTTATAAATTGCATAATTCAAGCAACCCATATTTCATGAAAACTGAACTTAACCATCATATTATAAACAAAGTCCCACTCCAGCCTATCACAGGCCTTCGAAATATCCACCTTCAGACCTGCTACTCCCGTGATTCCATGTGTCTTCTTCTTCATGTAATGGTTAATTTCATAAGCCAGTAGTGCATTATCAGTTAGCAACCTACCCACAATAAAATCACTCAACTTATTGGACACAATTGAATTTAGCACCAGTTTAAGACGATTAGACATAACTTTAGACATGATTCTTACCAACATATTGCACAAAGAGATTGGTCGAAGCTCCGCCATAGTTTCAGGCATCTTTACTTTTGGGATTAAACAAACTAGTTTTCGATTAACTTCACCTGGTAACAAACTTGTAGCCATATAATCTCTACAAAATTCAGTCACATCCTGCCCATCAACACTCCAAAAAGATTGAAAAAATGTTGGTAATGATTTATCCGTATGTATGGAAAAAACAACCTCCTTAACTTCGTTAATTATAACTTCTGAAATAAGCTCCATATTCTCGGCATCTGAGACCTGATTAACCCACTCCCTATCTGTCAATTTCCCATCTAATGATGATGTCTCAAATAACTCACCAAAGTACTTCTCAAGCACCACTTGAATTTCTTTATCAGTATCTTTCCACTCCCCATTGTGATCCTTAATACATTGTATCTCATTCATCCTCTTCCTCATCGATGCATGCTTGTGGAAAAATATTGTATTGTGGTCACCTTCACACAACCAAAAACTCTTCTCCCTCTGTTTCCAATATATATCCTATTTCTCCAGCAAATTTAGATACTCCCACCTGGCCTCATTATACATTTGAATCCCTTCTATGTCCCTACGCGATTGAAGTCTCCTCAACCTGGCCCTTAATAGCTTCGCTCTTTATTTATATTCATTACTGATCCCCCATCCCCATTCTTGTAGTTTAACTCCCATGCTATCTTCTCCATAATCTTTAATCCCTGTGCTTCATTCCAACCATTCTTGACTATATTTTCACATTCTTTTTCCCTGAGCCACTGATTCTCAAACCGAAACCTACGCTATTTTGGCCTAAACACCTGTTTATTAATCTGTAAGTGGAGGGGCAAATGGTCCGATATTGTAACTTCCAAAACCCTCACCTCTGTAGATGGAAATAAATCATACCACTCCTGATTCGCAAGACCCCTGTCCAGCCTTTTTTGAACCCAATTATGCTTTCCCCGTGATCTTTCCCATGTAAACTGCTCCCCCATATACCCCAAATCCAACAAGCCACACTCTATTATCACTTCAATAAACCCATCTATCAAGTTAATAGGATGCCTCTGCCCTCGTCTTTTTTCATCTAACGACATCGTATTATTAAAATCCCCAATTACGCACCAAGTGAGATTAGAACGAGATGCTAAATTCCTTAAAATCTCCCACGATTCACGTCTTCTCCCCTTCTTCGAACACCTGTAAAAACCTGTATACCACCATCGACCTACCTGCTCATTCTCAATTTTGAAATCAATGTAATGATTCCCTCCATCCTTTACTATGCACCCACCTTCATTTTTACAGAGTAATGCTAAACCTCCACTATGCCCCTGTGCATCAATCGACCAACAGTCTACATAATTTAAGCTTTTACATAGTTCTTCAACTTTATTATTTTTGGATAAAGTTTCAGAGAGAAATATAATACAAGGCTTCAGTTGTGGGGTAACTTCTTTAAGAAAGTGAACTGTACATGGTTTACCCAGCCCACGACAGTTCCATGTAAGTAGACTCATTGTTCTAGACGGGCCTGATACGAGGTCCCGCCTCTCTTAAATTTTTTGGCCCATTCTTTTGCAGTTCATTGGACACCCTATCCAGCCCATTACCTTCAATAACTGTTTCCTTTTCTATTCGCTTAAGTTTAGCCTCCAACAAAGTTATCTCATTTTTAAAACTTTTCCTCCAACATAGTTTTCCTGTCATCTCCTATCCCCCTGATCTCACTGACACAAACTAATTATCTCCTCATCTCCTATAATTTCGCTGACACATCCATCCAGCTCCATGAATCTCGCACCTTCTTTAGTTTCGCCAGCGGACGATGGCCTTGTTCCACCATTTCCAGAAGACCATGCATTTGCTACCCCAACTCCATTCCTCAACCAACGGGCTCCCACCCTCTAATTTTTTTGTTTTTTAGAGATACTTGTAACCACGTACCATATACACGATCAACAATTTTATCTGGGTTTTTATAAACTAGCGTACATTCTCTTTCTAAGTGCCCCATCAAACCACACACAAAGCAGAATGTACTCAAACGCTCATATTTAAAGTTAATCCACCCCCAATCACTAGCTTCCCGTTTAATCTTCATTTTTCATTTTAACAGCTTAGTCATATCCATTGTAACTCTAACACGTACAAACGTCTTTCATATCCCATTAAAATTCAATGGATCTGATTTAACAAATGTTCCAACATAATTACCAATAGTTTGTATAACCTTCTCTGTTATCATCCCATTTGGCAAGTCATAAATCTGCACCCATATATTCATCTTATCAAGTTATACCAAATGTGGGTCTTCATTTCCAGTCAACCTATGACGAAGCAACAGACTCTGTTTGAACATCCAAGGACCCCCTTCAATCACCTTCTGCAAATCCAATACATGATAAAACAAAAAAGATATTGATTCCCCCCAGGTCATGAATCTCAACTCCCTACTTTGGGTGCCACAGTGAAGAAAAACATTTTGTATAGCATGAAAGTTTATATTTTTCTCCGTGAGGAATTTACCAACCAGGACAAAAGTTTGTTGTTGCTGCCTCACATCCCCTTCTCCGACTATTATTCCATCCACCTCATATTCCTCAGTTATTAACCTCACATACATTGCCTCCAAATTCATTGGCTCTGATGCCATACTGATTCACTAACTGACACAAATGACTTAAAACTGAAATACTTGTTACATGAACAAGACAACTTGCAAAGCTGCAAGACTTAAGAATTACAAATTATACTTTACTAGAACCAATAAGTATCAGTTAATTATGCATAAATCATGATATAAAAAGATCAATATTAGAACTTAGTCAGAATATGGAACTAGAGTTAATTGTGGGATCAGGTCGAAGCTATTATTTGGGTGCTAATAAACCCTAATATTTGGGGAAAAACACAAGGAACTAATATGGATGCCAAAGATATACCGGGAATTCCCAAAATGACACCATCTATACCTCACGAAAAGAAATCTAGACAAATGTAGGGGTTTTATTTTATCTTGAAAGAAGCGACGATCCTAGGTCATGAATTGAATTAGCTCTTCCTATTGAGTTTTATTTCTCCTCGGTTTACTATACTGGAACTCCTTGGTCACTAGTTTAAGCTAGTGTAAAGCTGAGGATGTGGTGAAGAAGACGATCTCCCACTTAATTGAGATCCAATTTTTTTGAATCTTTTTGATAAAAAATCTAACTCATACATTATAGCAATCCAATAACAATAATTTCAGTGGAGACATTATAAATAGTAAATATAAATTCGCTCTCATCAAGGGCAACATATGTGTTACTTCTTAAAAGAGAATGTTGTCCCATATAGAATGACCAACACCCAAGCTATAGTAACAAATGCTCCAGAACTATAAAACTAAATTTCTAGTTCCTAAAGTGAGAAGTATAGAACTCATACAAATATCAAGGATACCAAAAAGGCAACAATTACGGAAAGAGAAAAAGCACACATGAACATGTGTAAAAATACATTACTACTTGTTAACAAAAAATACATCAGCAAAGTTATTTTTGCCTCATGTTATGTATGATGTAGCTACTACAGGCTTCCCTCTTTATAAAAAATATATGAGAGAACTTAAATATATGACATCCCTTTCATACATAAAATAAAGCCCGATCAAACAGCCTAAATCTGCAATCAAATAGCCTAAATCTGTAATCAAGTTTTTTATATACTATAAAATACTAAAATATGAGAGAAACTAAAATATATGACATTTCATTCATACATAAAATAAAGCCTGATCAAACAGCCTAAATAAAGACTACTACAAACACAATACTAACTAATAACTTGTTTGTTATAGTAGTAGACTACATGCAGCAATACTATGATTTTAGAAATACTCCGATATTCTATCCTATCAACATACAAAAATAGTATTTCATTATAAAAAAATAAGAAAAAAGCATTCAGGTCATCAATCATAGATTATTCTTTATTCAACTTCTAAAAATTTCTAATTCTAAAATATGATCATAAACACAAGATCAAATATATGGTTGTATATTATAAATTGAACAAATTCTATCTATTTTGACTAAATGCAAACATTTTTTTTCTTCACTCATTACAATCATATTCGGAAGAGTTGTATATGCGAAAATTTTTATCGTGCATTGGTGCGCAAGTGTTTCCAGATTCCAAAATATAATAGCAAAAAGAAAATGAAAATAAAAAGGCTAATTTTAGTGCCTTCTCTGGCAAACTGGTAATATAGTACCATTAAGCTAGTCGAGATCAATAACTTCAAAAGTACCAAAGTCGTCAAATTGATAGAGAACATAGATAGTTTACATTGACAAGCAGTATTTAAGGATTCATATTACGATAACATAATAATAAAAAAACACACTTGAACAAATAGTTCAAAAGTTTCAATATCCTCTAAAATGGAACTCATATTCAGTGGCAAGGATGAAGTCCTGATCCAATTTTGGGTGCATATCAGAGCTTATATCATAGAAGGATTTAAAGAACTATGAAAAAAATCAAGTACCTTCCCTCTGGTAATAAAAGAAGATTTTGAAGCAACTGTTGAAATCTCAACCTCAATTACAGGAACATCCCGAGCCATCTCGGATAATATAAGATATTTGGTTGCTATCATTTTCCACTTGGCCAGAATGTCAAAATTCTTATATTTCCTATCCCGGTTTTGTTCCAAAAAATATATGTCAAACTCGTTTTTTTGTATCTAGGGCATCATCTTCATTGCATTCTCTGTCAAATTCTAATTCAAACATATAAGCATTTTAATAGTATCTTGGTTAGATAATCCGCTTTGAGGATTTATCTTTTTCTGGATTTTTCAGCTTCTGTTCATTAGAGTAGTGACTTACAAGCTTTGACAAACATACTTTGACATGAGAAATCATCCCATCGACTTCTTGTTCAATATAAAATTTATTCAAATAGAGGAGTACATATTTTAGCTTATAAGAAGGATCCAAAATAACTGTAATATACAACAACGAGTTCTACTTCTTAATGTTGCCCCGATATTTGTCAAATCTTAGCTTCATTCTAACAACCATATCCCCCAAAACTGATTTATCACTTAAACATATTTTATCAGCTTTTCGCATATTGTACACACTTCCTAAAGTATGAATTTGATGCTACAAATAAAGATGAGTTGAATCTCTAAGTGGTTACGTAGAATACCCACAAAAATATACAAAATGTGATGCAATTATCCCAATCTATAGCATTTGGTAGCCCTACTAAACTTTTTTCATTTTTACTTTCATCAACAAAGTACTGCATATAAAATTCATCTTCTTCCTCAAGTAGTCTAAAACCTTTAACAAATTATAGTGCATAATCCAACATAAAAAAGGTGGAGTTCCACTTTGTCGCCACATCCAAAAGAACAAGAGCATTTTTCTAGTTGTATTTTTAACACAACTTTGAAATCTGGATAATCGAGAAAGAGAGGCTCTGACGTACCAGCTGCAATAGAATCATCTTTAATTCTTTCAACCCATCATTAACAACTAGATTAAGCATGGGAGCTGAGCACCTCATATGGTAAAGTTCTCCATCACAAACATATATGTTCCAACTATACAACCTTTCATTAATGCGAGAAATATCCAACCCATTAGAAACTGTATTGTCAACTGTAATAGTAAATAACTTATCAATTCCACATAGTCAACTCATTAGAAGCTGCATTATTAAGTGTAATAGTAAATAACTTATCAATTCCCCAATTTTTTAAGCATGCCTTAATTGTTTTACCTATTGTCTCTCCTTTGTGATTAGCAATTTGAGTAAAATTTAAAATTCTTTTTTGCATTTTCCACTCACGGTCTATAAAATGTGATGTTAATTCCATATAAAAAATATTTTGAATAGAATTTCAAGTATGGGTAGTTAATTAAACTCTTTGTGAAATTTCCACAAAATAATCTCTTAACTGAATCTTTGCATCATAATACAATTTTGTAATATTTCTTGTAATTGTAATACATGAATAACATGGGATATTCAATACTATAAAATAATTTAAAACTCTCTTACTCTACAAATCTAAAAGACAATTCATAAATGATAATAAATTTTGTGCACGCAAGACTACAACTTTTTAATTAAATCTCACTTTCTAAAAGATAATCTTTTTAATTTAAATCCCACATCCACCAAATTACTAGTTCATCCACTTCCAGTCCCAACAATACTTGTCTTTTTAAAACACGAAATTACATCGTGGGATAAAATAAAAATTTTGTTCTTGATCAAGTTCCAAGAATCGGTGAAATATATGATATTTATTTATTACATATCACTAGAGTTTGACATTAAGATTTTTGTTATTTACATTTGTCTAATGTATCATTATATGTTAATAATACAATCTCATAATAAGTTTATCAACGAGTAATATTGGGTCACTATCTCTATCCCCAAATTTTAACCCAATTTTTGAACCCATCTTGATCTCACTAATGGAGAACAACAACTGCATGTACAAGTTATTTGCAATTTTGATGCAAGTAGTTTAGCAAAAATCAGTACAATATAATTGTAATATGGTTTTTGCAAAAAATAAACATACTATCTAGATCTTCTAATGAGCTATAAAAGACTTTTAAAAACTTATGAAAAAGTATACTTTAATATAATAATTTCAAGTTTTTTGTATTTTTTTAATATTTTTTTATTAGAAAGAATCTAGTATTGATACCTTATATCTAATTCTAATAGTTTGTTGATGTTATATTTTATACATGTTCTCTACTTTGATTCAGATTTGTCAGTGTATAATAAACTGATTTACTAGGATATTTTTAAGAGCTTGATTTTGTATATTTACTAAAATTATTGAAAGTGAGATGTAATACCCGGGATATATCGTGTAATTATTTTGTTATTATATAATTATTATTTGTGTTCAGTATCTATTCTGTGAGCTAATTGTTAAGTGTTATCGGTACTTGAATATTCAAAAATAATATTAATTGAGTATTTTAATTTTTATATGTCCAAAATAAAATATAGATAATTGTCATATCTTCCTAATTATTTTTATGTTGATTTATGGATTTATAAGGATCATATGAAATTTATAAAATCTTTTTCCGAGTATTTAAAATCTATTTTATAAAAACGGGAACCAACCGACGTCAACCGTTGTTACATTTTTGGAACCCGAAACTCTTTCGAGAACGCCTTCCTAACCTAATTGTAATATTCCGAGCATATTCCATGTTTCGACTTTTTTGATCCGGCGTACGGTTTGTCCTGCGCGGGTCCCGGCGCAACATTTTCGATACAATATTCGTTTCGGTAAATCAATAAAACCCGTATTTTCGATAAATGGGAGCTTTTTATTAAACTATCACAATTATCACTTCGTAATACGTGTAACCAGGCGCTGAGACCAAGACCGCAGTACAAATTGTACTGATTTGGATAATTATCCCGAAAACCGATACCGTTTGGATCAGTTTTTACAAATAAACGTACCGTTCTATATCCGGAATGATCCAACGGGATACTAATTTTCCGTAATTATAAATAGCCTTTTACCGTATTTTATTTCGTATCAAAATCATTTGCAGACATATAATTATATAATTTTCAGAGAAAAACCCTAATTTCCTATAACTGTTCTAAGAATCAAACAAGCATTTGGAGGTGTTATTGAATTCGGTTTGGAAAGCTCGAGTAACCAATCTGAAGGTCTTGAAGAGCTCTACCAGATTCTGTAATCCATACACCTGCAGAAATCAAGGTTATTTTTCTAAAAATTTATTTATTTTCGAATTTATTTTATTAAAAATATGAATTTTTGTTCGGATGATTGTTTGTATGATTTGATGATTGCATGTTGTAGAGCTTGTTTTCCTGATGATTTTCATATGTCATACGTCTGATTTGGAGTTCAATAACATGTTCAAATTTGAGTTTGATTTTCGAATTTTAAAATTAGGGTTTATAACCCGTATGAATGTTCTTAATTGAAATTTGGGGGTTTCTTATTCTGTGATAGATTGATGTTGTGTTATAGTGGGTTGTGTTCTCTGTGAAATTTGCAATCTAGTCGTATAAGTTTCATGAACCAACGAGGTCTGTAGAGAAGGGAGTTGTGTTTTGAAGTTTTCCGATGTTCGCCGGAAACTGGAAAATTTCACGGCCAAATTCCGGCCAACTCAGGGATTGTTAGGATGAATTGATTGCATGGTTGTGTTCCTGGTGTTGTGTAGATGTGATCTGGAGGTGATGGTGGCCTGAGCATCCCTGGAACGTGTTCTCCGACCATCCCCGACTGTTCTCCGGCCACCCCCTGGAAAATTACAGTTTAGTACCTATAGTTTTGAAAACGATGCAGTTTGGTTCCTGTAGTTTCCAGACTTTGCAAAAATTGGATTTTTGTTTTAAAAATGTTTAAAAATCATATTTCCTATTTATTTTTATTATAAAAATTTGTTTTTAATTTCTGAAAATTCTAAAAATTATTATTTTAATTCTGAAAATTATTTTTAATTCACAAATAAATCTAAATTAATTAGTTAATTAATTTCTAATAGATTAATTGGTCAATTAATTCGAAAATTAATTGATTAATTGATTTAATTAATTATTAATTGATTTTAATTAATTATTTAATTAGATTTAATTATTTAAAAATGATTTAAAAATTCTAAAAAATAGTTTCGAGCTTTAAAATATTATTCTAAATTATTTCCAAGGCTCGATAATTATTCTAAAATTATTTCGGAGCCAGAATTGGCCAACCGAACCCTGTTTATTAACCCGAAATTGATTTAACGACCCGTTTTAATTCCGAAAAATATTTTAAAAATCATTTTAAATACCAGAAAGCCTATTTATGACCCGAGACTTCTTTATAAATAATATATCATTGATTACGTGATGTATTATGTGCTATATGTGACTTGTTAATTGACTATCAGTCTATATATTCGGTGTTTACTTGATTATTGCATAACTTTCAATCCGTTAATCGGATTTGGGTAAAATGAAGGGTAGATAGAAGTATGTGTTGAATAGAATTCCATGAGTAAATTATTGATAGATGCTTATGATATGTGAGCAGAAGAGGCAAGACGTAGGAAAGGGAAAGAAATAGTTGAGGAGTAAGACGCTTGTGATTGGAAGCGAGTGCAGTGTAGTAAGCTAATATCAGGCAAGTGTTCTGAACTTTCTCGAGATATTGTAGTATTTGATAGTCAGATTGATATTGCAAGTGCTTTGAAGCACTGAAACCTAAACTCTGATTCCAGTTATTGTTCTTGAGTCATAAACCTTATTCTTTCTAGACCATTGATTGTTGTATACCTAAACACAAATCTCAAGTATACGATATTACTCCACAAATACATGTAAACAAAATCCCAAACACTGAACTGAATTACTTGTACATTCAATCATTGTATCCTATGCTTTGAAAGCCCAAATCTTTGAAACCCTGAAATGTTGATTCCTTTATTATCCAATTCTTTCATTACCCAGCATCCAAGCTTTTAAATTGCCTTATTGATCCTTACAAGGATTGAAACCCTTTCATTGTTAAACATTTATTGTTGTTAATGATTTTGGTTATTGTTTATTATTGCATATTCTGTTATTATGTTAGAATTGGATTGTTTTTATAAAATTGTGGACCAGATTCATGGTCAGACCATATAATGGTCAAGTTAGGCCAATGTGTGCCTTGGATCCAGTAGTTAGAGCAATGCTGTATGCCTTGCTCGGGGGTAGTGCGTGACTGATCAGCAGCCTAACCTTGGTTTTTAAATTAAAAGTATAGTATCCAATTCTAAATCATAATCCATTGTTCACTTGATATCATAATCATATTCACCTGATGATCATTATTCTCAGTTTTGTCATTGTGACTTGCTGAGCTAGTTAGCTCATTTGTGCGATGTTGTTTATATTCTTTCCAGTTAAAAAGGAACCAGTTGGTAGCAAGGATCCCCAGTCCAGCGCGAGAGCTAGGGGTTCAGGTTGAGAAAGCTGAGCTAGTAGGCTTCTTTTGTGATAATTTAAGTTTGTAAAAGTTTGTAATAATGTTTAATACTTAGTTTGAGTTTGAAATAGTTGGGATTTGAACGGTTTGTAATATATTAGTGTGTTTGGCTTGTGTGCATACTTTAACCTGTTGCGGTCCGTGGTGGTTGGTAAGTAGGGTCACTGCATATATTATTATTATCTTTATTATTGTTATAAGCAGGTTATAATTAAGGTGTGTGTGTGGACCCCAAACTTCTGACCCGGGTTTGGAGGGCGCCACAGGTTTGGTATCAGAGCTACAGGTTATAAGTCACTGACACAAGCCTAGGTTGACGGGAATGGGTAGAGGGATAGGATTAGAAGTAAGGTATAGGATGATAGAACGTCGAGAGGTTGAGTGTTATGGTATAACCGGTATTAGTATAGTTTGCGTCGTGGTACGAGATTCTTATATTACGATATGATTTCAGATAGCAGAGATGGCCGACTCTTTTATTCCCGTATCAGCTGATTACTCAGAGCCTTCAGTTGGAGCACCAGCATCGGATCCACGTCCTGTTATTCCACCAGCATTGGCTATTCTACCTCCACCGGTGTTGCAGCCCGTACCATTGCAGGCTATTCCACCTCCAGGCATGAGGCCACCTGTTAGAGGACCCCCACCAGCTGATTCAGATTCCACTGGGCATTCAGTAGCGAGTGCCCCATTCCAGTCTACATTGCCCCCAGTTCCTTATTACCGGTATGAGGCTCTTCTATTGGAGCGTGATTCCTTGTTGGCTCAGATTAGAGAGTTACAGCATATCATCAGGACTACAGATGTTGATCGTGGTGTGAGGGAGCTTCGAGAGGAGATTCATGTGACACGGAGGGTTCTTGAGGCTAGGTTACATGGAGCTACACTACCTGGCAGAGGCCCTGACGCACTGCTAGGCTGGGCTACTGAGGTGATGGAGGACTTTGAGAGGCTGGCAGGACCAGAGTTTCCTTGGAGTTGAGTTATAGATTCTGAGATGGAGATGCTGAGCAGTGTTGTTATGATTATATAGTATGTACAGTAGTGTGTAGTGTGTATCAGTAGACTTTTGAGTTGTATTTATAGACTAGCGATGCTGACTAGCATCTTTACGCTTGTACTACCTAAAACTTTTGATCTATATATATCAGTACCTTTTTCCTTTCCAACACTGTCATTTACTTTATCGCACCTGTTTTACTTTACCTTATTTATTGCACCAGTATACCCTGTGATACCATGTACCCTATTTTCCATAACTATTTATATTCTGTAAAGAAGCATGCAATTTACTTAGTTACAACTGTTTTAAAAAAAAAAGATATTCCTGTTTTACAAAACTTTTCTTTTATACAAAGATTTGATTCAAAAGCTAAATAAATTGATTGATTCTTTACAGAAAATGCCTCCCAGAAGAAATACCCTCACCAACACCCAGAATGAAGAAACCAACAACAACAACAATAACAACCAAGATGATACAAACCAGAATGTGAACCCAGGACCCATGGACCCAGCAATAGCCCAGATTCTTCAAATCTTGGCCCAACAAACAGTTCACCTGGCACAACAACAGCAGAGACAGACCAATCCCCAGGTAACTTACAAAACTTTTCAGGCAGTAAACCCACCAGAATTTAAGGGTTCCTTAGAGCCAATTGAAGCAAATGTGTGGTTAAAGGAAATAGAGAAGGCATTTGCCTTGGTAAAAGTGAAAGAGGAGCAGAAGGTTGAATTTGCAAGTTACTATCTGAAGAATGAGGCCACCTATTGGTGGGAGATGGTGAAGACATTGGAAAGCACAGATGTTATTACTTGGGAAAGGTTTAAGGAATTGTTTTTAGAAAAGTATTTTCCTCAGTTTGTTCAGGATCAAATGGAGCTGAAGTTTTTAGAATTAAAGCAAGGGAACATGTCAGTAACAGATTATGAGGGGAAGTTTGAGGAATTGTCAAGGTATGTGCCGTCGTATGTTGATACTGATAGAAAGAAAGCTAAGAGATTCCAGCAAGGCTTGAAGCCATGGATCAGAGGGAAGGTAGCTATTTTTGAATTGGATACCTATGCCGGGGTTGTACAGAAAGCTATGATCGCAGAGATAGAGAGTGAGATGTTCCAAAAAGAAAAGGAAAGCAAGAAAAGGAAAGTTGAGGGAAGTGAGGATCAGTCACAAACAGGGAAGTTTCCAAATTTTAAGAAGGGCAAGTTTCAGCCAGGGAGAAATTTTAATTTCAGGAGACAAAATGCAGGAAACGGAGGCCAGGGCAATCGTCCAGCTAATGTGAATCAGCCGAATCAATTGAGATTAACTTTTCCAGATTGTCAAGTATGTGGAAAGAAGCATGGAGGAGTTTGTAACAAGTTGAATGTGGTATGTTTTAAATGCAACCAGAAAGGGCACTACTCGAGGGAGTGCCGAAATCAGCCAGCAAGAGAGCCAGCAAATAAGGATCAGCCTATCCGGAATCCAGCAGTGAAGGTTCTAGCCATGGGATTTACATGCTTTAAATGTGGGAAGCCAGGACATATGGCCAGGGATTGCAAGACACCAGCCCCAGTCAGTAATGCATTGAGGATTATGGGATCTACCCCAACAGTGAATGAAACTCCGAGGGCTAGAGTTTTTGACATGTCAGTGAAGGATGCGATCCATGATACGGATGTCGTGGCAGGTACGCTTAATGTGAATTCTTTATGTGCCAAGGTGTTAATAGATTCGGGAGCCACTCGATCGTTTGTTTCACAAGATTTTGTTAGTAAGTTAAATTGTCCAGTTGGGTATTTAAATGAAATAATGACTGTGGAATTAGCAAATCAAGAATGTGTAACTGTTAACCAAGTTTGTGGGAATTGTGAGATTGAGATTTCTGGTAGTAAGTTTTGTGTAGATTTGATACCGTTTAAGTTAGGAGAATTTGACGTTATATTAGGGATGGATTGGTTATCTAAGCATGATGCTCAGATAGATTGTCGAAATAAGAAAGTAATTGTGAAAACGCCAGACGAAAGAATAGTAACGTTCAAGGGACAGAAGCAGGTAAAGAAGTTCTTAATGATGATTCAAGCCAAGAAGTTACTACGACAAGGATGTGAGCATTTCGTAGCATATGTGATCGATAGAAGTCAGGAGCCAGCAAAACTTGAAGATATTCCAGTAGTGAATGAATTTCCAGACGTATTTCCCGACGAGTTACCAGGACTTCCTCCAGATAGAGAAATTGAATTTGCAATCGACTTAGCACCTGGAATCGAACCAGTATCCAAGGCCCCGTACAGAATGGCGCCTGTTGAGATGAAAGAGCTAGCAAAGCAATTGCAGGAATTGTTAGAGAAAGGAGTAATCAGACCCAGCGTATCCCCGTGGGGAGCCCCGGTATTATTTGTCAAGAAAAAAGATGGAAGCATGAGACTGTGCATCGACTATAGGGAGCTCAACAAGTTGACAATCAAGAATTAGTATCCGTTACCCAGAATTGATGATTTGTTTGACCAATTGAAGGGAGCCAAGTATTTCTCCAAAATCAATTTAAGATAGGGATATCATCAACTGAAGATCAAACCAGAAGATATACCAAAGACAGCTTTCAGAACAAGGTATGGGCATTATGAATTTCTAGTGATGTCTTTTGGATTGACCAATGCCCCGGCAGCGTTTATGGACCTGATGAACAGAATTTTCAAGGAATATTTGGACAAGTTCGTTATAGTATTTATAGACGATATTTTGATCTATTCAAAGACGGAGGAGGATCATGCGGAACATTTAAGGACAGCTTTGGAGATTTTAAGGAAAAAGAAGTTATATGCTAAATTGCCAAAGTGTGAGTTTTGGCTACAGGAAGTTCAGTTCTTAGGACATATAGTCAGTAATGAAGGGATCAAAGTGGACCCGGCAAAGATTGAGGCAATTACGAATTGGGAAAGACCGAGAACACCCACTGAGGTAAGAAGTTTCTTGGGATTGGCAGGATATTATCGACGATTCGTTCAGAATTTCTCAAAAATTGCAACACCATTGACAAAGCTTACACAAAAGAATGAAAAGTTTATATGGAATGACAAGTGCGAAGAAAGTTTTCAGGAGTTGAAGCGGAGATTAATCACAGCACCTGTTTTGTCACTTCCAGACAATCAAGGGAATTTCGTAATTTATACTGATGCTTCTTATAAAGGATTAGGATGTGTTCTTATGCAGCACGACAAGGTGATTGCGTATGCGTCAAGACAATTGAAACCACACGAACAGAAGTACCCTACTCATGATTTGGACTTAGCAGCTATGGTTTTCGCTTTGAAGATTTGGAGACATTATTTATATGGAGAAAAGTGTGAGATTTTCACGGATCACAAAAGTTTGAAATATATATTTACCCAGAAGGAACTTAATATGAGACAAAGGAGATGGTTAGAATTGATCAAGGATTATGATTGCTCGATTAATTATCATCCCGGTAAGGCGAACGTTGTAGCAGATGCGTTAAGTTGGAAGGAAAGGTTAAATGTGTTATCCGTACCTGAAGAGATATATAAAGAATTTCAAAAATTGGAATTGGAGATTAGAATTTGCAAGCCTAAGGAAGCAAAAGTGTACGGTATGATTTTCCAACCGGAGTTATTGAAGAAAATAAAGAAATGCCAGAAATAGGTAATGGATCAAGATATAAATAGTTTGGTAGGTGAGGAATTATGCACGCAACAAGATGATCAAGGTATTCTTAGGTTTTCTTCAAGAATTTGGATTCCACCAGTGACGGAGCTGAAAAATGAAATTTTACAAGAGGCACATAGTTCAAGATATTCCATCCATCCAGGGAGTACCAAAATGTACAGAGATTTAAAGAAGAAATATTGGTGGCCAGATATGAAGAGGGAAATTGCGGAATGGGTTAGCAAATGCTATACCTGTCAGAGAGTTAAAGCAGAGCATCAGAGACCAAGCGGATTGCTACAGCCATTGGAGATTCCAGAGTGGAAGTGGGAATATATTACCATGGATTTCATAGTTGGATTACCAAGGACAAGGGCTAATCATGATGCCATTTGGGTTATAGTAGATAGACTTACCAAGTCAGCTCATTTTCTGCCTATAAATGAACAATTTTCGCTCGACAAGTTAGTTCATATGTACTTGAAAGAGATCGTAGTTCGTCATGGAGTTCCAATGTCTATTATATCTGATCGAGATCCAAGATTTAATTCAAGATTTTGGAAGAGTTTTCAAGAATG
Organism: Apium graveolens; assembly: GCF_009905375.1. NCBI lineage: Eukaryota > Viridiplantae > Streptophyta > Magnoliopsida > Apiales > Apiaceae > Apium > Apium graveolens. Next base: position 65,680,475 of record NC_133651.1, on the reverse strand, counting down.
TTTGGGAACAAGATTGAATATGAGTACGGCCTATCACCCCCAAACGGATGGCCAAAGTGAAAGAATGATCCAGACAATCGAGGACATGCTACGTGTTTGTGCTATTGATTTCAAAGGAAGTTGGGACGAGCATTTACCCCTGGTAGAGTTTGCCTATAACAACAGTTATCACGCCAGCATTGGGATGCCTGTTAGGGCAAAAACACGCGCTAATATTCACGCAAGTATACGCGTTCGCAAGTAGTATAAGATATAAATCAGATTCGTTCCCACAGAGACTGGTTTAGGTTAAGTTCAATTTATGCACCTATGCAACAATATATGGTTATCACTCAATGCTAAGACAAATAACAAATTGGGTTTTTATTAAACTAAGAGATTATACTAAATAACATTAACTAAGAGAATTGAGGTTGAATTACTATATATGACAAACATGTGATCCTAACTTCATTAAATACTTCATTCAATAGCCTTATTGTTCTTAACCTTAGCATGTGATGGTGATGACACTAATCAGATAACACGAAACTGATAAACGCCAACTTTCATTGCACGAGTACCATTCTACCAGACATCCACAAAAGAAATAGAAGCTGAATAGGCACCAATTATATTGAGACCCTATATGTCTATAGAATTTGACAACATAACAGTTTAAGCACAAGTTATCTATCTTGATTACATAGGGCAAGTAAAACGGTTAGAGTTACCTACGAATCATGCATACACATACATGAACCTATGCTAGCATGGCAAGTTCTAAACCTCTATATTCACTGTCGCTTCAATAGAGATTAACACGCTATCTTATATGTTAGCTACGCACATAAGACGAATAAGTACAACCAATACTAGGATATCATACAATCACCACACACCAAGATATCGAAACAATTAATTATTGAAATCCATAAGTAAATCCGCTATAATCCCATGACAACGATTAGCCCATAATCGAACTTATCGTCACCATGGGTTCCAATGAAAGCATGGTATAAACAAGGTCTTAATAAACTAAATAATAATCAAAGTACGAATAAACGAGATCTAGGTTCAACAAGAACGAAAATGAGCATCCAAAGTTACAACTAATTCAAAGAATCACAAGTTGAAAACAAGATCTTCTTTTTCGGAGTTGTTCTGTGCTTCTAGGTCTTCTCCTTGGTATCACAATCTTCCCGGATGATGAAAACCCTTTTTTTTAAGTATATATACGCCCCTAGTGGACCTGGACCCTTAAAATCGTCAAATTCTACTCAAAAAAGGCTTTTTCAGCGAAATCAGCGACCAGCCGCGCCCTGAGCGGGCGCTCAGCAGAGCTGAGCGGGCGCTCAGCTACTGACTGGGAAAAATATTCTGATGAATCTTGTTTTGGCCATAACTTGAGTTCTACTCGTCAGAATTAGGCGATTCAACTGCCCACGCGAAGCTATTGAGATTCTCTACAACTTGACAATGGCGTTGGCTTCCAATTCTGATCACTTTTAATCATATTTCCTTTAAAAGCTCTTTTCTTCATTTAACTGATACCTGAAATGCAATAACACAAAAACACATCAAAATACCAACAACTTGAGTCCAAAAAACCAATTTAAGCTTGTAATAAAGCATTCCAAGTGGATATAAAATCCACTTATCACACCCCCAAACTTGAATCGATGTTTGTCCTCAAGCATAAACAGAGTCAAAACTACAAAATAAACCTAATGCATGAATGCAACTACGTGAATGCAACTAAATGATAATGCAATCGATCCCCTCAGAATAACCATAACCAAGTGAATAAACCAATGCCTCTAAGAATACAATAACTTGAAACAGAGTTCAAATAAATCCCACAAACCAACTCACAAACCAGAAACGTGCGGGTGTGGATGCTTAATAGATATACTCTCGATACTAGATCAATAACCATAACTTATCTATCATCGAAACAATCAAAAGTTTATAAACATAATAGACAATAAACGCATTATGACTCACAACACCTCCTTTCTACTAGAGTTATACAAGGATTCACACTATTATTGAACACATAACAAAGATGCTTATTTAATCATGCAATGAATGAGGTCCCAAAAGACTTATACAATAATACCCATGTAGCGAGCGTTAGGTTAGTGGATCCCAGACTATAAAAGCCTTAGGTCACTAGGCACAAAGTCCCCTAGAACTTAATAACTCGAGTATTAAAGAGCTCACTCTTGATCAATTGTGCATAAACACATACTTTTTTTCTTTCTTTTTTTTTCTCTTTTTTTTCTTTTTTTTTCTTTTTTTTCAACAATTTCTGAATGAGTGTGTTTCGCTCTATCTCATTCAACCCTAGACTACTCATAAAAATATGAGCCGGCTACTAGCCATTTGACACCTAGCCTTACAACAACTAGCAATGAAATCCAAGTTTTTCTCCAGATAAAAAGAATCAGTGTTTTTACGTCACTACGAGAATATCACAAATTCTAAATATAACCAAGTGATTAAATCTCAACAACAAACAAGTATGATCATGATCTAGATCAAAAGCAACCCTATAAGACTTTGTGAAAATATTTGTTTCTGGCATGCAAATTAATTCATTAAGACTTAAACATCCCTCTATTCGTCATCACCACACTGAAATCAACATCAACTTATCAAATATCATAGTTCATCTTAAGGGATCATGCTAAATATGCATGCAAATACAACTATATGAAATTACATAAAAACAAACAAATATGTCCTAAATGAACAATCATAGAAAAATATGAATGAACTACAACTAAACATGCAACATGAATCTATATGAATCTATATGGACACACACTACTAATCCTTACATTATCACCCCCAAACTTAAAATTTTCAATGTCCTCATTGAAGGTAATAATAAGGATTTCAGGCATACCTAGTCGTCGGAAAGATCACCCTCTTCGGGTGGAGGATCAGGTGGCCAATCAACCTCGCCACTAGTGTCTCAGAAAATAGTACCGAAAACATGTGTCAAATCTTCAGCAAAATGACGGTGAATGTCGTGCATGGCCTCCATACGCCTAGTTACTCTCCTGTACTGCTCATCACCAACACCAGTCCTATCAACTACCTGCTGCACATGAGAAGAACCCTCTATAGGCACTGGAGGATCCGTTCGGCTACCCTCTACATCATCAAAGATATATCCCAACCCCTTGTCAGGGGGTGCACCTAAGAATGAATAACTCAAGTGATCTGGTAGTGGGTTGAGCTCAAGTATGGGAGCTTCTTGAGTAAATGGTTCAAAACGCTCCTGAGAAATTTTCAGCTCTGCTAACCCAAGAGAATCGAATGGCATATCCAACTTCCTCTTCCATGGAGGTGCATTCAAAATATGCAGTTGCTCTAATTTAAAGCACTCCTCTTTAGTTGTGGGTAACTTTATTTCCTTGAACACATTAAAAGTGACCTTTTGATCGTAAACCTTCATCGTAAGCTCTCCTTTTTGCACATCGATCATAGTTTGGCCTGTAGCCAAGAATGGTCTTCCCAAGATAATGGGAATCTTCTTATCTTCCTCGAAATCAAGAATTACAAAGTCAGCAGGGAAGAAGAGTTTATCCACCTTGACCAAGACATCCTCCACTATACCTCGTGGATAAGCGATGGAATGGTCAGCTAGTTGCAATGACATGTATGTTGGTTTCGGCTCAGGCAGACCAAGCTTCTTGAAGATAGATAAGGGCATCAGATTGATACTAGCTCCTAAATCAAATAAACACTTGTCGAATGACAAGTTTCCGATGGTGCAAGGAATAGTGAAGCTTCCAGGATCTTTAAGCTTCGAAGGCAACTTCTGTTGCAGCACAGCACTGCATTCCTCCGTTAGAGCAACGGTCTCTAAGTCATCGAGCTTCACTTTTCGAGAGAGAATACCTTTCATAAACCTCGCATAGCTAGGCATCTGTTCAAGAGCTTCAGCGAAAGGTATGTTGATATGAAGTTTCTTGAACACCTCCAAAAACTTCTCAAACTGCTTATCCAGATTTTTCTTCTGCAGCCTTTTATGAAAAGGAGGTGGAGGATAAATCTGTTTCTCCCCTGTATTACCCTCAGGAGGAGTGTGTTCCACAGTAGTCTTCCTTGGTTCCACCTCTACTTCCTTCTGCACATCTTCTTCAGCCACAACTGTATTTTCTGAATCTTGAGATTTTTCTGGCTCTTCGTCTTGCTGAATTTGGGGGCTTGCGACCTTTCCAGACCTTAAGGTGATGGCGTTCACCTGTTCTTCAACTTCCCTCTTGCCTGGATTTGTTTCTGTATCACTAGGAAGCGTTCCTGGTGGTCGATTCAATAAGGCATTAACAATTTGCCCTATTTGGTTCTCCAGATTCTGGATAGAAACAGCCTGGCTTTGGCATATAAGAGCCTGGTTTTTGCATATAAGCCACAACTCCTCTAATTCAGATTTTTCATTCGAAGATAGACCTGCATCATGAGTTTGTTGTTGAAGTTGGAGTTGTTGTCTTGGTGTAAATTGTTGCTGAAAACCAGGAGGGTTAAATAGCTTATTTCCAAACTGCTGGAATGGCTGTTGCATCACATTCTGATTGTTGCTCCAGCTGAAGTTAGGATGATTCCAGTTGTCAGGATGATAAGTGTCTGGAACTGGTTGCTGCGATCTCTGAAAGTTGCTCACAAACTGAGCTGAGTCGCTAGATATAGCACATTGTTCTGTCACATGCGGACCTGCACACAGCTCACAAACACTAATTATCTGCTTAACACCATAGTTAGCCAGAGAATCGATCTTCATAGACAACGCCTTTAGTTGAGCAGTGATAGCTGTAGCTGTATCCACTTCAAGAACTCCTGCTACCTTGCCCTGTGGATATCTCTGGGTTGGATACTGATATTCATTAGCAGCCATCAGTTCAATTAGATCATAAGCTTCCTTATAGCTCTTTGCCCATAATGCTCCGCCTGATGCTGCATCGAGCATGGGTCTAGACTGTGCTCCCAACCCATTGTAAAAACAAGTGATGATCATCCAATCAGGAATTCCATGATGAGGACACTTCCTAAGCATCTCCTTGTAGCGCTCCCAAGCTTCACTTAGCGATTCTCCCGTTTGCTGCGCAAATTGAGTAATAGCATTCCTGAGTGCAGCTGTCTTCGCCATAGGGAAGAATTTAGTAAGAAACTTCTGAGCAAGATCTTCCCAAGTAGTAATCGAACCAGCTGGTAGAGAGTGTAACCAGCTCTTAGCCTTGTCCTTCAGAGAGAATGGGAACAGTCTCAGCTTCACAGAATCTTCAGAAACACCGTTGAACTTGAAGGTGTCGCATATTTCAATGAAATCCCTAATGTGTGTATTGGGATCTTCCGTTGGAGAACCCCCAAACTGGACTGAAGTCTGTACCCATTGAATTATGCCAGGCTTGATCTCAAAGGTATTAGCTATGATAGCTGGCCGGACAATACTAGATTGAATGTCATTGATCTTGGGTTGAGAAAAATCCATCAAGGCTTTCGTTCGTGCTGCTGGATCTCCCATTGTAATGAGTACCTGAAACACAAACAAATAAACTATGAAAGTAAAAGAATCCGAGTCAGTGAACTTTAACGACCACTGATGACAAGCACATAAACTAAAAATTAACACCGAGTCCCCGGCAGCGGCGCCAAAAATTTGTTAGGGCGAAAACACGCGCTAATATTCACGCAAGTATACGCGTTCGCAAGTAGTATAAGATATAAATCAGATTCGTTCCCACAGAGACTGGTTTAGGTTAAGTTCAATTTATGCACCTATGCAACAATGTATGGTTATCACTCAATGCTAAGACAAATAACAAATTAGGTTTTTATTAAACTAAGAGATTATACTAAATAACATTAACTAAGAGAATTGAGGTTGAATTACTATATATGACAAACATGGGATCCTAACTTCATTAAATACTTCATTCAATAGCCTTATTGTTCTTAACCTTAGCATGTGATGGTGATGACACTAATCAGATAACACGAAACTGATAAACGCCAACTTTCATTGCACGAGTACCATTCTACCAGACATCCACAAAAGAGATAGAAGCTGAATAGGCACCAATTATATTGAGACCCTATATGTCTATAGAATTTGACAACATAACAGTTTAAGCACAAGTTATCTATCTTGATTACATAGGGCAAGTAAAACGGTTAGAGTTACCTACGAATCATGCATACACATACATGAACCTATGCTAGCATGGCAAGTTCTAAACCTCTATATTCACTGTCGCTTCAATAGAGATTAACACGCTATCTTATATGTTAGCTACGCACATAAGACGAATAAGCACAACCAATACTAGGATATCATACAATCACCACACACCAAGATATCGAAACAATTAATTATTGAAATCCATAAGTAAATCCGCTAGAATCCCATGACAACGATTAGCCCATAATCGAACTCATCGTCACCATGGGTTCCAATGAAAGTATGGTATAAACAAGGTCTTAATAAACTAAATAATAATCAAAGTACGAATAAACGAGATCTAGGTTCAACAAGAACGAAAATGAGCATCCAAAGTTACAACTAATTCAAAGAATCACAAGTTGAAAACAAGATCTTCTTTTTCAGAGTTGTTCTGTGCTTCTAGGTCTTCTCCTTGGTATCACAATCTTCCCGGATGATGAAAACCCTTTTTTTAAGTATATATACGCCCCTAGTGGACCTGGACCCTTAAAATCGTCAAATTCTACTCAAAAAAGGCTTTTTCAGCGAAAACAGCGACCAGCCGCGCCCTGAGCGGCCGCTCAGCTCTCCTTAATTAATATTAATATTAATTAATTAAGTCAAACTTAATTAATATTATAAATAATTCAAATTACTTTAATCTAATTTAAATCCAATTTAAATTAAATAATCCCTCAATCATTATTTGTGTGTGACCATATAGGTTATTATTACGTTGGCAAGGAATTTTAAATCTAATTTAAAATCGTAAATAATGAGCGGCATCTAGTAATACATCATTGCTACCCAAGTAATAATAATTAAATCGATGATCGATTAAACCTTTCATGAATAATGTACAATATAATATAATCTCTTTAACCAAATATTATAGATTAAACTAGAGGCATGTAATGTGTCATCCTCATCATGGTTTAATCCAAGTTGCCTTGATCAATTAATAGATTATCATACTAAATCAACATGTGAGTGTGACCACGCATTTCATAGTCTAGCTCACACAAGAGGCCAATAATATCACTTCTAAAATAAGAGGCTTAAATCCTATCTAGATCATTCATATTTTTCATACGATTCATAATATACCCAATGTCCACTTTTATCATTACCCGGTTAAGGATAACTTTTAATATAATCAATGTATATTAATTCTCGTATAGAAATATAATGACTTCAGGTCTAAGAACCATTACATCATTATCACTGTGAGAATTACTTATGACACAACAGACATGTAAAATCTCACATCGGGTCTGTCCAGCACCATGTACATTTATATATGCCAGTGTGTTTGACTTTAGTATCACTATACCTATGATCAATGAGATGTGATCATTAGTGAACAAACAAGCCAGTCTTAATGCATTATTATTGTCCCTTAATAATAATACTCGACTAGGGACCTTTAGGAATATTGATAATATTCCCATAATCTCATTTCTAAGTCACGTACTTAGAGATATAGAATTGCATATCATATTCCAAGGACATTTATTAATCTAACATTTATATCACAGTAAATTAAGAATTAATAAATTATAAAGGGAACATCGATAGAACATAAACATTAATAATCCAGATGTCTTAAACTAAAACATTATAGTGTTATCTCTAGGGCACAAACACTAACATATTCATTGATTAATAACGTATAAGTTGAGGGAGTATGATATTTGGAAATCGTTTAATAAAAATTTGAGGTATTAAATAAACCGCAAGGGCATCGAGTCCCTCAAAATATTTACTTTAGTAACAAAATAATTACAGACTTTATAATCCCAAACACCTCCGGAACACTTCTGGGTTTTCATTAACTTATATTGACCGACTATCGGTCTAAATATACATCTCATATATATACAACGCTATTCCCTAGTGTTATCAATTAAAATTCAAAATATACTTATACAACAACTTCAACATATCGTAAGACATTATATATCACAATTCGTAAAGCATCGTAAATATAACACCATGTATACATATCACAATTATTTGAAAACAACACAACACAACAGTTTTATAAGGTAGGGTTTGAAAACTTGCCTGGGTCTCGAGGTGGATGGCGATCGCGAGTCGGTCCGGTAATCTATAAACAAGAACATTATTGTTTTGTTAGTTCTTATTCGTATTTAGCGTCACTTGTTAAATATGAAACATCTTATAATTGAATGACGTGACTCATCCTACTCTCGTCATTTTACTAAAGCGTGAATGGTCATTAACCTCGATTTAGATTTTCATTCCTTATCGTCCATTATACTTATTCATTTTATAAGTCGGTTCCTCTCACGATTCTTAGAGAATTTTACTCCCGCGACCTCTACTCCGATATTTTCATAAAATCGAACAATTAATATATTCACTTGAAATTTGATGGCAACTTATCTACTCTATTTACTAATCTCTATTAAATTTTTTATGACTGTTGAATAATTTTAAGTCGGTCATTTATACTCCCAAAGTTCATAATTCGTAGCAGTTTTTGTTGCGTAAATCGCGTTTACAAAAACAGACCTAACTTTTTAGCCGTAAATCAAAATCAAGCGATTCAAGCACCTAAACGATCCTTACGACAAGATATATCATTTACAAGTCTTATTTTTAAAGAAAACCCAGTTAATATAATCTGTAATTCTGCAGAAAAATAAGCCGTCGCAAATCGAGTATTATAACGACGTTACGTTACGATTCATAGTTCATTTTAACACTACTACACTATCAATCATCCAAAATAACAATCCATCATTTAACTACTTATTCATATCAAGAACTCAAGGTTTTGTGTTCATCAACATTATTGTTAGTCCCTTAACAATATAGCAATAATTACAGAAGGGGGGTTGAATGGAATTCTTGAACCTTTTTCTCGAAATAAAAATGTTCAACTCGAATATAGATATAATGTTTTGATTAGCACAATGCGGAATAAAAACTTAATTGAATCAAAACACAAGTAATTAAAAATAAGAGTCTTTAAAAACTTTCTGGTGGATTTAAACAATTCCACCAGAGATATATATTATATATCGAGAGGACTCTGTGTGCAAGAATGCTCACAGCTGCTTACAAATTGAACTACTGAGAATACAGAGAAATGCTAATAATTATGCTTACAAAGATTTCTCTGTTTTGTGTATCTCAGCTCACTTTTTCTATTTGCTACATTCTTGGTTTATATATCACCAAGATTACAAAGTCAAAAAGACTGAAAAAATATAAAAACTATCAGTCTTAAGCTTTGCTGCTTTTCGTCCTCTATTCCGGTTAATGGGCTTCCACAGTAGATTTGTATACATCCCGACGGCTGTGCTCAGCTTTTACTGTTCAACTGCTGTTTGAATTTTTTATTAGTTGAGTACATGATCATCCGTCAGGTTGTTGATCATCCGTCGGGTTGTTGATCATCCGTCGGTTGCTTTGTAGGTTATCCGTCGGGTAGCAATCAAGCATATGACTTCACTTCACTTATACAGAATTACAAGACATCATTTATGTACAATTAATCAACCTATACTGAATATCTAGTTAAAGTCAACATGACTTATATGTCACTACAGATTCTATATAAAGGTGCATACATAACTGTGCTACAGACTTATTATTACATAAGCTACTCACTCGATGGATAATAAGTTAACATCCGTCGGGATTATAATGAGTTATCCGTCGGGACTTTAATTCTTATCCGTCGAGTGCTACATTATTTCACTAAGTAAAATTCACTTAGATGTTTTGTTTATGAAATCATCAAGTACACAACATATGCACAACAATTATCTTTACCAACCAATTCATCAACAACAACCAAATCAACATAATACTACTACAACTTTATCCTATATTCAAGATCCATGCTTTTCTTGAAAGTTTAACATTTAAAAAAAGTGTGAAAGAAGGTTTTATACCTTTCTTGGATTCTTGGAAGCCTCTCCTTGGATGGATGATGCTTGATATACTCTTGGGTGTACTTAAAGATCCTAGATCATCCAAGAAATTAACAAAAATAACTTGAAGTTACTATTTGGTTACTATTCATCATTATCTTTATCATTTTATTTATCTAGGAAAAACTCAAGAGAATGGGATGAAAGATTTATCTTACCTTAGTTTGATAATATGGAAGCCTGATAATTAATTGTAAAATTTTTCAATGGCTTGATCTTGGGTTTTGGATTTTGATTTCTCATTTTTATGTGAAGGGCCGAATGATTGCTTGGGTGAGGGAGAGAGAGTTATTTTGATGCTCGCTTGATTTTCTTGGTGCGTTGGGTGATTTTGTGACCAATAGATAGATATATTACTTTTAATAATCAAGAACTATGATTTTTCAAAAGCTAGAAGCTTGCCAAGTACTTCCACCACCACGTTTTCTACTATTCACCCAAACTAGGTTACCATGCTGCTTAAATGATTTACTATTTGATCACCAATCCTTGGTTGAATTTTGTACTAATTAGTTTGCATGGTTTGCATGGATTGCATGGGAAGTTGCATGGGTTTATATCGTTTATTCATTCACTTACGTATTTACTTTGTCGCTTTCTCGTTATCGTGGTAAATCCTCATAAGTGATTCACAGGATAATCCTTCTTATAAGTCATTATATTTTGTAATCTTGTACTTGAGTTTTATTCATAGGATTTTAAATCCTTGATCGTAATGTGATTCTCATATTCCTCGATAGTTCGTACAATAAGGTCATTTTAAAATATTGGTTTTTTTAGAACTAACGACTTTTACAGACACTCATTTGGTACGTATAACCAAAATATCAACTCGAAAACTTAATTTACATTCCCTAATATAGTGTCGGTTTAAAAGTTTTTTCACGATCGTCAAGATTACTATTCATTCATATGTTCATTACACGTGCAGGTACGGGCTCCTACAACAGGTTCCCTACGACATAGGTTCCTAATTGTGGAACCTGGCTATGATATCAACTTACAACAACAATTTTCGTACATAGACAAAAGTTCATTAGAGTCCATTTTTTATTTGGAGACTTGGAGTCCTCTTTATAGGCTGTTAGATTGGATAAAATGGACGTCTCATATTACATTAAAGGTTTATAAAATAAAACCTAAAACTTACTGTATTATTTTACATACATCAAGTAGTTTATTTTTCCTCACCCAATATAATTTTTTTTTCTATAAAAACTTTTTAGTTATGCATAAAATCTTTTTTTGTCATTTACTCTACATCAAATATATTATGCTATAATTTTTATTAGGCTAAATTATGCATTAGAACTATATTTTTGAATATAATTTTCAAATATTATTTGTTTATTTTAAATTATATTTTTTATTTAGATTTTAAAGTAATACACTTTAATTATAAAAAAATCTATAATATATTTTGCACTATCTTTTTTTAAACATTTCACATAATATTTTATTCTGCAAGTTGCATTATATTTTTTATTTAGGTTTAAAAGTACTACATGTTATAATTTTAAGTACTACACTCTATTTATAAAGTTCTACGATTTGTTTTGCACTATATTTTTTTAATAATTTTTTTCACATAATATTTTATTCTGCAAATCACATTATATTTTTTTATTTAGGATTAAAAGTACTAAGTTTTTATTTATATATAAATACTTTTTTTGTCATCTACTCCACATCAAATATATTACATTATAATTTTTATTAGACTAAGTTATACACTAGAACTCTTTTTTTAAAGTACTACATTTTATTTAGATTGTATATTTAAAGTACTACATTTAAATGTGTTTTGCATGTTAAATTGTATATTTTTTATTTAGATTTTAAAATACTACATTTTATTTATAAAAAAATCTACACTAAGTTCTGCACTATATTTTTTTCTAATATATTTTTCACAAAATATTTGATTTTACAAGTTGCATTATATTTTTTATTTAGATTTAAAGTACTACATTTTATAATGTTAAGTATCACATTCTATTTATAAAATTCTACACTATCTTCTTCCTTTTATTTTTTTAATATAATTTTTTTCACATAATATTTTATTGTGCAAGTTGCATTATATTTTTTATTTAGGTTTAAAAGTATTATATTTTATAATTTTAAGTACTACATTTGATAGGGAATAAATAAATCCTGATTACATAATTAATATTGCATTAATTACACATGATTTGGGCTACAAGGCCCAATAAGAAGATGTATGACATTCAGACCAAAGGTTAACACATTGATCAGGCCTGCCGGACCAGATCAGGCCTAATGGAACAAAGAAGGCCCACAAACCTGAATATTAATTAATTTGGTAATTAATTAAATAAGGGAGAAAACAGCTGTCAATATGAGTCCTAATAGGGACATAAATCCTTGTAGATTGGCCTCCAAGGAACCTGGTGGGATAAGGAATCAGCTTCCTACTTTTTAGGACTCCAAAGTCTATTCTAATTCTAAGACTTTCCCACCAAGTCTCCTAACCCAAGTCCAATTCAAGGACTCCCAACACCTATATAAGGGGCCTCACCCCACAAATCAGAACTACATTTTTTGACTTGATCCTTGGCAATCAACAAGGTACATAGGCATCTTGTTAAGGCAGATCGAGTCACGAAATACAAGAGCAGTCAAATCGAGTCTCGAAGCTCACGTTCCTTAGTAATAAATATAATAATTATTATAACTTAGTTTTTGATCCATAGCATTTGGCGCCGTCTGTGGGAAAGCACAACAACAACCATGGCGAGAACACGGAGAACAAGCAGCGTCCTTAAAGGAGGAACACCCGTGGGGACAACCCAAACGATTTCGTCAACCGTGGAAGTGCCTCCGCATTCAACCTATCCCGTCACCCAAGGAGGAGCCCAGGTAGGGGCAACTGAACCTCAACCTCAAGGGATGATTCCCCCGGCTCCTCAAGGTACGAATCCCCAACTTCAACAACTACATACACCTGTGAATTCTCGACCTATTGGGTATGAGTATTCAACTGTTGTGACCACTAACCCCCCTTATGGGATGCCCCTTTACACCGAGGTTGGAGGAAGTGGATATGCTGGACAGAGTGAGGCACGGGGGAAAACACCCCCTACATACAAGGTTTGGCTCCTATCCCGGAGGATCAGGAATTTTTTGGTCCTTATACCGAGAGAGACTCCGAATCTTCGGATGATGAAGTGGCCCCAAGAAGGAGACGTGCTGGCAAAGAGCCGATGGCTGATGGTAACCAACGTCCTAGGAGCACCCAAGGGGTGAATCCCCAAGAAGTGCAGGAGAGAATCAAGGCCCATGAGGCTGAGATTCAAAGGCTGAAGCGCGACTTGGAGGCACACCAGGTTCCCAGGCCCCCATTACCACCTAGGGGGAGAAATCCTCTTCCAATCATAGACCTGGATGGTTCATCACAAAGAAGGGTTGTAGTCCCAAGAGCCGATCCAAGCAATCTTCTTCCCCTTGGAGATCCTGATGATCCTACTCCACCATTCACTGAAGAGATAATGAATGCCCATATCTGAAGAAAGTTCAAGATGCCCACTATCAAAGCTTATGATGGCACGGGAGATCCCGCTAATCATGTCAGGACATTCTCCAATGCACTATTGTTACAGCCCGTGAATGACACTATTAAGTGTCGGGACTTTCCTCAAACCCTATCGGGTATGACTCAAAGATGGTATAGTCGTTTGCCCCCGAACTCTATAGGGTCCTTCAGAGAATTAAGTTAGGCTTTAATTAAGCAGTTCATCATTGGGAGAGTGCATGAGAAAAGTTCAGCATCCCTCATGAGCATTGTGCAGGGAGCTAAGAAATCCTTGAGAGACTACCTGAATCGTTTCACGAAGGAAGCTTTAAAAGTCCCGGACCTTGATGACAAAGTAGCCATGATAGCACTACAATAGGGAACTAGGGATGAGTTCTTCAAGATGTCCTTGGCCAAGCGCCCCCTGAGAGCATGTTACAGCTCTAAGATAGGGCCGGGAAGTACATCAAGGTGGAAGAGAGCATAAGGAAGACCGTAGTGAGCAACAAGCCCGCTGGAGGCAAGAAGCGGAAAACTGATTTGGAGTATATCGCTAAGGACAAGTATACTAGAACTGAGCAAAACCCTGATTCAACCCCTAAGAAGGGAGGACCTTGGGAAAAAGTTCGTTAAATATGCTAAGCTGAATGCTCCTAGAAGCCAGATCTTGATGGAAATCGAGAAAGACCAAGATATTCGTTGGCCTAAACCCTTGAAGGCAAATCCCTCCAAGCTAGAAAAGAGCAAATATTTTAGATTTCACAAAGATGTTGGTCATGACACCGATGAGTGTAGGCAACTGAAAGATGAAATAGAGTTCCTCATTCGGAAAGGAAGATTGAACAAGTACACTGGGGAAGGAAGAGATAGGAATAACAATGGGAGAAAGAACTTTGAAGATCGTAGGAGGGACCAAGACGATCAGGGGCGGAATCCCCAGCCTAGGGGACCAGTCATAAATGCAATCTTTGGAGGACCATGACCCGAGGATCTGTGATAAACACGATTTTTGGAGGACCAACTGCTGTTGGATTATCCAAGAACTCCAGGAAAGCATATGCCAGGAAGGTTATGCATATTGTTGGAGAAGCCCCGAAGAGGGCCATGATAGTGGTAACAATGGCTTTTGATGATTCTGACCTAGAGGGTGTGAAATTTCCTCATGACGACCCACTGGTCATAACACCTATAATACAAAATAGCCCGGTTAAGAGGGTCCTTGTGGATAATGGTGCTTCAGTGGATATCTTGCTCCATGAAACCTTTTTAATGATGGGTTATAATGACTCCCAATTGACCCCAACCAACATACCGATATATAAATTTGTGGGAGTGGAGTGCCCCGTGGAAGGGATAATCAAGTTGCCAACAACCATAGGACAGGAACCAAGGCAAGCAACACAGATGTTGGACTTTGTGGTGGTGAAGGCTAGTTCAACTTACAATTCTATCATGGGGAGAACAGGGATACATGCCTTCAAGGTAGTCCCTTCTTCCTACCATTCAGTTATGAAGTTTCCCACCCGAAATGGGATTGGAGAAGAGAGAGGAGATCAAAAAATGGCTAGAAGTTGTTATGTAGCCTCTCTGAGGGCAGATGGAGTCGGGGGGCAGGTTCTGCCTATTGAAGATCTAGATATTCGAGAGAATGATGAGAAAAGAGGGAAGCCAGCAGAAGACTTGGTTTTGATTCCTTTAGCTTCTGAGGATCCTGAGAAGGTGACTTTCGTTGTAGCCACACTAGAGGAGCCCCTTAGAGGGAAGTTGGTGAATTTTTTGCAAAAAAATAGTGATTTGTTTGCATGGTCAGCAGCTGATATGCCAGGCATAGACCCTGAACTGATTACTTACAAGCCGAATCTGGATCCAAATCGGAAAAAAGTGAAGCAAAAGAAAAGAAGTTTTGCTCCAGAGAGGCAAGAAGCTATGAAATAGGAAGTAGAGAAGCTCTTAGAGGCTGGTTTCATCGAGGAGATACAATTTCCAGAATGGTTAGCAAACCCTGTAATGGTGAAAAAGGCCAATGGAAAATGGAGGATGTGTATGGACATCACTGATCTGAATGATGCATGCCCTAAGGACTGTTTCCCGTTGCCAAGGATAGATACTTTGATAGATGCCACCGCTGGATATGAGATGCTGAGCTTCATGGACGGATTTAGTGGATACAATCAGATCAAGATGTATAAGGATGACATCCCAAAGGTATCATCCATCACTGACTTTGGTGTTTATTGTTATCTTGTTATGGCATTTGGTCTTAAGAATGCAGGAGCCACCTATCAAAGGTTGGTAAATAAAATTTTTAAGGATCTTATCGGCAAGACCATGGAAGTTTATATTGATGACATGTTAGTCAAGAGTCTAGTGAAGACTGATCATATAACCCATTTGAGGGAAGCTTTCGAGGTCCTGAGGTACCACAAGATGATGTTAAATCCTACAAAGGGTGCTTTCGGAGTAGGATCTGGAAAGTTTTTGGGATTGATGGTCTCCAAGAGAGGAATCGAGGCCAATCCCGATAAAATAAAGGCAATCCTGGACATGGAGCCCCCAAAAACTATCAAAGATGTTCAAACGCTCACTGGAAGGGTTGCAACATTGGGATGATTCATCTCAAAGTCTAGAGACAAGTGCTTGTCATTCTTCAAGTCTTTAAAGAAGGTTAAGGATTTTGTATGGAGTGAGGAAAGCCAGAATGCATTCGAGGAATTAAAGAAATATATGGCTCAGGCCCCGTTGTTGGGCAAGCTAGCTTTGAATGAAGTCTTGTACTTGTACTTGGCCATTTCAGAGAGTGCCTTGAGCGCAGTATTGGTTAAGGAGGAACTGAAAATCCAGAAGCCCGTATACTATGTCAGAAAAATTCTGCATGGAGCTGAGTTAAATTATTCAACTATTGAGAAGTTTTCTTTAGCCTTGGTGATGGCTTCAAGAAAGTTAGGTCCTTACTTTCAGGCTCATCAAATTGAGGTGCTAACAAATCAGCCCCTGAGAAATATCATTCATAGTCCCAAGGCTAGTGGGAGGTTGATCAAGTGGGCAATAGAGTTGGGAGAATTCGACATCAACTATAAGCCACGAACAGCAATAAAAGCCCATGCATTGGCTGACTTCGTGGTGGAATGTACCATACCCAACCAAGAAGTCGGGGGGCAGGAAGATACTATACCTCAAGACAAGGAAGTTGATAAAGGGGACAAAGAAAACAATGATAGGGAGAAGGAATATTGGGTTCTCTATTTTGATGGGGCATAAAAAACAAATTCAAGTGGAGCAGGGTTAGTTTTATAAAGCCCTGATGGGTTCCTGATTGAATATGCTATGAACTTAGACTTCCGGACCACAAACAATGAGGCAGAATATGAAGCTCTGATAGCTGGCCTCGGCCTAGCAAGGATACTGAGAGTCAAGAACTTGAAGGTCTGTGGAGACTCGAAATTGGTCATATCCCAAGTGAAGGGAGAGTTTGAGGCAAGGGATGATACGATGGCTAAGTATGTCCGCCTAGTAAGGGCTGTGATGACCCATTTTGATGAATGCCATATTGAGCACATTTCAAGGGAGGAAATGCTAAGGTAGATGCATTATCAAAGTTTGCTTCATCTGAGATAGAGGAAAGTTCAGGAAGTGTATACTTTTGCGTTCTGAAGACACGGAGCATTGATGTTAGGCTTGTAGCTCCTATAGATCTGGGGACATCATGGATAGATCCCATTAAGACCCATATTCAAACAGGTTGGTTGCCAAATGATGCTACTGAAGCACAGAAGTTGGCTGTTCGAGCACTAAGATACTCTTTGATAGATGGGATTTTGTATAAAAGATCTTATGTAGTTCCTTACTTAAGGTGTCTCAGGCCCGATGAGGCACGCTTGGCTCTTGAAGAAGTACATTAAGGTATCTGTGGGCAACACTTGGGGGGCAGAGCACCAGCTCATAAGATAACTCGTTTAGGCTTCTATTGGCCAGAAATGATTGCTGATGTCAAAGCGTATGTGAAGAAGTGTGACCGTTGTCAGAAGCATGCACCTGTCATTAGATAACCCCCCGAGATGCTGACCTCCATCAACTCACCCATCCCTTTTGCTATGTGGGGAATGGATATACTTGGGCCTTTTCCCATGGCCACGACACAAAGCAAGTTCCTGATTGTAGCCATTGATTATTTTACTAAGTGGATTGAAGCCAAGCCTTTGGCCAAAATCATAACTAAGCAGGTTGCACAATTCCTGTGGGAGAATATCATGTGTCGGTATGGAATTCCCCGTATCCTAGTCAATGACAATGGAACACAGTTCAACAATGAGGAATTCAAGAAGTATTGTGAGGAGAATGAAATTGAATTATGATTCACCTCTGTGGCTCACCCACAAGCCAATGGGCAAGCGGAAGTGGCGAATCGAATAATCCTGGATGGACTAAAGAAAAGGATCGAGAAGTCGAGGAATAACTGGGTGGATGAAATACTCCCAATACTATGGGCCCATAGGACTACCTGTAGAGTCACGACTGGATCAACTCCTTTCATGTTAGCATATGGGGCAGAAGCGGTTGTTCCTGTAGAAATATCACATTCCTCTCCCAGGATTCGAGCTTTCAATGTTGAAGAAAATGAGGAAGGGCAAAGGTTAGCCCTGGATCTAATCGACGAAGTACAAGATGAGGCACATGCGAAGATAGTGGAATATCAGAAAAAGGCTTCGTTCTATTACAACCTAAGGGTTAAGGAAAGGTTCTTCAAACAGGGTGACTTAGTCTTGAGGAAGGTGGAAGCTTCTGGTGTAGGGCAGAAAGGGAAACTTGCCCCAAATTGGGAAGGGCCATACAAGGTCAAGAGTGTTCAGGGTAGAGGAACCTACAAGCTTGAGACTATGGATGGTTTTGAAGTCCCGAGAACTTGGCATGCACAAAACTTATAGATTTACTATGTGTGAAGCGGTTGAGCATGATTCTCACTTGTCAAGATGACAAGTAGGTTGAAAAGCAACTTAAAGCTTTGCTTTCTTAGGATTTACATATTTTAGTTTTGTTTTGAGGTTTATTAAGACTGGTGTAAGGGATGAATCCCAACAATTTCTGAAATTCAGAAAGTTTTCAAAATATGTTCCAGTAACAAGACAAATAAACTAAGTGCATAAGATGCAAGCATAAAGTTCGATAAATAGAAATGGTTCAAATAAATAGTACAAAGTCTGATAAACAAAGTCTCGAAGACAAGATAAAATAAATAAGCCACGTAGGGATAGAAAAGCTCTAAGGAGCAGAGGTGCCCTCGACATCCATATCATCATCTCCTCCGCTCTCGCTGGAAGTCTCAGTCGTCCTGGAGGAGGATGAGCTATCATCCGCAGCAGGCCTCGAAGATGACTCAGGAGGAGGAAGAAGCGGGTCCTGAGGGACAACTACTCGGGTACAAAACCTCTGCAGCAAAGCCTCATCATCAGGGTAGACATAGTCCGTCGGGTTAATATCAGGACATGCCTCCTTTACGGTCCCAAGGGCCGTGTCCCAGCCAGTCCTAAAAAACCCAGGGAAGACTGAGTCATCCCTCACCCTCATAGACTGAGTGAACTCCTCCGAGTCTAAGTAGTTATCAATCGCTCTGTCCTTCTCCGTCCTTAGCACCACTAGCTTAGTGTTAGACTATCTGAGCTCTTCCTTCTTGCGCTTGAACCTCCTCTCTAAGGCAGCATACTTCTTCTGCTGCTTCCTGAGGGCATTATCCACTTTATCTGAAGCCCTCTTCCAAGATTCAGCTTGCCTCACAGAGCCTTGGAAGTAGGCGTTAGACTGAAATGAAATAATAAACAAAAATGTAAGGCAAGTGAATGCTACAAGTAAAAAAAGAGTACAATTGTAAGAAATAGTCATACCGAGGCTAAGAAATGAGCTCCCATGAGCTTTATCCTCTCCAAGTCAAGAGTAGCCACCATATCGGTGAAGTCCTTGGGAGTTACGCCGTGGTAAGACCAATCCCAGGCGTGCTTCGTGGATCCAACCATGGTATCCCCTCGGCGGAATCCCCAAAGAGGCTGAAAGGCGCCCGTAGTAGCAGAGACAGGAGCAACAGCAGTAATAGGGGCACTAGGGGCTTCAGATCCCTCATCAGGAGCCTCCACCATGGGCTCCTTGTGCTTCCGTAGGAATCTAGGCTCAGTAGCCTTTCCTCGAGTATCCAGACCCGTAAGGCGAGCCATCTTCATCCTCGCAGTCTCCTCAACGAGAGGCACATTATCCTCGTTGATTTCCTTAGCAGCTGCAAAACAAGAGAAAAAATAAAATAAGTTGTGTCAATAATGCATGAAAGATAGTAAAAAGGATAAGGGAAGAAAAATACCCTGTTGAGAAACAGAGGATAGCCCCACGTGGATGAGGGAGAACTCCTCTAAAAGAGTCCAGCTGATAGTGGCACCATCATCCTGAGTAAGCTCATCATAAATGATAGTTTCCTCGGGGGTTAGGTGAATGGATTTGAGGCTACCATCACTAACCTTCCCGAAAGAAGATCTGAAGAGGGTGCCCCAGTCACCATTCTCCCACCTTAACCCGACAAAAATATTCCTCCAATTTTGGTTATTGTCGGGAATGGAGGCACTGTTAAAAATGTGCTTACACTTCGGCCTTTGTTTCACATAGACCCAACCACAATTACCCGAAGAATTGTTGTAACATTGAAAAACCTTCCTAAAAATAGCTACAGATAAGGGAAAACCTCCCCTAAGACAACAAACCATGAAACAAAAAATGTTCCTCCAGGCGTTTGGAGGAAGCTATCAGGGGTTAATTTGCAAATCTGCTAGGAGGTGAGAATGAAGGGATGAAAAGGAAACCTAAGCCCAGCATCAAGGGCATCTGTGTAAACGAAAAGAGTATCCGGTTTCCAGTGGCAAGTACGGTCGCCACCAGAAACTGGAACTAGCCTAAGGGGATGACGAACATTATAACGTGCATTTAGCTTATCATAATCTATATTGTGCCATGTGTGGCAATGATTAAAAGAGTCGAGATGTGCAGTGGAGGGATATTCATCCCCCTAGTATTAATTATATATATCAAAAACATGTAAGAAGAGCGGATCTCGACATCCTTACCTCGTTTTGAAGCTGATGCAATCTTGGCCGCTCTCTCAGCACCTTTGTCTGCCATTAATGGAGAATGAGGAAGGCTTGGAAGCTTGGAAGAAGGCCGGAAAATCCCTAGAGAGGGAGGAGTTTTGAAGGCCGGAGAGAGGAGAGTAGAGAGAAGGAAAGTTTTGGAGAGAAGAAGTGAGAAATGTGAAAGTGAAGTATGAGACTTCACCTCTCTTCCCCTCCCCTTTTATAGCCACTGTTATTCTCTAAATGTGCCTAAAAAAGCCCATTTGGGCCCAAAGAATGGAGAAATCAGGAAGGTTCTAGAAAATTTTGGAAAGCTCTAAGAAAAATCCCGATATTACTTGGCAAAATCTGGAAGAATCCAGAAATTCCAGAATATTCTGGAAGTTGGGCTTGAAGTTAAGGGCCCAGCCCATCTCATGGGCTCAAATTCTTAAAAAAAAAATCAGAAAAAGCCCAAATTCAGGTTGAAAGAAAAAAAATCCAGCCCAGGTTTAGGGCCCAGATAAGGTATGTGGGCTTGAAATGGTAAAAAGTAGCCCAATAAGAGATAAGCCCAGAAAAGGGCCCAGGTAATTAAAGTTAAGGGCCCAAAAACAAAGCCCAGGAAAAAAGGCCTGTTGAAAATAGGCCCAAAGAGAGAGGCCCATTAAAATAAGCCCAGTAAAAGGTTGACCCAAAAATAAAGCCTAGGAAAAAAGGCCTGTAGGAAATAGGCCCAAAAAGGTTGGCCCAAGATAAAAAGCCCAGGGAAATAGGGACAAAAAAATTGATTTTCTGACCTAATTCGACCAGGACTAATCCTATGTTCTTGGTCGAATGATCTAAGTCGAAATGACCTTCGACCAAGGCAAGAAGGAGGGCATAATTCGGCCAAAACGTACATCCTGACCAAAAATTCCTGCTCGAAAAAAAATATAGTATAAAATCCTGGTCGAAATTCGACCAGGAATTGAGATCGAAATGTTTCTGCTCGAAAGCCTGTCGACCAGGGTGAATTGATGGTTAATTCGACTAGGATCCTAGTCGAATAGGATTTCTGATCGAACCAGGTATAAAAAAAAGAGAGAAAAAGAAAAAAAGAAAAGAAGGAAAAAATGAGGGAAGAAAAATCCTGAAAAAATGAGAATTAAAGGAAATTCCTTTTTCTGGAAAATATGAATATTTTCAGAAAATAAGGAATAAATCCAGAAATTAAAGGAAATTTCTTAAATATTTTTTGGAAATATGAATATTTTCAGAAAATAAGGAATAAATCCAGAAATTAAAGGAAATTCATTTTTTGAAAAATATGAATATTTTCAGAAAATAAGGAATAAATCCAGAAATTAAAGGAAATTCCTTAAATATTTTCTGAAAAATATGAATATTTTCAGAAAATAAGGAATAAATCCAGAAATTAAAGGAAATTCCTTAAAATATTTTCTGAAAATGTAAATATTTTCAGAAAATGAGGAATAAATCCTGAAAATCAAGGAAAAAACCCAGAATTAAGGGAAAAAATTCCTGAAAATCAAGGAAAAATCCCATAATTAAGGGAAAATTCCTGAAAATCAAGGAAAAATCCCAGAATTAAGTGAAAATTCCAGAAAATTAAGGAGAAATCCTAGAATTCAGGGAAAATTCCTGGAAATTAAGATAATTCCTAAATAATAGGGATTAAAGCAAATCATTGTAAATGTGTAGGTCGCTCCACGCTTTACGCAAAACGATACACTGTAAGGGAACAAGTGAACTTAACTTCTATAAAACCTAGCCATTGTTTCCCAAAAGTTGGGGGGCAAATGATAGGAAATAAATAAATTCTGATTACATAATTAATATTGCATTAATTACACATGATTTGGGCTACAAGGCCCATTAAGAAGATGTATGATAATCAGACCAAAAAGGTTAACACATTGATCAGGCCTGATGGACCAGATCAGGCCTGATGGAACAAAGAAGGCCTACAAACCCGAATATTAATTAATTTCATAATTAATTAAATAAGAGAGAAAACAGCTATCAATATGAGTCCTAATAAGGACATAAATCCTTGTAGATTGTCCACAAAGGAACCTGGTGGGAAAAGGAATCAGCTTCCTACTTCTTAGGACTCCAAAGTCTATTCTAATTCTGAGACTTGCCCACCAAGTCTCCTAATCCAAGTCCAATTCAAGGACTCCCAACATCTATATAAGGGGCCTTACCCCAGAAATCAAAACTATGTTTTTTGACTTGATCCTTGGCAATCAGCAAGGTACGTAGGCATCTTGTTAAGGCAGATCGAGTCACAAAACACAAGAGCAGTCAAATCGAGCCTCGGAGCTCACGTTCCTTAGTAATAAATACAACAATTATTATACCTTATTTTTTGATCCATAACAACATTCTATTTATAAGGTTCTATAATATGTTCTACACATTATTTTTTAATATATATTTTCACTGTATATTTTATTCTGCATGTTGCATTATAATTTTTATTTACGATTAAAAGTACTAAATTTTATAATTTGAAGTACAACACTATATTCTTAAAGTTGTACGATATTTTTTGCATTCTATATTTTAAATAAAATTTTCACGTAAGATTTTAATCATGTTACAATTTAAACTACTACACTGTATTTATAAAGTTCAACACTTTGTTTTTTAATATATTTTTAACATAGTATTTATATACATGTTACATTACATTTTTGACTTAGTTTTATAAGTAATATTAATTGTGTCTCTCACTTTGCATTCATCTGTACCCCATAGGTCTCCAGGTCTACAAATAATATGTTGGACAAACTTAGTATTTTAGACTAAGTTGTGAATCATTTTGAGACTCAATATGAGTGAGACACATTATGTGTTAGTGGTGTGTATTTATTGGAACTTATTCTCCTCTTCGAGGGGATTCCAATGCATATTTACACGCTCAAAATGAGTAAAATATGAATGAGAACTGATGTTCCAAAGTGTGACCTTTTAATGTGAAAAGTGGGTTTTGTACCACATCGAGAGTAGCACAAACCTATTCCTTGGTTTTTCTTATAAATACCATGTACCACATCGAATAGAAAAATAAGTCCTTTCAAAACTCTCTTTATATATAGAGTCTTAGGCACCAGTTTCATTAAGTCTAGAAAATAAGAGTCGTCTCTTTAATTCTCGGTCTCTTCAGTCTTAAATTTTCCCAATATTCCGGTGATCGTTCTCGGACTCAGTTCAAGTTCGCTGAGAGTATTTTCGATTTATCGATTATACTAGTATCTCATTTATTCTGGGAAGGAGGTCGCTAAACACGGATGGTATAGGGTGAAACTGATTTAAGGAGACAGTTTTTGGACTCGAGATTAAATCCAATCTCTGTTTATTTTCTCAAACCCTTCTCCTAATTTAATTGTTAATTCTTATATGCTTATGTGATTTAAGAATTAGCAGTGTTCTTGTGAATTAGTTATATATTCAATTCAATATATATAATAATGTCTATATCGTACAAGATTGATAACAATCTTAAAGTAGTTTACTTCGATATTCATACTTTCTTGTGAGTAGACGCAAAAGTCAATTTAATTATTTATATTGGATTTATTTATGGGTATATAAGTGGTCATTATTTTCCTCATTAATTAAATTAAATTTAGTGCGTTAATTTCTTTAATTACTTGTTGCCATGTGCTAGAAATTAATATAAATTTGATTTTAAGTGGTGCTTTGTTTAAGCATAACAGGTACGAGGCAAAAGTAAGCACATAATTACTGGATAATTGGTTTTCTTATAAGCTTATTGATGCTTTACTGATTATTTATTTATGATCAACTTATATTCAAGTGAACATATTTGGCGATTTCTGTTTCTCGGGTTAATCATTATAAATTGGTAGATTAAACCAAAATTTATAATTTGTCCATATTTTCGCTATTAATGGATAGCTTATTATGTTTTTCTTAATTTGCATGGTGATTGATAATATATATGTGATAGAGTTTCTTAATTGTGAATGGATTTCAGAATTATTAGAATACTGATACAAGAATCGTATATGCTATAATTTCCATGCGTGTTTGCAAGTTCTTAACATGATATTGCTATGCAATTAAATGAAATGGCTACATAGATGTGACCCTTTAAGATGGAAATTGATTATTTGGTGAATAATTTTTAATCATTGTTGAGTGATGAGAAAACATTAATTATTATTGTTTAATCTTTAATAATGGAGTTATATCACAAACTTATAATACTGGTTAAATAGAGGCCATACCGCGTATCTATTTAATTGCAGAAAATAGACGACAAGCAGAGGTTTATGACAATAAACATTGTTAGGTCACACACACACTGTAGAGGGGGTGAATACAGTGTATAGTACACTCAAATCGAACAGAAAACAAACTTTATTGAAACAATAAACTCTGTTACAATATGGAACTGTTACCTCTCAGTGATGAACAAATATCACGAGAGCTGCTAGGGTTATAAAGAATAATAACTTCGATAATGATAACACTTATAGTGTAAACCCTATGCCTGTGTTTATATACTACACAGTTACAAGATAATCGCTAATTGATATGGAATATAATTCTGCTTCTTAAAATATATCAATCAGATATCTTCTATTCCAAGTATTCCATTCTTCACGAAATTCCTTCTTCATACATATCTCTTCTTATGTTTTATCTCTATCTTCTTTCCTTTAATCAGCTACTGTCCTTATCTGATTGTCCTTCAGCACTTAAGTTCTGATATCTATCTTCTGATGATTATCTCCTGATAATATAAGTACTGATATCCTTAAGTCTTGACTTCCAGTATAAGTACTGATCAACAGTTAAGTACTGATCTATCCTGTTCACACAAGATCTGAAAGCTAAACATAAGACATATTAGCCATGACATTATCAAATATATCTAACAATCTCCCCCAACTTGTAAATTAACAAAATATACAAGTTAAACAGATATTTGATGATGTCAAAAACATTAAGTACAAATGCATGAGAAATAGACTAGATAACTACAACTTACAGTCCTTAAAGTTTTACCAATTTCAACTTCTGATAACAACTTCAATCTGCATAAATATCAGAATTTAAGCAGTTGTAGATCTTCAACTTGGCTTCATTATCTTCTGATCTCTCTGATGTCAGGAGTTGTTCTGAGATAGTTCTTCAACAAACATTTCTCAGCATATCTTAGTTCATCAATCATTCTCCTTTTAACACCTTTAAGCTCTGCAGTATCTTCACCAGTTTGAAAGATTGCAGCTCTGAGATCATTAATCTTTGCTTTCCTTAACTCCTGGTCTAGTCTTATGACATAAGCTTTGTCAGATTCAAGATTGAATTCAAGCCCCTTAATACCAAGATACGTTCTGATCTGTGCAGTATTAGGCTTCATATCAACAATATCCCCATTATGATCTCTGTACTTTGGAACATATCTGCTGTCAGACTTAAAAGAATAAAGCCTTTTCTGTCTCTGAATCTGTTCTTTTAAGTAGTTTGCAGCAGTCTCTGTTATTCTGTCATCCACTTGAAGTAAGAAAAGTACATGCTCCAATTCTTCAAAATACTTCAAAGGAATGGCATTTTGTCTTATATGATAAACCCTACCATCTGTCATGAAATACAACATGATGTATTCTTTCAAGTAGGTATGGTAAACCATCTGTACAGATTCTAGTTGATTCAATCTCTCAGGAGTTGCTCCAATACCTGGTTCACTCAAGGAAGTTGGATCATCGATAGTGTTGTGTACTCTTCTTTCATCAGCACTTCCCAATCCAGTTTTATCTCTAGCTTCCTTTCCAGTAACTACTCTTGCTTCAAAACCACTTGGAGTAGTCTTCAAAGATTGAGTCTGTTTTGCTTTAGTGAATCCTGGTAGGAGTGTTTTAGATCTATTTTCTGATATCAAGTTAACTTGAGCACTGTCAGAGGTTACTTGCTTCTTCTGAATATCAGAACTTACAATTTCTTGACTCTGAACAACTTGAGCCATGTCAGAGGTTGTTTTAAGAACTTTTCTTGAACTCAGAGCAAGATCATCTTTTCCATCAGTAATTTCTTCTTCCTCAGGAGGTACATAAGGCTTGATAGGTTCACCAACCTTTTCTTTACCCTTGGATCTTGGATCTATCTGTGGTTGTGATCTAGCCAAAGTTTCTTCAGTATGTATCCTTTCTTTGATCACAATGCCTTTAGGTTTTGGAAGTAACTTTTTACCAGAAGCTTCAGATTTAGATGTGACTTTCTCTGATTTAAGTCTGGCTTCTTCTTCCTTTAAACTTTCCAAGTCCATCCCTGGATTTTCTTGAAGAAATAACTGTCTTGACATTTCCTCATCAAGATCTAGAAGTTCATCAGAACTTATCCTTTTACCAGCAGCAGAACTTATTCTTTTCCCAGTATCAGAACTTGTTCTGTGACTAGCTTGTCTTGATGTAAACCTTCTACCTTGACTATGACCACTACCCATTCCAGAGTTTCCTTGGTCATCTTTTCCATCATCCTTTCCTTGCAGTGTCTTGTTGATTTTGCATTTGGACTTAATTACCTTCTCCCCCTTTTTGGCATCAGCAGGTAATAAAAGAGAGATAAGTAGTTCCACTGAGGTCTGGATTTCAGTAAGTTGCGATTGCTGAGAAGCTTGATTTGTCAGAATTTGATCAATCTGAGCTTGTTGCTTCTCTTGAGTTTTCTCAATATAAGCAACCCTGTCAATGGTAGGTTGGAAGAACTTTTTCTTATCAATTTTCCAAACTTGTTCCTGTTTGATAAAGTTCTCCTGAATCTTGTGTAGCTCTGCATGAGTGTTGGAATGAAGACCTTGTAGATGTTTAGTACTCAATGCAGTGACTCTAAGCTGGGTTTTAAAATCATCAGAATGTAACATTTCATCAGCTTTAGTCAAGTGCTCAACAAGATGTAAAGCATTTGGAACACATGAAACTGAGTTCCATTCCTTAGTCCACTCCTGACCTGCAGGAGTTTCACTCCAAGGTACTGGTGCATCCCTGATAACAAACTCCTTTACCAGTTCAGACTTAGGAAGAGTCAGTGGAGGAGTATGTCCTGAAGGACCTGCTTCATCAGCATCTACAGTTGTAGCAGCCTCACCAGTATCTCCAACATTTGCAGCATCAGAACTTAGAGAATCAGTATCTTCTGATAAGACAACAGTGTGAGTAGCAATGGAGGCTTCAGCATCCTCTAATTGCTGATCTGATACTAAGTTCTGATCAACAGCCATATCCTGATGCTCACCTAAAATCTGATCATCAGCATCGTGATGCAGAGAAGGTGTTAGTGATAACTCAGGAGTTTGAACAGCATCAGTAACAGGTGTTGTGGAAGGATTATTTGCTGTTGGAGCTTCTAAGAAAAGTATTTCAGGCACAACCAGGTTCTGAATATCAATTTCAGCACTTGTGCCTGGATCAACAAGAGACACAGAAGGTGAAATAGCCTTGTCAGATACAGGTTCCTGAGATGGAGTTGATGGAGAAGAAGTGACTGGAGCAAATTCCTTGTCTTGTGAGATCAGAGATTCCTGATCCCCTTCCTTAGTTGCTTCCTCCTCATCATCTGAAACTGGCCTTTGTGCCCTCTATTTCTTGTACTTCCTTGTTGATTTGGATTCCTTGGGAGTTTCAGGAACCGTCATACGTCTAAGCCTCTTGAGAAGCCTAAAACCCCCAATTGCAGAATCCTTCTGAGAAGTTTCCTTCTCAGCTTCATTTACCACAGGTTCTGAAGAGGGAATCTGATCCTCAGAATCTGATTCATCTCTCAAAGTAATGCTTCTCCTCTTTTGAGGTGTTTGAAGAACAGTCTTTGTTCTCTTTGGCTTAGAGGATGTAGGCTTCACAGTAGGTGCTGAAGAAGAAGGTTGAGCAGTCTGTGAAGTGGAGAGATAGGATTTGAGATAAGTTCTGAGGGTAGGTTGAGTAGAATGAGAGGTAGGTACTGAGGTTGATGGATTTTCGTTATGGTGAGTTGGTTGAACATTTGAGTAAACAGATTTGTAAGTAGCAGGATCAGCATTTACCAGAATCTGTTTCACAGACTGAGGAATCTGTAATTGTCTCACCATTGATTTCTTTGTGTCAGCATTTATCAGGTCGTTAAAGTACCTTTTTGTAACCTTAAAAGGTGGGGTTTGAGTGCTGACTAACTGGGGTTCAGCAGTACAATACGTATAAATAAGTTGACAGAATCTAGCAAAATAAACAACATCTCGATCCTCTGTCATCCTATCCCCAATAAAACCAATTATTCCAGTTGCAAAATCAAAATGAGTTTGATGGATAATAGCATACCCGATGTGCTGACTCAGAATTGGGATGGCATCAAAATTTGAACACTTGTTGCCAAAAGCCTTGGTGATGCAATCGAAGAAGAAACTCCATTCTCTTCTGATATTAGCCCGTTTCAACTGTCCAAGTTTCGTCAGACTCTTTTCATATCCCAAATCAGTCATTAACCCCCGAAGTTCTGATTCCTCTGGTATAGAGAAGGTACAATCTTCTGGAAGATGTAATGCTCTTCGTACTATACCAGGAGTGACTACATAGGATGAATCACCCACTTGGAAGATAATACTGGGAGTTCCTCGTTTACCACCATCATCAAAAACTGCAGTCCTCCAGAACCGCAGAACTTGTTGACTTGAAAATAATTCAGGCTGAGTTAAGGCGTACCCAACCTCACTATGTGCAAGAAGATCTTGCATAAAGTGCAATTCAGATGGAGCTTCAGCATGATCAAGAATTACAGCATAGTTGTTTGGAACAAACTTTGCTCCATCAATGATTAAATCCTTTGGTGCCATGTGAAAAAATATTGAGATTCAAGTATGCCTGTTAGGTGTTTGAGATAATGTCTGTATGAAAAACCAACGTGAGAAAGAATGAGAAATAGAGTAAAAGTAAGAAGAGAGATAAAGTATAAAGAAAATAAAAGATTAAAGAAATCTTCTCTCTGTTGTTCTTATACTCTGAAAAAAAATGTTACCGTTGGACACCTGTCAGACATGCAGTAATAACGGATAGTTACTGGGCTCGAGAAAATAGGAATGATTACTTACCCAGTTGCCTTGTTTCAAGGAAAAACCGTTCCATTTATCAAGAGACACAGTTTTAATTCAAAATTTAAACCGTTAGCACTGATTGAATTATTTTTCACTGCAATATTAATATTCTAAAAATGAATCATGTTAAAAAATGACCGAGATAATTTCGATGAATAAGTGCTGACAGAGAATCAGAACTTAAATGAAGACAAAATTTAAATGGTCATCAGAATATCAAGCAGGATTTAACAACACAAGATAAAATAACTCAGAGACAAAATCTTGAAGTAAAAACAGTTTTCATTAATATATCAAGTCAAAACATATATGAAATAGAAATTACATCAATACAAGATTTTCCCTAAGCTTCTAATCCTAACGTCAACAGCTTTAGTCCTAGCTAAGAAGCCTGACAAAGCTGAGGATGAAGAAGAACAGGAAGAAGACGAGATTAAGTCATCTTCCTCTTCCTATCTTCGACGAACAAGATGGCGAGTCGTATGATTCGCTCTTGCTGACGGATAGCTTCCCGCCTTTCCTCCTCCAGGCGCTCCAGATGGCGATGATAATCCATCTCGAAGAATAGAAGGTGAGCCAGCACCTCCTGTGGGACAGAGTCCCAGATCTCCTCAGGAATGGTTGTTATATGCCACTCCTGCTGCCAGTCGGCACAGCTGAGCTCCATTGTGAAGGTTTGTGTGTTCAAAAACATGTTATATCGAACCATTATGTTTTTGACAGAAGAAGGAGGATAAGTGTGTGAGAAGAATGTGATGGAAAGATTGATGTGAAGTGGTTGTTTATATAGGCAAAAGAATGCCAAGAGACGCAAAGATATTTAATGCTGACAGGTAGAATTAATTCTACCTCGTCTCCCTAGACTTTGAAAAAGAATAACAGTCATTGGAAAGAGGAATCATGGTCTAGACCGCACAAGACACAAGAAACAGTGGACTGTTCAAGTACAAAACCATTAATCCTAATCATAGTGACTATTAATCTTCCACTTCAACATATGCGAGTACAAACTGAGACTGTTATTAAATTTCATTCAAAAATAAGCCAAGTAAAGGATTAGACTGAGAAATCAGAACTTAGACCTATACCAGAACTTAACAGTCATCAGAACATAATTTCTTAACTCGAAAAAGGAATGCTCATCTTAGTAAATCCTCATACAAGTTCTTAGTTATGAACGTCAGAACTGAATCATCAGAACGTGTAACTAGAACTTGTCCTCAGAATTTGTGCAAAAATGACACAATGACTGTTTATCTACAATAACATAGACCACCACAGAAATTTTTATCATTCAGATGGAGTGATTAGTGTGTGTATTAAGCTAAATAACAGACAAAGAGTAAAGTCTGATTCACTTCAGTACATCTTAGAAATAAGGCATAACTAAAATTGTGCTAAAGAGCTGTCATTATCCTGAAACCTACTGATGAATGAGTTCATGCTTGAGGCCACCTCAACTGTTTTGTGCTAATTTTATGCATCTTTTGAAATTCTATTTTACAGTGGCTTCTCAGTGTAAGTGAGTCACGAATGTTTATCAGAATTTATGCTATTATCAGAGTATTTCTCCAGTAATCATAGAGTGTGAAAAGTCACCAAGAAAATATTTTGCTTTTCTAATGCATATTTACTTAATACCAGCAATGCACTTGGGTCGTCCCTTTCGCATTTTTACTCTAGATCTCAAAGGAGTACCTGATTTTATTCTTTAATCTTTTTGCTTTTTCTTTTGATAAGAGAGGTCTATCAGCACTTAGTACACTCAACAGTTTTACTAGTATCAGAACTTAACAGATGAGTATCATTATTCTAATTTGTGACTTAGTAATAAGATATACAAAGTAAACTTAACTAAGCTCAATTATCAGAATTTGCTAGTGTCATAAGATTTCCACTGAAATAATTACTTCTTCCATGGAATCATTTGTTTATTGAAGACTACTAGGTCAGTATCTAGCACAGTTATCCTCATAGGATTGAATAGGTACTAGAACAAACATATCACTTATCAGAGTTTAGAAACATATATCAGACAACAGTCAGTACTTAAAGACATTTATCAATTAAGCACAGAATACACAATGAGATTAATTTTGTAAATACTGAGCATAAAGTCTGATAACACAGAACAAGTCTAAGCAGATTTAAAGAAAGAACCTGAAACCATTCCAAGTTCATTTACCAATCTTATAAAAGTAGCTTCACATAATGGTTTTGTGAAGATATCTGCCAACTGTTGATCTGTGGGAACAAAATGCAATTCCACTGTACCTTCATCCACATATTCCCTGATAAAGTGGTACCTGATGCTGATGTGCTTTGTCATTGAGTGTTGAACTGGATTACCTGTCATAGCAATAGCACTTTGATTATCACAGTAAATAGGGATTTTGAAATATGTTAACCCATAATCCAGTAACTGATTCTTCAT
This sequence comes from Apium graveolens, assembly GCF_009905375.1. Lineage (NCBI taxonomy): Eukaryota > Viridiplantae > Streptophyta > Magnoliopsida > Apiales > Apiaceae > Apium > Apium graveolens. The sequence goes on along the minus strand of NC_133651.1, from coordinate 65,648,172 downwards.
CCAAAGAATCTGTGCACAACAGCTTCCTGCAGCAATATACTCTGCTTCTGCAGTTGATGTGGAAATTGACTTTTGTTTCTTGCTGTACCAAGAAACCAATCTGCCTCCAAGAAATTGGCAGCTTCCACTTGTGCTTTTCCTGTCAATTTTGCAACCTGCAAAATCTGTATCTGAGTAACCTATTAGTTTAAAATCTGATTCTCTAGGATACCATAATCCCAGAGCAGCTGTTCCTTTAAGATACTTAAAGATTCTTTTTACAGCTGTTAAGTGAGGTTCTCTTGGATCTGCTTGAAATCTTGCACAAAGACAGGTAGCATACATGATATCAGGTCTACTAGCAGTTAGATAGAGTAGAGAGCCAATCATACCTCTGTAGTCAGTAATATCTACTGATTTACCGGTATCCTTATCCAGTTTTGTTGCAGTGGCCATTGGAGTGGATGCACTTGAACAATCTTGCATTCCAAATTTCTTTAGCAAGTTTCTGGTGTACTTGGTTTGACAAATAAAAGTGCCTTCCTCATTCTGCTTGACTTGAAGGCCCAGAAAATAGCTAAGTTCCCCCATCATACTCATCTGGTATCTTGACTGCATTAGTTTGGCAAACTTCTTGCAAAGTTTGTCATTTGTAGATCCAAAAATGATATCATCAACATAAATCTGGACCAGAAGTAAGTCCTTTCCATGGTTGAGGTAGAATAGTGTTTTGTCTATTGTTCCTCTGTTGAATCCACTTTCCAGAAGAAACTGAGCTAAAGTCTCATACCATGCTCTAGGAGCTTGCTTAAGTCCATAAAGTGCTTTATCAAGCCTGTAGACATAATCTGAATGTTTGGTATCTACAAAACCTGGAGGTTGTTCAACATATACCTCTTCCTCCAATTCTCCATTGAGAAAAGCACTTTTCACATCCATTTGAAAGACAGTAAACTTTTTGTGAGCAGCATAAGCCAAAAATATCCTTATGGCTTCTAACCTAGCAACTGGTGCAAATGTTTCATCATAATCAATTCCCTCCTGTTGAGAATATCCTTTTGTAACCAGCCTTGCCTTATTCCTTGTGATTATGCCATCACTGTCAGTTTTGTTTCTGAATACCCACTTTGTACCAACAACAGATCTATTCTTTGGTCTTGGCACTAGGGTCCAGACTTTGTTTCTTTCAAATTCATTCAACTCTTCCTGCATTGCTTGCACCCAATCAGCATCTTGAAGAGCTTCTTCTACTTTCTTTGGCTCAGTCTGAGAGAGAAAAGAATTGTATAGACACTCATTTGAAGTACCTGTTCTAGTTCTGACACCTGCATTAGGATTTCCAATTATCAAATCAGGTGCATGTGATTTTGTCCACTTCCTTGTAGATGGAATGTTTTCTCTAGAACTGGATGCTCCCCCATGATCCATGCTATCTTCATTTTCATTTTCTGATGCTCCCCCTGAAACTATGCTCTCTGAGTTGGATTCTTCAGTATTTAGATTTTCAGCACTATCAAAACTTGGCTTATCAGAACTTGACGAATCAGAACTTGAAGAGCCAGATGCATGTTCTGATGTTTCTTGAGATGTGGTAGGATCTTGAGTATGCTCCCCCTGCATAGGTGCATCTTCCTTTAACGTAGTCACCACAGTTTCAATAACATCAGAGTTTAATCCGTCAGAGTTTGTAGTATCAGGACTTAGACTGTCAGGTTTTTCAGTATCAGAATATGAGTCTTCATTTTCAAATCTCAGCTGATCATGGTCAACGAAATCTTTAAGACCAGTGATCTTCTTGTCATCAAAAGAGACATTGATAGATTCCATGACCACTTTTGTTCTCAAAATATAGACTCTGAAGGCTTTTGTGGAAAGTGGATATCCAACAAAGATTCCTTCATCAGCTTTTAGATCAAACTTTGATAGCTGTTCAGGATGAGTCTTGAGAACAAAACACTTGCATCCAAATATATGAAAATATTTCAGATTTGGCTTCTTTTTCTTCACCATCTCATATGGTGTTTTTCCATGCTTGTTAATGAGTGTTGCATTTTGAGTAAAACTAGCAGTCTGCACAGCTTCAGCCCAGAAATAGGTTGGAAGCTTTGCTTCTTCAAGCATTGTACGTGCAGCTTCAATGAGAGTTCTATTCTTCCTTTCAACAACTCCATTTTGCTGTGGAGTTCCAGGAGCAGAAAATTCCTGCTTTATTCCATGGCTTTTGCAGAACTCTTCCATTATCAAATTCTTGAACTCAGTGCCATTATCACTCCTTAAAATTTTCACAGAATCTTTGACCATTTTATCCAGCTGTTTGACATGATCAATCAAGATAGATGCAGTTTCACTTTTTGTGTGCAAGAAATACACCCATGTGTATCTGGTGAACTCATCCACTATGACCAACGCACACTTCTTCTTTGCAATAGACATGACATTTACTGGACCAAATAGATCAACATGTATAAGATGATAAGGCTCAAGAATTGATGATTCAGTCTTGCTCTTGAATGAAGATTTTCTTTGTTTGGCTTTCTGACATGAATCACAAAGACCATCAGGAGCAAATACTGTGTTTGGCAATCCTCTCATAAGATCTTTCTTGACCAGTTCATTTATATTGTTGAAATTTAAATGAGAGAGTTTCTTATGCCAATTCCAGCTTTCTTCAATTGATGCTCTACTTAACAGACAGATTGCAGAGCCATCAGTACTTGTTGAAAGCTTAGCTTCATAAATGTTACCACGTCTATATCCTTTCAGAACAACTTTGCCTTTAGATTTACTCACAATTTCACAGTGTTCTTCAAAGAAATCAACATGATAACCTCTGTCACAGATTTGACTTATACTCAGAAGGTTGTGTTTAAGTCCTGAGACCAGAGCTACTTCTTTAATGATGACATTCCCAAGATTGATATTGCCATATCCCAATGTTTTTCCAATGTTGCCATCTCCATAAGAAACACTTGGGCCAGCTTTCTCCACAAAGTCTGATAGCAGGGCCTTATTTCCAGTCATATGACCTGAACATCCACTGTCCAGAACTAGAATATTTTTCCTGTTGTCCTGCAATCATAAAGACCACTAATTATTAGTTTTAAGGACCCAGACTTGCTTGGATCCTTTGGTCTTATTAAGTTTGTTAACATTTGCAGCGGATTTAGCATCAGAGTTTATGTTAACATTTTTCTTATCAGAATTTACATTATCAGACTTTGAATCAGAATTTATACTAGAAGGAACAATGGAAACTTTCTTCAAAGAAGGTTTTATTTGATAATAATCATAGTACAGACTATGATATTCCTTACAAGTATAAATGGAATGCCATAAACTACCACAATGAAAACAAGGATTTTGTGGTTGGTATATAACTGACTGACTCTTAACTCCTGATTTCGAAGGTAAGGAGTTAATATTCTTATTTTTCCTGCAAAAAGAAGCCAGATGGTTAGAACTTCCATAGTTATGACATGTTTTCCTAGGTGCATCAGGAACAGGTTTATAATCATTGCTTTTATTCACACCTTCCTTTCCATTCCTATTTTTCCTAGGTGATTTTACCTTGTTTGCATTCTTGACATCTTTCAGCTTATGCTTAAGCTGCTTCTTTGTCATTAAGCCTATGTTTACTTCAGCTGTCTTTTCCTGTTTTAGTTTGTCAGAAGTTAATTCCTCTTTAACTTCTGATTTCTCATTATCAGACTTTACAGTTACAAACTTAACAGGTTTTAACTTTGGCTTTTGCTTAACAACAGGCTTAATTTCTTCAGTTCCTTTATCATTCTTATTTTCTCCATAACTTAAGCCCTCTTTCCAATTTTCACTACTTAGCAAATTTTGAGTTGTTCTGCCAGAGTTAGTCCAAGTCCTGATTATCTCTCTTTCCTTTTCTAACTCAGTTTTTAGAGATTCATTCATTTTTAGCACTTCATCCTTAACATAAAAAGCATCATCTCTATCCTTCTGAGTTTGATGGAATATTACTAACTCTTTTTCTAAGAAATCATTTCTTTTCTTATATGCAAGATTTTCAGAAGTTAATCTTTCACATGTTAAAGTTTGATCTCTATAGCTAACAAACATGGTTTTAAGATATCTTCTCAAATCATTAATATCATCAGTATGAAAAGCATAAGTAGTCTGAGGTACCTTTGTTTCAGCAGCTTCAGAACTGCTCTCAGCACTTTCTTTATCAGCATTTGCCATTAATGCATAGTTCTCCTCACTTTCAGAGTCTGAGGTGTCTGTCCAACTTTTCTGCTTTGTGACAAGAGCCTTGCCTTTGTCACCCTTTACCTTCTTGCAGTCAGGAGATATGTGGCCTTTCTCACCACAGTTATAGCATTTAACATTGGTGTAATCTCCTCTGTCAGACTTTCCTCCTCTTCCTTCAGATCTTCTGAAATTCTTCTTATCAGAACTTATGCTTTTCCTGGGAAACTTCTTTCCCTTCCTGAACTTCCTGTATGCAATCTTTGTGATTCCTTTCACCATAAGAGCACACAGTTTCATCATCTCCTCATCAGCATCAGTCTCAGGCAAGCTTTCAGAATCTGAGTCATCATGACTCTCAGAACTTGATGACTCAGTATCAGACTTTATGAAAAGAGCTTTACCCTTGTCTTTCTTTGAGGAATCTGCTTTGGGGAATTCTTCTTCAGCCTTAAGAGCAACTATCCTTGACTTTCCTCCTTTCCTCTTGCTTCTTTGTTCCATCTCCAGCTCGTGTGTCTTGAGCATTCCATAGATTTCGTCAAGAGTTGTTTCATCAAGATTGTAGTTGTCTCTTATTGTCGTTGCCTTCAAATCCCAGCATTCAGGAAGAGCTAACAGGAACTTAAGGTTTGAATCTTCAAGATCATACTCTTTATCAACCAATGACAAATCATTCAAAAGTTTGACAAATCTATCATATAAATCATTCAATGACTCATTAGTCTTTGAGTCAAAGTGTTCATACTCTTGAGTGAGTATTGTCTTCCTGTTCTTCTTAATTGTGTCAGTTCCCTGACATCTTGTTTCCAGAGCATCCCATATCTCCTTATCAGTCTTGCAGTTGATTACCCTGTTTGACATTACATTATCAATGGCACTATGCAGTAAGTGTCGTACCTTAGCATCCTTAGCAATTGATGCTATGTCCTCAGCAGTATAATCACTCTTCTCCTTTGGTACGGTCGTTGCTGCTTCACCTGCAACTGCAACAGCGAGTTTGGTTGGTTTGTGAGGACCTTCCTTGATTATATCCAGGTATTCTGGATCTGTTGCTTCCAGGAACATGGTCATCCTTACCTTCCATATGGGATATTCAGATGGTCTCAGTATGGGGACTCTGATGGTCTCATACCGACTCTGAATTTGTGTCTTTGGTGGTTCCTCAGTTGTGGTAGGCTTAGTTGGAGTTTCTGTGTCCGACATGATTGTGTTTGGATCTTTAACTGTATGTAAGTTAACAGATAGGCTCTGATACCAATTGTTAGGTCACACACACACTGTAGAGGGGGTGAATACAGTGTATAGTACACTCAAATCGAACAGAAAACAAACTTTATTGAAACAATAAACTCTGTTACAATATGGAACTGTTACCTCTCAGTGATGAACAAATATCACGAGAGCTGCTAGGGTTATAAAGAATAATAACTTCGATAATGATAACACTTATAGTGTAAACCCTATGCCTGTGTTTATATACTACACAGTTACAAGATAATCGCTAATTGATATGGAATATAATTCTGCTTCCTAAAATATATCAATCAGATATCTTCTATTCCAAGTATTCCATTCTTCACGGAATTCCTTCTTCATGCATATCTCTTCTTATGTTTTATCTCTATCTTCTTTCCTTTAATCAGCTACTGTCCTTATCTGATTGTCCTTTAGCACTTAAGTTCTGATATCTATCTTCTGATGATTATCTCCTGATAATATAAGTACTGATATCCTTAAGTCCTGACTTCCAGTATAAGTACTGATCAACAGTTAAGTACTGATCTATCCTGTTCACACAAGATCTGAAAGCTAAACATAAGACATATTAGCCATGACATTATCAAATATATCTAACAAACATGATGCAAACTATGTAGTTCTAAACATCTTATTTTTAATAAATTTATTTGTTAACAAAATGCTTTTAGTTTATATGGAGACTTTGGAAAGCTATTAAAGGCGTCATAAGTTGTTTTATTATGTAATGTGTCTCGTTAGTTAACAATAGTTTGACTGGAAAAATTTGTTCTAGTATTCTCACTTGTGCTGCACTAGATATTAGGAAGTAATATGTTTGTTGTTAAACAATGTGGCGAGTTGTGCAGGTGAAGTGAACCAGATTTACAATTGCTCGGGATTCTCCAAATTAAAAAACCTAATTGGCCGGGAGTACAGGTTATGGGTCGGCACATAAATTATATTTTTCTGATTGGATTTTTTCTCAAGATAAATAGTCTTTTCACGTGTTGGTGTCGGTCTACTGCGGCAGTGACACACGAGCCTATTATAGTGATCCATGTGATACTGAATACGGCGAATACTGATATCAGCAATTTATGCTGAACTTTGGAGAGAACCCGAAAAATTGTTAACCCTAACACATCAGTTGATCAAGGATCACTGAATGTCGGTTTATTGAAGATTTATGTTCTTCCTTGGGCCTCTTCTGGTTGTATCAGTAGGTGAGCCAGAAATGTAGGTTCGTGTGAACCATGTAAATATTATAGAGAAATTCGGTAATTGAATTTCTAATGATAAGAACTACGAGAAGTTATTTAAACATGATATTAAAATCTTATAGGTTTTAATAAACGACGTAAAACCTGCTCAGATGAGAGGTAGTGACATGATATGTGTTTGCTTTCTGGTTTGATAGTAAAACATTTGTCACCCGTACTTATAATCGAGTCAATATTGAAGATAAATAGAGAGATGTGTGTTCTATAAGCTCAAGGGTAAAACCAAATTAATACAGATAATTAAGATGGTAGTGAATAAATTTAATGAAGAATAATCACTGGGCGAATTTTGTTTGCAGCGTGAATATTCATGAGGTCGTTGTACCTTACTCGCACTAAATAAATGGAGTAGATGCTAGCTTGAGTTGTGCTCTGAGGGAGATGCAAAACGATTGTGATCAGCTCAGACTGTCACTGAATTTGAGGATATTAGTTACGAAGGGCTAATCTTTCCTTGAACTTGATACCACAGAAGGAAATAATTAAATTTCCTATTTGTTTTGGAATGTTTTCTGACATCTTGTGAAATATTAAAATTGTGGGGGTATCTAGAATAGAAAATTATTAAATTTTCTATGAATAGTAGAATGTTATGAAACATTCTTGAAAATAATTGAAATATGGGGGTATCTCAAAACTTGATACCAATACCTCTGTTGGTAGCATGAGATCCAAAATCAATTGAAATATTTTGGAAAGATACATAGACAATGGTTGAGTCTAATAATATCCGATATATGAATCTAATTTTTGAGATTCGTAAGAATACTATTACAGAGTTTAGGAATGCTTATGCGATAATCTAGTAGTTCCTAGTAGACCTGTAATTAAAAGTCATCTAAATGAACTTACGAGTTATTGGATGAATGTGAGGATGAACCTGTAGAGAGAAAAAGACTTGGGTAATTGCTAGTCCCGAATGTCTTGATAATTTGCTTGAAGGTAAACCTGTAAATTTAATAGAAGCAATACGCTTCTCGTATAATATCTTGATCAGTGAATATATCAAGAAAAAGTTTGACTATTATTGAGAAGTCAATAAATCAAGATTTTCTAGTACGTGTACTAGAAAATGGATTGTGTATGTTCTCTCTATGTCCTTTGTGGGGGAAAGGATGTTAAGAAATAGAGAGAGTGGTGTTGTTTGACAGATTCTTGTTTAAAAAATATATGGATCTTCTTACGAGATAGAAGCATTAGGACCCAAATGAATTTTCAATTAGGAAAATATATGTGGGTCTAAAGGAAGTAAAATGTCAGACTGATAATAAATTATTACAGTCAAAAGTGATGATCTTATATAATTTATGAAATATTTTTGAGTTTTGAGAATAAGGTTCATTAAGATGATACTAAAATTATCATATTGTGAAATTTAAAAGTGCATCAATGAACATTGAGACATTCTTTCTAAATAGATATTTGGAGAAATATCTATTTACATGAACCTCGGGGTTGCTCTAGATAAAGCAAGAGTAGAAAGTCTGTATTTTCGGTGTTCATGTTGATTGAAACAACATAGACACGAAATAATGGCATATTAAATTTGATATTGATGTGATAAACAATGGCTTCAAATAAATGACATGGTTTCCATTTTGAGGATGCTCAAAATTGGTTACTATGAGAATAAGGATTTCCAGTTTAAGGACGCTTAAACTCGGTAATGATGCAAACGGAAATTGCTGGTTTTAGGGACGCTAAAAACTGGTAATATCAATAACAAGTGGAAGCCTTGAGTAATAACTAGTAAAGTTATTTCACAAATGTGAAATATGTCAATATGAGATGTCAAACTGATTCAAAATCAGAGAATTGACAAGTGTGCATGTGTTATTTACACATGATATGCAAGTCATAATTGATTGCATGTGAGTGATCTGATCATTACAAGAAATAATGACAAGAGGATCATCTCTGAAAATCTTGATGAGATTGAAAAGTTTTGATTTGAAGATTACAATCTTTGTGACTTTAAAAGTCTTAAATGATACATGTCACATGTTGGTGTTGTGAATCTGGAAGAGATCAACGAAGCTAAAGTTGTTATAGCTAGAATGGATTTATATTTATCCAAGCATAGATAAACAAGGATCTCTCAAGAAGGATTGCAAGTATGTTGTACTTTTTAAAATTGTACAAAATCAGACATAGGCTACACAGTTGGTAAACTGGGTAGATGCACGAGTACAATGACAATTGGTCACTTGGAAGTGATTGCAATGAGATTTAAGGTGTATGATATGTGCTCGTGAGCTTGGACTGCAATACAAAAGATATCTAATTGTACTATGTGAATATAGTATGTAAATTAGATATTTGGCTTTAAGAACTTAAAAGTCAATAGAGAATACATTTCACACTTAGTAGTCGTGTCATGGAAATCCTAAACTTAGCTCGATTCATGATAGAATGCGAGTCTGGTGCATAAATAGATATAGTTAAAAGGCTGAATAGCCACTTTATAAGGATATTCCTGAATGACAAGGAAAACGTGTCTTCAATATGCATATATTATGTAATCAATTTGAAAATTAGGAGATCACATTGTTGTGTATGCAATGGTATATCTCACATCTATGATGAGGACATGATACCATTAAACAACTATTCTCAACGAGAATTATCAAGATTGACAATGTAAAGTCAAATGATAATGTTTGGATCCACTAACCAGATGGTTAAACTGAGCGAATCTGTTTAAGCCAAGGGAATCTAGTTAGACCGAAAGATGGTTGTAAAATCATCGAAAGGAATGGGCCTTGCCTATTGCTTAACGGCGTCATGGTGGACACCCAACCTTGCTGACTGGAGATCCCAAGAACTTGGTTTAATGGGACAAGTAAATCATGATGACCAAATCACTGTGGGGGTAACCCCTGGCCTATTTCTATGATGATGAAACAGTGAGACCCGTGAGGTACGAGGTTAAGCTTTATGCTTTTAATGATCTTTGACGAATACAAGGATTTCAAGTTTGAGTACATAATATTCGGTTGAGTAAACGCGGGTTACTCTATAAGATAAAATCACCTATGTAAGAGAGAAGTAGGGTCGCTTCAAAGGAGAATTGCGAGGCACAATTCTTTAGAAACTCTTGCAGAACCATGACGATATTCCAGGGTCAAAATGGACATAATCATGAGAACTGAATGAGTCAGGAAAGATATAGTAATAAGTGATAACCCTGTTTCTTCGCGGGTCTTCTCCTCTCTCACGTATGCTCGGGCCATGTCCACGTGGCGGATGATGTGCGGTTAACCTGCTACGTAGGGGACTCTGCAAAATAGAACCGGAGGGGGGGTTGTGTCCCCGCAGCAACTCCGGTGTGAGAATAAAAATGGGGTTTCTTGAAGAAAAAGCAGAGGGAAGAAGGAGATATTCAAAATATATGTGTAATCGTGTGTGTATAGGTGTGTAGAAGTCAAAAATATTTCTAACCCCTAAAACCCTTTTCTTGGGTCCTTTTATAGGCTCCCACATTTAGGGTTTTAGCGGTTTGTACCTCGTCATCCTAGCCCTTGATCATTCTTGGTTGGTGAGTGACTGGACGGTTTGGATGGACTATGGGGCCCAGATTTCCTTCTTCCACCAATGTTGTCTTGGGATCCTTACATATGGATGGCTGGGATGCAATTGTTCCATTTTTGGTAACATGAGACAACTGACATTTTTGTCTTATGCCACGTGGCCCAGGGACCACCCCGGTTAGGGCCTGGGGTGTTTTCTATCTGGGATTTTGCTTCACTTTATTTGGGCTTGATTATTTATAGCCTATCATTTGCCTCCCACTCCCTTATGCGGGTTCTCTCAGATGGGGGAGTAGTCTTCTTTTCCGAAGTTTATGTTATGACCTGCGTGACTCTTAGAAATTTTTTTGCATGCTTCTTTGATTTGTGGCCCCTAGCCCCGGGGTGTTGTTGGGTACAAGTCCCCGGGGTTGTGTTTGGTTAGGCCTTTTGAATTCTGTAACTTGGTGAATTTTTGCATGTTTTCTTTGATTTGTGGCCCCTAGCCCTGGGGCGTTGTTGTAATACCCGAGATATATCGTGTAATTATTTTGCTATTATATAATTATTATGTGTGTTCAGTATCTATTCTGTGAGCTAATTGTTAAGTGTTATCAGTACTTGAATATTCAAAAATAATATTAATTGAGTATTTTAATTTTTATATGTCCAAAATAAAATATAGATAATTGTCATATCTTCCTAATTATTTTTATGTTGATTTATGGATTTATAAGGATCATATGAAATTTATAAAATCTTTTTCCGAGTATTTAAAATCTATTTTATAAAAACGGGAACCAACCGACGTCAACCGTTGTTACATTTTTGGAACCCGAAACTCTTTCGAGAACTCCTTCCTAACCTAATTGTAATATTCCGAGCATATTCCATGTTTCGACTTTTTCGATCCAGCGTACGGTTTGTCCTGCGCGGGTCCCGGCGCAACATTTTCGATACAATATTCGTTTCGGTAAATCAATAAAACCCGTATTTTCGATAAACGGGAGCTTTTTATTAAACTATCACAATTATCACTTCGTAATACATGTAACCAGGCGCTGAGACCAAGACCGCAGTACAAATTGTACCGATTTGGATAATTATCCCGAAAACCGATACCGTTTGGATCAGTTTCTACAAATAAACGTACCGTTCTATATCCGGAATGATCCAACGGGATACTAATTTTCCGTAATTATAAATAGCCTTTTACCGTATTTTATTTCGTATCAAAATCATTTGCAGACAGATAATTATATAATTTTCAGAGAAAAACCCTAATTTCCTAAAACTGTTCTAAGAATCAAACAAGCATTTGGAGGTGTTATTGAATTCGGTTTGGAAAGCTCGAGTAACCAATCTGAAGGTCTTGAAGAGCTCTACCAGATTCTGTAATCCATACACCTGCAGAAATCAAGGTTATTTTTCTAAAAATTTATTTATTTTCGAATTTATTTTATTAAAAATATGAATTTTTGTTCGGATGATTATTTGTATGATTTGATGATTGCATGTTGTAGAGCTTGTTTTCCTGATGATTTTCATATGTCATACGTCTGATTTGGAGTTCAATAACATGTTCAAATTTGAGTTTGATTTTCGAATTTTAAAATTAGGGTTTATAACCCGTATGAATGTTCTTAATTCAAATTTGGGGGTTTCTTATTCTGTGATAGATTGATGTTGTGTTATAGTGGATTGTATTCTCTGTGAAATTTGCAATCTAGTCGTATAAGTTTCATGAACCAACGAGGTCTGTAGAGAAGGGAGTTGTGTTTTGAAGTTTTCCGATGTTCGCCGGAAACTGGAAAATTTCACGGCCAAATTCCGGCCAACTCAGGGATTGTTAGGATGAATTGATTGCATGGTTGTGTTCCTGGTGTTGTGTAGATGTGATCTGGAGGTGATGGTGGCCTGAGCTTCCCTGGAACGTGTTCTCCGACCATCCCCGACTGTTCTCCGACCCCCTGGAAAATTACAGTTTAGTACCTATAGTTTTGAAAACGATGCAGTTTGGTCCCTGTAGTTTCCAGACTTTGCAAAAATTGGATTTCTGTTTTAAAAATGTTTAAAAATCATATTTCCTATTTATTTTTATTATAAAAATTCGTTTTTAATTTTTGAAAATTCTAAAAATTATTATTTTAATTCTGAAAATTATTTTTAATTCACAAATAAATCTAAATTAATTAGTTAATTAATTTCAGTTAATTTCTAATTGATTAATTGGTCAATTAATTCGAAAATTAATTGATTAATTGATTTAATTAATTGTTAATTTATTTTAATTAATTATTTAATTAGATTTAATTATTTAAAAATAATTTAAAAATTCCGAAAAATAGTTTCGAGTTTTAAAATATTATTCTAAATTATTTCCAAGGCTCGATAATTATTCTAAAATTATTTCGGAGCCAGAATTGGCCAACCGAACCCTCTTTATTAACCCGAAATTGATTCAACGACCCGTTTTAATTCCGAAAAATGTTTTAAAAATCATTTTAAATACCAGAAAGCCTATTTATGACCCGAGACTTCTTTATAAATAATATATCATTGATTACGTGATGTATTATGTGCTATATGTGACTTGTTAATTGACTATCAGTCTATATATTCGGTGTTTACTTGATTATTGCATAACTTTCAATCCGTTAATCGAATTTGGGTAAAACGAAGGGTAGATAGAAGTATGTGTTGAATAGAATTCCATGAGTAAATTATTGATAGATGCTTATGATATGTGAGCAGAAGAGGCAAGACGTAGGAAAGGGAAATAGATAGTTGAGGAGTAAGACGCTTGTGATTGGAAGCGAGTGCAGTGTAGTAAGCTAATATCAGGAAAGTGTTCTGAACTTTCTTGAGATATTATAGTATTTGATAGTCAGATTGATATTGCAAGTGCTTTGAAGCACTGAAACCTAAACTCTGATTCCAGTTATTATTCTTGAGCCATAAACCTTATTCTTTCTAGACCATTGATTGTTGTATACCTAAACACAAATCTCAAGTATACGATATTACTCCACAAATACATGTAAACAAAATCCCAAACACTGAACTGAATTACTTGTACATTCAATTATTGTATCCTATGCTTTGAAAGCCCAAATCTTTGAAACCCTGAAATGTTGATTCCTTTGTTATCCAATTCTTTCATTACCCAGCATCCAAGCTTTTAAATTGCCTTATTGATCCTTAGAAGGATTAAAACCCTTTCATTGTTAAACATTTATTGTTGTTAATGATTTCGGTTATTGTTTATTATTGCATATTCTGTTATTATGTTAGAATTGGATTGTTTTTATAAAATTGTGCACCAGATTCGTGGTCAGACCATATAATGGTCAAGTTAGGCTAATGTGTGCCTTGGATCCAGTAGTTAGAGCAATGCTGTGTGCCATGCTCGGGGTTAGTGCGTGACTGATCAGCAGCCTAACCTTGGTTTTTAAATTAAAAGTATAGTATCCAATTCTAAATCATAATCCATTGTTCACTTGATATCATAATCATATTCACCTGATGATCATTATTCTCAGTTTTGTCATTGTGACTTGCTGAGCTAGTTAGCTCATTTGTGCGATGTTGTTTATATTCTTTCCAGTTAAAAAGGAACCAGTTGGTAGCAAGGATCCCCAGTCCAGCGCGAGAGCTAGGGGTTCAGGTTGAGAAAGCTGAGCTAGTAGGCTTCTTTTGGGATAATTTAAGTTTGTAAAAGTTTGTAATAATGTTTAATACTTAGTTTGAGTTTGAAATAGTTGGGATTTGAACGGTTTGTAATATATTAGTGTGTTTGGCTTGTGTGCATACTTTAACCTGTTGCGGTCCGTGGTGGTTGGTAAGTAGGGTCACTGCATATATTATTATTATCTTTATTATTGTTATAAGCAGATTATAATTAAGGTGTGTGTGTGGACCCCAAACTTCTGACTCGGGTTTGGAGGGCGCCACAGTTGTTGGGTACAAGTCCTCGGGGTTGTGTTTGGTTAGACCCTTTGAATTCTGTAACTTGGGGAATTTTTGCATGTTTTCTTTGATTTGCGGGCCCCTAGCCCCGGGGTGTTGTTGGGTACAAGTCCCCGGGGTTGTGTTTGGTTAGGCCCTTTGAATTCTGTAACTTGGGAAATTTTTTGCATGTTTTCTTTAATTTGTGGCCCCCTAGCCCCCGGGTGTTGTTGGGTACAAGTCCCCAGGGTTGTGTTTGGTTAGGCCCTTTTTTTATGGGCTGCTGGGTACCAATGTGACAAGTGCACAGTGTTGTCATTTTCTCCGGGGTGTCAGGCGGCGGTTGAGCTTCCTGTAGGAGTATATGTATACATATATACGTATATACGAAATATTGCAGTTGTTTCCCCCTTTTTCTCCTCAAAAGCCGTAGTTGTTAAATAATTACGGTGATGTAATCATTAACTGCAACGGTTATTTTCAGGATGTTCAGGATCGTGCCACGTGTCTAAATCTGACGGGCACGATCGTGTGGTAGTTGAGTGGGTTATTACCCCACTTTCTCCTATAAATACCTGTCCTTTGGTTTTTCTTCATTCTTTACGCAACTAAACATATCAAACACTCTTTGCAACTTGTGTTCAAGGCAAATTTGGAAGCTTTTTCTCTTTAAAGCTGCTTTATTTATCCTGCCTTCTTGTAAATTTTTGAACTTTTCTTTGCATTTTTGCTTTCTCGAGATTGTGCTCTGAGTTAATGAATATTTGTAGTCTGAGATTTTGAATGTATGCGTATCCAATATCCGAATCGGTTTACTCTTATTGTGTCGAGTTTTGGAAATTTGAATGTGGAATTGGTGTTGTTCGTTGTTTAGAGTTTTAGGTTTGGTTTGCATAAAGAATGATTGATGTTATAGAAAATTGGGTTTGTTTTTTGGCTTCTATATATGTAAGAAAAGGGGTTTGATTTCTGCAGACACTGGGTTTGTGTTTAACATTTATCGCTATTCTTCGTGTTTTGTAATAGGTATATGTGTGTATACGTAGACTATATGATATATTTTGGTGTTTTTGATTCTAAGGTTAACTGTTTCTGAGTGGTTTTTAGTTTTTTCTCCTTTTTCTTTTCTTCTCGAAATTGCATAAACTCCGGGGTTATATGGTTAGGAGAGCAAGAATGAAACAACTAGCTAACCTTAAACATAGGCCCGACCATCCCCACTTCGGACTTCCTGACCATTCTTCACTGACTCTTCCCCGGAACCTGATAATAGGCCTCCCCGACGACAACCCGTAGTTGAGGAATTGCCCACCTTCCTTCTGAATCCTGGGCAAACCTTGGATAGGAGAGATGGGTCTTGGGTAGACATAGACCACTACTTCGTCCAGACTCGGGAGAATAGACCCCACATAATTACTACTTCAGGGACCTATCTAACGCTTATAGGCCCGGGGGCAAAGAACCTTATGATGGGGCACGTATGGATGAGCTGTTTTATAACACTCCCGGGACCGACTATGTTCCAGCCCCCCGTCACCCTAACCTTGCCACCTATACCTTCGAACAGATAGATGACCTAGTTAAAGCAGTTTTCCACTTCGGGGAAGGTATGCGGTGGAGGTGGCCCGAACCTCACGAGAGGGTTTATCACTGTCCTGTAGGTGGTTGGGTAGCTATTTCATTAGAGCATCTTCATAGTATGAGACCAAACCTTCACCAGTTCACCAAGTCTTTATGCCACGATATCTACGGAATACCTTTTACCCAGTTGGCCCCGAATTCTATTAAGTGGGTTTCCTGGTTTCTCGCTTGCTGTCATGTGAAGAAGTATTTGCCTACCTTCAAACTTTTCCACTACCTCTTTAAGATTAAGAAGTCCACCCTGCCTCCCCTATTTGAGTTCACATTTAACATAGATGGCTGCGGGTTTCCTGCTGATGCCAAGAGTGTACCTGTCTTTATGTTGAATTCGCTCCGGGGCTGGCACCAGGAGTTCATCTTCGTCCGAGGTGGGGACCTGGAGTTTATTCCTGTGTATAAAAATGTTTTAAAAAATAACAGGTTCCCAACCGAGCGGCTCGGTGGAGCTGCCTTGGCAAAGATGTACGACTTTGTGGTGGCTCTGGGTGCTTATTGGACACGAGATACTTTTTTAGATAACAAAACGTTGTATAATGTTGGCTGTAAGTGTTTTACTCTATAAATTTTCCCTAATATTTCTTCTTGACATATGTATGTGCTCCGATGTCTCCTTACTAAACTTTCATTTCCTTGTGCAGGTCTCCCGTTGCTCAACCCTTTCCATCACGCCATGTCGCAACAGTTCAGGGATTTGGCTGGCAGGTTCAAGAAGATCGGCGGTGCTGTGCAACTGGATTCGGGGAAGAAGAAGGTTAGAGTTGAAAGTGGCTCACAGGTCCGGGATATTGGTTACTCAGGGAACAGCGTAAGGTAGAGTGTGCCGGAGGTTGCTACACCTGTTATTCCGGGGCCCGAGGAGGTGGAGGTGCTGGACTTGGAGGAAGAGAAGTGGGCGCTTTGAACCCTCGCAAGAGGAAGGCAGCAGAGGGTGTTGCTGCTGGCTCCAGGACCCCATAGCGGAGGAGGGTGGTCACTTCAGACCCTACTGAGGAGGAAAGTCAGAAGCTGGTAGAGGGGGATGCCCTGAAGAACCTCTTGGCCCGGATGACTCTTGACGATCGCCGGAGAGAGATGTTTGACAACTATGCCACCCCCGCTGATTTTGAGTGCTATGCTAAAGAGGATGTGGATAATTTCCTGGATCATCTCGTTCAGGATGTTTCGGAGGTATGAGTACTCCGTTATCATCTCCTCTCTCTTTCCTTTTGTATCAGCACTAAGTCTTTTTTATTTCTTTCTCAGGCTAACGCCCGGATCAGCGGCTGCTATACCAACCTCCACAATTAGCGTATGAGGGAGGCTAAAAATAAGATTGCGGTGAAGGAGTTGGTTGGTGAGAAGGAAATATTTGCTAAGTACAGGGAGGTAAAGGAGAGGGAATCTCGGAAGCATAAGCAGGCCCTTGCTGAGGAGTTACAGGCCCGGGGGGCTGTTGAGAAGGTAGTTGGATCCCTCCGGGCGGAGGTGGAGAACTTGAAGAAGGAGCTTGCAGCTTGGCCTCGGGCAGAGGAGGTCCTTGAAGCCTTCCGAGGTACTCCTGCCTACTATGAGGAGCTCAACAACAAGATATTTGAGAAGGTTAATATCTGCTGGGACATCGCTTCTACTTATCTGGCTGAGAAACCGGGTGACGACATGGACGGGTTTATAGAGATATATCTTGCAGAGGAGCTCCGCCGTAAGGAGGCTAAGGCTGCTGGAGAGGGCACCTCCGGGGCGCAGCCACCTCCACCTCCCGAAGAGGTCCGTGAGAAGACTCCTCCTCCTCCCGAGAACTGATGGATGAAGACCCAGGCTTCGTGCCTTGTAATTACTTTCTTAGTTTGTTTATGTTCGAGACTTAGCCCATGTGGCTTTCAGACTTGCTTGCTTTTAACTTCCGTATGACTTTGGTTTGAATTTGGTCCGAGGCTGGTTTGTCCCCGAACAAGCATGTAAATATATTTACCTTTCTGTATTTGGTTTCTGCTGCTGTTTACTAAAAAAATTTCTAAGTACACATGGTTTGTGTATTCGTCCTCGGGGTGGGGTTCAAACTTTTAACTGAGTAAAATTTTCTAAGTACACATGGTTTGTGTATTCATCCCGGGATGGGGTTAAACCTTTTAACTGAGTAAAATTTTTCTAAGTACACATGGTTTGTGTATTCGTCCCCGGAGTTAACTTAAAACTTTTAACTAAGTAAGAATTTTCTAAGTACACATGGTTTGTTTATTCGTCCCCGGGATGGGGTTAAAACATTTAACTAAGTAAAAATTTTCTAAGTACACATGGTTTGTGTATTCATCCCCGGGGTTAAGTTAAAACTTTTAACTAAGTAAGAAATTTCAATGTTAGATATATTTGTGATGTCATGTCTAATAATGATTTGTATTTAGTTCTCAGATCTTGACTAACAGGACAAATCAGGACTTAACTGGAAATCAGTACTTATACTGAAGTCAGAACTTAAGATATCAGAACTTAAGTTATCAGAACTTAAGATATCAGAAGATATTCATCAGAAGATAATATCAGGACTTAAGAATACTTTCAGATAAGGAAGGCGGCTGATTGAAGGGAAAGAAGATCAAGACTAAAACAAGAAGAGATATGCATGGAGAAGAATTTTATGAAGAATAGAAGACTTGGAGGAAAAGATAACTAATTGATATATTTTAGGATACAGAATTATATTCGATATCAATTATAGATTGTCTTGTAACTGTGTGGTATATAAACACAACATAGAGTTTACACTAGAAGTGTTATCATTATCGAGAATATTATTCATTGTAACCCTAGCAGCTCTCGTGATATTTGTTCATCACTGAGAGAGAACGGTTCCATTGCAATACTGTTTTGTTAACAAGATTATTCTTTGTTACATACTTGTGTTCTTAATTCGATTTGATTATATTATACACTGTATTCAACCCCCTTCTACAGTGTGTGTGACCTAACAAGTGGTATCAGAGCCTATCTATTAACACATATACAGTAAAGATCCAAAATAATCATGTCTGAAGAAGAACAAACTCCAACCAACCCCACCAAAACTGAAGAAACTCAAAAGACTCAAATCCACAGTCGATGTGAGACTATTAGGGTTCCCATGCTGAGACCTTCTGAGTATCCCATATGGAAAGTGAAAATAGCTATGTTTCTGGAAGCTACAGATCCAGAATACCTTGACAGAATTAATGAAGGACCACATAATCCAACCAAGCTCTCTGTTGTAGTTGCAGATCAGCCAGCAAAGACCGTACCAAAGGAGAAAAGTGAGTATATAGCTGAAGATATCTCATCTATTGCCAAGGATGCAAAGGTAAGGTATTTGCTGCATAGTGCCATTGATAATGTCATGTCATACAGGGTAATTAACTGCAAGACTACAAAGGAGATATGGGATTCCTTGGAGACAAGATGCCAGGGAACTGATGCAATTAAGAAGAACAGGAGGACTATACTTACTCAAGAGTATGAGCACTTTGAATCAAAACCTGATGAGTCATTAACTGGTTTATATGACAGATTTGTCAAACTCTTGAATGATCTGTAACTGGTGGATAAGGAATATGATATTGAAGTTTCTAATCTTAAATTCCTTTTAGCTCTTCATAAAAGTTGGGATTTGAAGGCAACTACTATAAGAGACAACTATGCTCTTGATGAAACTACTCTTGATGAAATTTATAGTATGCTCAAAACTCATGAACTTGAGATGGATCAAAGAAGCAAGAGACATGGGAGAAAGTCAAGGACAGTTGCTCTTAAGGCTGAGGAGGAATTCCCCAAAGTGGATGTCTCAAAAAAAGGCAAAGGAAAGGCTCTCATCATAAATTCTGATTCAGATTCATCAAGTTCTGATAATGATGAGGATTCAGAAACTGAAAGTCTATCTGAGATGGATGCTGATGAAGAGATGATGAAATTGTGTGCTCTTATGGTGAAGGGTATCACAAAGATAGCCTACAGGAAATTCAGAAAGGGAAAGAAGGTGTCCAGGAAAGTGGAAGTTCTAATAAGAAGAGTTTCAGAAAATCTGAAGGCAAAGGAGGAAAGTCTGACATAGGAGATTACTCAAATGTTAAATGGTACAATTGTGGTGAGAAAGGCCACATATCTCCTGATTGCAAGAAATGAAAAGGTGACAAAGGCAAGGCACTTGTCACAAAAAAGAAAAGCTGGACAGACACTTCAGATTCTGAAGATGAGGTGAATTATGCCTTGATGGCAAATGCTGATAGCAGTTCTGATGCTGTTGAGTTAAAGGTACCTCAAACAACTTTTGCTTTTCATACTGATGATATTACTGATTTGAGATCTTATCTTAAAACCTTATTCATTAGTTATAGAGATCAGACTTTAACATATGATAGGTTAACTTCTGAAAATCTGGCTTTTAAGAAAAGGAATGACTATTTAGAAAATGAGTTAGTTATGTTCCATCAAACTCAGAAAGAAAGAGATGATGCTTTTTATGTTAGAGATGAAGTGTTAAAATTGAATCAATCTCTAAAAACTGAGTTAGAAAAGGAAAGAGAGATTATCAGGACTTGGACTAACTCTGGCAGAACAACTCAGAATTTGCTAAGTAGTGGAAACTGGAAAGAGGGCTTAGGTTATGGAGATGATAAAAGTGAAATAGGAACTGAACAAATTAAGCCAATTATTGTTAAACAGACTACTAAGCCAAAGATAAATCCTGTTAAGTTTATAGCTAAAACTGTAAAGTCTAATTTTGAAAAGATGAAAGATATTGAGACAGAAGTTAAGGCAGAGTCAGCTTCTGACAAATTAAAATAGGATAAACCAGCTGAAGTTAACATAGGCTTAATGACAAAGAAGCAACTTAAGTATAAGCTGAAAGAAATTAAAAATGTAAACAAGGTAAAGCCACCTAGGAAAAATAGGAATGGAAAGGAAGGTGTGAATAAAAGCAATAATTATAGGTCTGTTCCTAATGCTTCTAGAAAGAAATGCAATAACTGTGGAAACACTAACCATCTTGCTTCTTTTTGCAGGAAGAATAAGGATATAAACTCTTTACCTCCTAAATCAGGAGTTAAGAGTCAGACTGTTAGGTATAAACCACAAAATCCTTGTTTTCATTGTGGTAGTTTATGGCATTCTATTTATACTTGTAAGGAATATCATAGTTTGTACTATGATTATTATCAAATAAAACCTTCTTTAAAGAAAGTTAGCATTATTCCTTCTAGTGTAAGTTCTGATGCAAAGTCTGATACTGTAAAATCTGATAAGAAAAATGTTAGCATAAACTCTGAAGTTAAATACGCTGCAAATGCTAACAAACTTAATAAGGCAAAAGGATCCAAGCAAGTCTGGGTCCTTAAACTAATCATTAGTGTAACACCCCCAGATCCGGGGTCAGGGATCCGGGTCGTCACAGTCTTTCTTTCCACAATATCACTTCACTTAATTAATAAAAATTAACCTTATGTTGTGACCCCACACTAACACACACCACAACCCGTTATAGTCTCAGAGATGAAATTGAAATAAGTACAAGTCTTTGAATCCACAATTTAAAAGTTATTACAACCCAAAATGATTACTTGATAAGTTTACAATTAATTGCCATTATCTGCCACAAGTTATAATTATACATAATTGATTCCCAAAAGTAGAAGGTCTGATCTACAGATAGATCTACCTCTGCAGCAATAGCAGCTATGATCTCATCGGGAAGGTGCGGGGCGCTTCCCACGCTCTTGCGCTGGGTCTGCTTGAGTCTAGCCATCTTTCCTAACTGTTGTTGTGTGATGAAGAAATAAAGCAAGAGTGAGCATTACAGCTCGCAAGATAATATATAGTGTAAACAATAATGCAATTATCTAAATGGATAACTTACTAGAATTCTTTATCAAGTGTAAGATAATTACTTACTGGATATAAGCAAAAATAAGGGATGAAGTTACCAAATACTTCACTATACTTATATCATTTATAAAGCTACTTGAACTACCACTGTTCAAAGTATAATGAGCTTTTAACTGTTCATCACATAGATGAGACTACGAGACAAGATTTGAATAGATTAAATCTTTGCAGTATTATTGAAGGAAATGAAGCTATGATATACTTCATTAAGTTCCGATATATATATCCACATATATACCTTCTTTATACCATTCCTGGAAACCTCTGTCATGTAAGGTATGAACAGAGTTTGTAACATCCAATAAATTTTTGGAAGGAAAAAGAATTGTGGCATAACACCGATATCTTGCTGATCAGGCAAATATACCAATAAGTAACCTTTTCTACTAGTAGATGGATGAATTCCCCACTGATCATCACCCTGGTCGCAATAGGACCTTATGCTGGACTGCCACTCAGCCACTTACGCATTTGATGGACTCCCACTGAGCCACTTACACTATCATGGACGCCCACTGAGCCCATGTTGCTTATGCCGACTCGATAGATGGACTTACTTCCCGAACTTTGGGTAAGTAATCAATTCATTTACCAAAACCGCAACCTTGTTGCGAATATAAAATACACCACAGAGCCGGATCCCTTTGGTTTTGAGCGAGTATTTAAATCTCCTTTAAAAAGGAAGATCTTAAATATATAAAAATGATTTTTGGGATCCGCTCTAACTTTTAAAAATCATTTTAAAGACTCGAAAACACTTTAAAGAGTATTTGGAGTAATGCTGATTTAATAAAGTAAATCAGTCCCAATAAATTAGAAAAATATCTGAATATTATTAAATAATATTTCCATAAGGATAATCTCTATATAAATAACTTGAAGTAGAAGTTGTAAAACTTATACTTGAAATGAGTATTAAATAACCAAAGATATACTTATACGAAAGTACTATCTTTATTTGAATAATCAAAAATAAGTTTGATTATCGACACCTTATTCTTTAGTAAAATAAAGAATACATTTCAGAAAATAATCGGAGTCATAGGTCCTCATATGAATATTCAAATAATATTCAATTAAATAATATAAGCGGAGTCATCTGTCCTCGAATGAATATTCAAGTAATATTCATTAAATAATATAAAGTGAGTCATAATTCCTCGAATGAATATTCAAGTAATATTCATTAAATAATATAAAGTTATCGAATAAACCTTATTCGATTAATAGTTTTTAAAAACCATATATGGTTTTTAAAAACTATTAATCGAATAAGGTTTATTCGATAACTTTATATTATTTAATGAATATTACTTGAATATTCATTCGAGGAATTATGACTCACTTTATATTATTTAATGAATATTACTTGAATATTCATTCGAGGACAGATGACTCCGCTTATATTATTGTTAGGTCCCAATGTGTTTGTAGAAGGGGGGTTGAATACAAACAGCACCAAATAATCGAATAAATGCGGAATAAAAAATGTGAAACAAAATTCAAGTTAAATAAGAATATTATTAAACTTGAAAGGTGTTACAACAACTGTATCGATTACAAGGAATTAATCTCAAATTAATTATCACAAATTAAGAATAAATTCGACATGAACTTTTTCTATTTTTGTAATAATTAGAATCAAATACTAAACGCAATTTGAGATTAAGTTCTAGGGATTTTGATCCGCTAGATTGTTACACAAGAATAAGATAAAGATTTCTAGTTGATTGGATTTAACTTTACAATCTAGAAATTTGATCTTGAAGTTTTGCAGATGAAGGATGAGATATTTTGCTTCTTTTTCTTTTCTGCTGTGTTCTTGTATTGACTTGTGTTCTGTTTTTTTTTGTATTGTGAATGAATGCTTATGTTTCTTTTAATCAATCAACCGAATAGAATTGAACAGGCAAGACAATCCTGAGCTCAGCAAGACAATCGGTAGGACTATCCTTAGAACTAGCAAGACAATCAGAATGAACTAGCAAGACTTTCGGTATGACAATCAATTGTCATACCGATTGTCATAGTAGTTCAAACAGATTGTTTTTGCTGAAAATGAATAGATTTAAATCCTATAAAAATTCTGGTAAGACAATCCTTTTGAATTATCATGACTTTCAGTATGACTATTGATAGTCATACCGATTGTCATACTAATACAATCAGTTGTCTTGTTGAATTAAAACAGATTTTTAAACCAATTTAAATTCTGAAAATTCTTAATATTAATTCAGAATTAATTAATCAATTAATTTAATTAATCAAATAAATTAATCTTTTGCAGGTATAATTTATTTTCTTAATTAAATTATATGACTTAATTAATTAATAGAGAATTAATACTAATCTTGAGCAACATCTATTCTTCTGTATATCTTCTGAAAATCACTGAAATATATGAATCAATTCCACCACTTCAATGTTGACACTCGATGTACTGTCTGGTTCATGAGTGACTAACTTCCGTGACATTTCTTCATGTCTTGACTTTGACACTTTGATTTTCTTCAGATTAAATCCTTGTAATTAATGATACTCTGACGAGATCTCTGTCACTTGATTAAATCCACGATCTTGATTTATATCACTGAGGCTTGATCAATTTCTTGAACTTCTTCCAGTGAATTAACTCCTCAAGTCTGTAGATGAACCTTGTTTCTGAATCCTCTGACAGATGTTACTTTGCGAGATCTCTCTGACGGTAGATCCACTATTTACTTATTACATTCTTATTTGAGTTGAGTTGATTCCTCGAATATACAAATAGGCTATGACATATGACTTACAATCTCCCCCTATTTGTTTGATAGACAATAACACACAAATACCTAGAGGATAACTCAACTAACAAATAAGAAAAAGATATAAAAAGTAATGCAAAGTAAATAGTAGAAAAGTTCTGGACTAGATTTAACATTTTCCAGATTCCAAGTAGATGCTCCTCTAGACTGAACATATCTTCAAGTAGTTCCATCTTCATTTGTACAACCATATTTCCTGTTGAGAAGCCCATGTCTCTCTTGCTTCTCCCCCTATGAGAATCAACTGATTAAAGAAGATCCCCTTCGTTTACCACCTCTCCCGTATAAAAGGATCCGCAGATAAAAACCAATGGTACTCCCCTTTTGAAAACAGCTTCTTCCCTTACTAGAAAATCACCTTGTATTTACCACCTCTCCCGTATAATAGGATCCGTAGTTACAAACAACAATGGTGTGGTGTAGTGTACATATGATCTTTTTCTTCCTCCCTGCTATTTCTCCCCCTTAGTTGAGGAATCCTCCAAACTATTACTTAAGCTTTTATCTCCCCCTTAAAGAAGGAATGTATGCCGTCGTCTGAAGGAGTTCTCATATTTCACTTGGTTGGAAAAGAAATAACAAGAAGTTTCTCTTTCTTCCTCACTATGAGTGTGTGATTCTGTTTAGTGTACCTCACATGTGTTTCACTCTTCTCTCCACTCGTGTTTACACTCATTCTCACAAGTGTATCTCTCATAGCTCCATAATCCAGCTGTACCTGCAAGGAAAATCACCTTAGCCATCCTTAAGGAGGTCACAGGTGGTGCAATGGGATTTCGCAAATCCCCATCCTTGTTAAACTTGTCAGATGAATCTGAGTCATAATCTACAAGTTGCTAGTTTCCCTTTTAGGGTTCCAGATTTGAATTCTGGGAAGGTAAACAATGATCCAACGAATTTAGCATAAAGATCAAAGTTCCCTTCTAATGTCTGTGAAGACATTTCCTTGTGACTCATCAGGTAATATCTGAATCATTATCAACAAGTTGCCGATCTACACCTATGTCAGATCCACTATCCGCAGATGCATCCAGGGGATTTAAGCCTGGGGAGGTAGACACTGACCACTGACATATGGCTTTTGGATCAGTATCCTCTCCTAACACCTGTAAAGGCAATTGGTCCATTAACGAACATTGAACAATCGAATCTGACCTTAAAATGGTCGAAACTCTTGTTTCCGCCAACTCATTCTTTGTGTGTGTAACCTTTCCTTGTGCATCAAGAATTGTTTATGTTTGAAGTGGTGACACTGCATCGGATGCCTTGGCCGACAGGCAAAATTCAATAGACGCACCCTGTTGAGAGAATGAATCTAGTAACTGTTTTTGTGCCTTTTTAGCCATTACATCTTTTTGAGAAGATGTATGAGGGCTATCAGTTGTCTCGGTTTAAATACTACTCATCTATATAGGAGACAAAGCTACTGGGTTGACTTCAGAACCTTCCTTATGTGGTGCACTAAGGCACTATCTCCCTCACGCTCACTCATACTTCTTTTTAGTGGTAAGAGAGTGTTGGTTGGTTCTGTTTCTGTGTTTGTCTTTACAGTCTGGGTTAGACGTTGTGAGTTTTCAACCTCATGACTGTCAATGAAAGAAAGCCATTGGAGACTGAACCTGTATCATAGAACATAGGGCAATATAGAAAGATAAAATGTACTTAAGATCTATAATGAATGAAATTTATACATTTAATCTTTTGAGAGAGATGATGTACAACAGTGATTTCAAAGGATTTTACATGAAATAAGAAATCACTAATGTAGAAAGAAGTTTGATTTACTCCTAAAACTCACTGCACATATTAAACAATATGATTGTGCCTAGTAATTAGAGAGTTATAAATATGACGATTTGCTTGAGCAGTACACTAGTTCATACCAACCTGAAATGATATTGTGAAAAAGAGATTACATAGTCCAATAGATCTGCAACTGCAAAGTCCATGAACTGAGGTGCATTGACTTCCTCTTTTGACTCACCAACCAGGAGTACACTTGTACACATCTTACTAGAGTCCAATTCCAAGTGTAATGTGCATCAGGTGCCTGATATGTCGTAACATTCTCAAGTCTCGTCACTGGTGCTATATGTTAGATACTGCTTCCTGATAATAACCTAGCACAATATACAAAATTTCACTGATAACATATCCAGCTTGCAACCAGCCATATCCCTCAGATAAACCTTTGCTGTTATCTCTAAAGGTAACCAGGGGGCCAGCTTTCTCAACCACATTTGATAGCAGGGCTCTATCTCCGGTCATATGTCTTGATGATCCACTGTCAAGAATCCACACTCCCGGTTTCACCTGTTTTAATGCCCTGCACTACAAATGGATTAGACCTTCTTCGGAACCCAAACTTGGTTGGGCCCGGCATACTTGTAGAACTGTCCTTTGTCAGGAAAAACAACATTTTTAATTTTAATTCTCTCAACTTTCTCAATGACTGAACATTTGACCTTGTAAACAGCCTTAACAAATTTTTGTTTAAGCTTAGGCACAAATGTCTCCTTTCTAGCCTTAGAAGGACTAGCAGTCTTAGACCTATCATGCTTCTTGTTATTCACATGCTGACGAGGAGTAGTCTTATCATTAGAAACATGCTTACCATTAAAATAAGCATACATCATATTAAAAGCACAAGACATACAATTAGAAACACCACATGCTTTATGAGAGTGATTAATAGCAGGCAATTTATACATGGCAGGCATGGCATTTTTGTTATCCAACTCATGTGTGTCTGAGTTAGTCTCAGTTGTTTTCACAACTTTGACTGGAACTTTCGACACACTTGACTTGGAAACAACCTTCTCATTAGCATGATCTTCAGCACGTATTTCTTCCTGAATAACAAAAGAGGTCGCATCAAATGGTTCAGCAATTGATGTTTATAGAGGGGTTCATCAACACCCTTAAGCACATGTGGTACTTCCCTCCCTTTAGCACAAACATGAGGAGGGGAGTTTATGCCTAATTCTCCAATAGCAGCATTGTAATCATAACCTATTCCAGATGTTTGATTAACAGCTTGCTTACTGTAGAACTCTTTAGCCTTCGAACAAGAGTTGAAGTAGGCTCTAACCTTAGTCTCAAGACCGGTGATCTTGTCTTTGAGAATAGTTTCGAGTTTTCTATAACAGTCAACTCTATTCTCTAGAAAAGATACTTGTTCTTTTAATTTGTCTTGATTAATGTGCACAAGTCTTAATTCATTGACCTCTTTCTCAAGGTCTGTGATCTGTAAACTTAACAGTTCATTATCACGACGCGCACAATCTAAGTTACCTCTTAGATGATAAACCATTTCAACATCAGAAAGTTTTACCTCTATTCTTGACGATGAAGCTTTTTCATCCATAGCCATAAGAGCAAGATTTCCTTCTTCTTCATCTTCACTGTCAGTATCATCCCAGCTTCTTCCCTTTGCCAGATAAGCCCTTTCAGAGTTCTTTCTTACTTGCTTTGGCTTCCTACATTCTGTGGCAAAGTGTCCCAACTCATTGCAGTTATAGCATCTAATGGTGCTCCGATCAACCATCCCTGTTTTGTATCCACCACTGCTGGTGTTAGAGGATGAAGATCCACCTTTCTGGAATTTATTGTAGTTGGACTTGTACTTAAGCTTGGGATTCCTCTTGAATCTGACATGGGAAAATCTCTTGACAATTTGGGCCATTGACTCGTCTTCCAATTGCTCCAGCTGTTCCAAGGAATAAAAATCATCACTTGATTGATTTGTAGTAGGAGGATCATATTCTGCTACTAACATATTTTCCTCAGCCTTGGAACACTGTACCATTCTCTCCAATTGTTGAGATTGCTGTTGTTGTTGACCTTCAGCTACAAGTGCAGTAGATGTGCTGACCATTCTATCCTTCCCGTAGACTTCCTTCTGTTGAATCTGCTCCAACTCATAGGTTTTTAACACTCCATAGAGCCTGTCCAAAGATATCTCACTCAGATCTCTAGCTTCTCTAATGGCAGTGATTCTATGTTCAAGATGAGTTGGTAGTGTTAAAAGGAACTTTTTGTTGACCTCCCTGATTGAATAATACTTACCATTTATGTTCAGGTTGTTGATCAACGCATTGTACCTCTCAAACACTTCAGTAATTCCATCTCCTGGATTGGATTTGAAATGTTCATATTCAGAGGTTAGGATCTCCAACTTGTTCTCCCTAACTTCCTCTGTGCCTTCATTAATTACCTCAATAGTTTCCCACATGTGTTTAGAATTTTTATAGTTCATCACATGTCTGTTCATCAAAGGATCAAGGGAATCAATTAATATTAATTGAAGGCTAGCATCCAAGGAGGCTTCTTCCTTCTCATCAAGAGTAAAATCTTCGGGCTCTTTTGGATAGGTTCTGGCTTTGGTAATCACCACATCATCTACTATCACCTCCGGTTCAATAACCATCGAAGTTTTTATACCCTTCTTTAACAAGTTTGAATATTTAGGATTTGCCACTTGTAAAAACAAGAGCATCTTCTTCTTCCACATAATATAATTCTCTTTATCAAATAGTGGAATTTTAACGGTTCCAACTTTTTGTGAAGTCATTATGAATTTTTGAATAAATAAAAATTTAAGGAGTTGAAAAACCACAAAAGTCTAGGATCTTGATTTTTTCGTTAATCAGAAGGCTCTCATACCAATTGTTAGGTCCCAATGTGTTTGTAGAAGGGGGGGTTGAATACAAACAGCACCAAATAATCGAATAAATGCGGACTAAAAAATGTGAAACAAAATTCAAGTTAAATAAGAATATTATTAAACTTGAAAGGTGTTACAACAACTGTATCGATTACAAGGAATTAATCTCAAATTAATTATCACAAATTTAGAATAAATTTGACATGAACTTTTTCTATTATTGTAATAATTAGAATCAAATGCTAAACGCGATTTGAGATTAAGTTCTAGGGATTTTGATCCGCTAGATTGTTACACAAGAACAAGATAAAGATTTCTAGTTGATTGGATTTAACTTTACAATCTAGAAATTTGATCTTGAAGTTTTGCAAATGAAGGATGAGATATTTTGCTTCTTTTTCTTTTCTGCTGTGTTCTTGTATTGACTTGTGTTTTGTTTTTTTTATATTGTGAATGAATGCTTCTGCTTCTTTTAATCAATCAACCGAATAGAATTGAACTGGCAAGACAATCCTGAGCTCAGCAAGACAATCGATAGGACTATCCTTAGAACTAGCAAGACAATCAGAATGAACTAGCAAGACTTTCGGTATGACAATCAATTGTCATACATTGTCATACCGATTGTCATAGTAGTTCAAACAGATTGTTTTTGCTGAAAATAAATAGATTTAAATCCTATAAAAATTCTGGTAAGACAATCCTTTTGAATTATCATGACTTTCGGTATGACTATTGATTGTCATACCGATTGTCATACTAATACAATCAGTTGTCTTGTTGAATTAAAACAGATTTTTAAACCAATTTAAATTCTGAAAATTCTTAATATTAATTCAGAATTAATTAATCAATTAATTTAATTAATCAAATAAATTAATCTTTTGCAGATATAATTTATTTTCTTAATTAAATTATATGACTTAATTAATTAATAGAGAATTAATACTAATCTTTAGCAGCATCTATTCTTCTGTATATCTTCTGAAAATCACTGAAATATATGAATCAATTCCACCACTTCAATGTTGACACTCGATGTACTGTCTGGTTCATGAGTGACTAACTTCCGTGACGTTTCTTCATGTCTTGACTTTGACACTTTGATTTTCTTCAGATTAAATCCTTGTAATTAATGATACTCTGACGAGATCTCTGTCACTTGATTAAATCCACGATCTTGATTTATATCACTGAGGCTTGATCAATTTCTTGAACTTCTTCCAGTGAATTAACTCCTCAAGTCTGTAGATGAACCTTGTTTCTGAATCCTCTGACAGATGTTACTTTGCGAGATCTCTCTGACGGTAGATCCACTATTTACTTATTACATTCTTATTTGAGTTGAGTTGAATCCTCGAATATACAAATAGGCTATGACATATGACTTACAATTATTTAATTGAATATTATTTGAATATTCATATGAGGACCTATGACTCCGATTATTTTCTGAAATGTATTCTTTATTTTACTAAAGAATAAGGTGTCGATAATCAAACTTATTTTTGATTATTCAAATAAAGATAATACTTTCGTATAAGTATATCTTTGGTTATTTAATACTCATTTCAAGTATAAGTTTTACAACTTCTACTTCAAGTTATTTATATAGAGATTATCCTTATGGGAATATTATTTAATAATATTCAGATATTTTTCTAATTTATTGGGACTGATTTACTTTATTAAATCAGCATTACTCCAAACACTCTTTAAAGTGTTTTCGAGTCTTTAAAATGATTTTTAAAAGTTAGAGCGGATCCCAAAACTCATTTTTATATATTTAAGATCTTCTTTTTTAAAGGAGATTTAAATACTCGCTCAAAACCAGAGGGATCGGGCTCTGTGGTGTATTTTATATTCGCAACAAGGTTGCGGTTTTGGTAATGAATTGATTACTTACCCAACGTTCGGGAAGTAAGTCCATCTATCGAGTCGGCATAAGCAACATGGGCTCAGTGGGCGTCCATGATAGTGTAAGTGGCTCAGTGGGAGTCCATCAAATGCGTAAGTGGCTGAGTGGTAGTCCAGCATAAGGTCCTATTGCGACCAGTGGGGAATTCGTCCATCTACTAGTAGAAAAGGTTACTTATTGGTATCTTTGCCTGATCAGCAAGATATCGGGTTTATGCCACAATTCTTTTTCCTTCCAAAAATTTATTGGATGTTACAAACTCTGTTCATACCTTACATGACAGAGGTTTCCAGGAACGGTATAAAGAAGGTATATATGTGGATATATATATCGGAACTTAATGAAGTATATCATAGCTTCATTTCCTTCAATAATACTGCAAAGATTTAATCTATTCAATTCTTGTCTCGTAGTCTCATCTATGTGATGAACAGTTGAAAGCTCATTATACTTTGAATAGTGGTAGTTCAAGTAGCTTTATAAATGATATAAGTATAGTGAAGTGTTTGGTAACTTCATCCCTTGTTTTTGCTTATATCCAGTAAGTAATTATCTTACACTTGATAAAGGATTCTAGTAAGTTATCCATTTAGATACTTGCATTATTGTTTACACTATATATCATCTAGCGAGCTGTAATGCTCACTCTTGCTTTATTTCTTCATCACACAACAACAGTTAGGAAAGATGGCCAGACTCAAGCAGACCCAGCGCAAGAGCGTGGGAAGCGCCCCGCGCCTTCCCAATGAGATCATAGCTGCTATAGCTGCAGAGGTAGATCTATCTGTAGATCAGACCTTCTACTTTTGGGAATCAATTATATATAATTATAACTTGTGGCAAATAATGGAAATTAATTGTAAACTTATCAAGTAATCATTTTGGGTTGTAATAACTTTTAAATTGTGGATTCAAAGACTTGTACTTATTTCAATTTCATCTCTGAGACTATAACGGGTTGTGGTGTGTGTTAGTGTGGGGTCACAGCATAAGGTTAATTTTTATTAATTAAGTGAAGTGATATTGTGGAAAGAAAGACCGTGATGACCCGGATCCCTGACCCCGGATCTGGGGGTGTTACAGAAATGGTATCAGAGCTAAGCGTTATAAACCTCAGAGATGATGCGACGATATAATAATAAACTCACAAAGATAATAAGAACTCTTGCCAAGTTCATGGTCGGACTACTTAAAGTAGCGCTGGCAGTTAAAACCCTTACGGGAACCCTTATAAGTATCATGATAGTAACTTAGCTCGTTTAATGTGTAGGCGCATGAGATAGAGGACCCTGAGATGTTCGAGCGTGAGCATGATGAGGCACTGCTAGATGTCGAGGATCAGGAGGAGCCTGAGATGGAGGAGGATGAGGAGGACCCCTCAGAGGAGTCAGAGATAGAGGTTGTTGCTATTTCAGATGAGGAGGACCCGGATGAGGTCCCAGTAGCTGAGGATCGTGTCGGACCTATGGTAGTGTGCACTGGCACCCCTTTACCCACACTTCCGATGGTCAGAGCTCCTACCCCTCCACCACTATCTTGGATCCCCTATGATGACAGCTCTGAGACTGATACTCCCGAGCCTAGGCACACCGAGGAGGCACCCCCAGCGGCTCCGGATTCACCACCTCTCGACCCTGCCCATAGGCAGTCTTTGTTAGCCCACGGCTATGTTCAGGATGTACTGAGGACCCGAGTGGCTGTTGCTGAGGCCCGGCTGGATGAGGCCAGGAGGGAGTTGGATGCGGAGAGGGCGGGTAGGCGTACCCGAGCTTATGAGACTAGGGCTGCTATACCCCGATCCTTGAGGAGGGAGCTGACGGGGATAGAGCTCACGTCCCGAGCGAGACTCAGATCGCTCCAGGAGGATAGGCATGGTAGGATCTCCAGGCGGCAGGCCGACTATATCTTCCGTCGTGCGATGGAAAGGGTATGGGAGCTGACCCGCTCCGGTGTGTGATTCAGGACTGACGATGGGATAGTCTAGTTGTCTAGTTAGTCGAGGCCTTAGTAAGAGCCAATTTTCCGGGATAGTTGACTTGTAT
The DNA here is from genome assembly GCF_009905375.1 of Apium graveolens. Taxonomy (NCBI): domain Eukaryota; kingdom Viridiplantae; phylum Streptophyta; class Magnoliopsida; order Apiales; family Apiaceae; genus Apium; species Apium graveolens. The sequence continues at coordinate 65,615,039 of NC_133651.1, read as the reverse complement.
ATAGCATCCCTTTTTCTGACTAGACAGATAGACTCTTGTGTATCACTTTTGGGACAGATGGTTGTAGCATTGTTGTACTTTTGACCAGATCAAACTATGTATTTCTCGTATTATGTATATATTTTTTTCCTTTCGGTTCAGTTCCTTAGTGACGAGATCACTGTTTTTATCATTATTATTACTGCACTTCTTATTAGAACTGTCATAATATAATAAAATTGTGAGATACATTCTCCCCATTATAGAGCTATGCAAGGCACAATGTTATGTATGATTGTGACCTAACGTTGAATTTCCCAATAATTTTTTTTTATCAGTATCATGCCGCCAAGAAAGATTGGAACTAGGGCGAACCCTGGATCTGAGGACCAGGGAAGCCATAACCAGGACGATAGGAACCAGGAACACAGTGAAGAGGAAGATGAGGATTATGTGGACAGGATGACTCCCTATCTGAAGAGGAAGAGGAAATATATGATGTTGAGGATTTGAGATAGAGGATGAGGAAGGAGAAACTGAGGTTGAGCAACCAATACCAAACCCAGGCATGGATCCCATGGGCCAGTTCTTGCAACTACTAAGGAGAACTTGGAACGTCAACCCAACCCACCCCCTCAAGGAAATAACAATGCAGTGGCAAACTCTTTCAGGGCTTTTAAGTCCCTTAAGCCCCCTGAGTTCCACGGATCAGACGACTCAGTTGAGGCAAGGGCATGGTTAAAGGAAATGGAGAAATCCTTTGAGATTTTGAGTACCGATGAGGCACAGAAGACTGTATTTGCTACCTACCTTCTGAAAGGAGAGGCTAACTACTGGTGGAAGGCCAAGAAAAATATGGAGACAGATGCTATCATAACCTGGGAGAGGTTCAGTCAGTTGTTTCTGGGAAAATATTTCCCGAGGTTTATGGAAAACCAGATGGAGCTCAAGTTCTTGGAGCTAAAGCAGAATAACTTATTTGTAGCAGAGTACGAAGCGAAATTTACTGAGTTATCAAGGTTTGTGCCGGAATTTGTAAGCACCGAGGAAAAGAAAGATAGGAGGTTTCAGCAGGGACTGAAATCGTGGATTCAGAATAGAGTGGCAATCCTTAAGCTTACGGATTATGCCACTCTGGTACAAAAGGCAACAATTGTAGAAGCCGGAAGTGAACAGATGCAGAAGAAAAGAGAGAAGAAGGGAATAAAGAGGAAAAGTATGAGCATGGGTGGGGGTTTCGCGGGAAGGAGCTTCCCAACTAGATTTAATCGAGGAGCAGTGTCCCTACCGGGAAAGAACACTGGGTTTAAGCGGCCAATGAGCGTGAATGTGAGCCAGAGCGGCCAGAAGTCAAGAATGTCCTATTCCAACCAGTCTCGACCCCCATTGCCAGCCTGTAACACTTGTGGAAGGATGCACACTGGGGAGTGTAAAGGAAAGCCAGTAACCTGCTTTAAGTGCGGTCGAGAAGGTCACTATTCAACTAAGTGCCCTTCATCAACCCCTGCCGTCATTCCAACCACCACTTGTCATCAGTGTGGACGCCCAGGTCATTGGAAGAGGGAATGCCCAATGAACAAACCAGTAGCTTCAGGAGCCAGCATGGCTGCCTCCAATAAGCCACCTACTGCGAGGACTTTCAACATGACAGTCCAGGATGCTATGAAAGACTCAGATGTGATAGCAGGTACCCTTTCTCTAAATTCAGTCAGTGCAAACGTTTTATTTGATTCGGGAGCAACTAAATCTTTTATATCAAAGGACCTTGCGCGTAAGTTAAGACTTAAGGCTGAACCCTTGGTAGAACCCTTGCAAGTAGAAATAGCCAATCATGAAATTATTCCTGTTAACCAGATTCACCCCGCCTGTGAGTTAGGCATAGGGGAGCAATCTTTTAGTATTGATCTGATTCCTTTTAAATTAGGGGAGTTTGATGTAATTTTGGGAATGGACTGGCTATCTAGCAATGATGCTCAGATAGACTGTAAGGGGAAGAAAGTTAAGTTAAATATCCTAGGAAAGAAAGAAGTTATATTTAGAGGAAAGAGGCAGACGCAGAAATTTTTGACTATGGCCCAGGCCAGAAGGATGCTACGAAAAGGAAATGAGGCTTACCTAGCCTATGTGGTGGACACGCAGAAAGAGGTGCCCAACTTACAAGATATTCCGGTAGTCAACGAATTTGAAGACGTATTCCCACAAGACCTTCCGGGATTACCACCCGATAGAGTGATTGAATTTGCTATTGAGTTGGCTCCAGGGACGGCGCCAGTTTCAAAGGCACCTTACCGGTTAGCCCCATTAGAAATGAAGGAATTAGCTACCCAATTGCAGGAGCTCTTGGATAAGGGTATGATCAGACCCAGTGTGTCTCCGTGGGGAGCACCAGTGTTATTTGTTAAGAAAAAGGATAGGAGCATGAAGCTGTGCATCGACTATCGAGAGTTGAACAAGCTAACCATAAAGAACAGGTACCCGTTACCTAGAATAGACGATCTGTTTGACCAGCTAAAGGATGTTGTTTATTTTTCCAAGATTGACCTGAGAACTAGATATCACCAACTAAAGATTAAACCCGAAGATATTTCCAAGACAACATTTCGTACCAGGTATGGGCACTATGAGTTCTTGGTAATGTCCTTTGGATTAACCAACGCCCCAGCGGCTTTCATGGATTTAATGAACAGAGTATTTAAGAAGTATTTGGACAAGTGTGTGATAGTTTTTATCGATGATATTTTAATCTACTCAAGGACTGAGGCAGATCATGCAGAGCATTTGAGGATAGCTCTAGGAATACTCAGAGAGGAGCAGTTATAGGCCAAATTTTCGAAGTGTGAATTCTGGCGGAATGAAGTACAGTTTTTAGGACATGTGATCAATAAAGAAGGAGTATTGGTCGACCCCTCCAAGATAGAGGCAGTCTCAAATTGGGAAAGGCCAACCACACCCATAGAGGTAAGGAGTTTCATAGGATTGGCCGGCTACTATCGTAGATTTGTACAGGACTTTGCGAAGATCGCAGCCCCTTTGACACGACTTACTCGTAAGACATAGAAGTTTGAATGGACGGAGAAATGCGAGAATAGTTTTCAGGAATTAAATAAATGTTTGGTAACGGCCCAGGTGTTGGCATTGCCAGACGGAAAAGGAGATTTTGTGATATATAGTGACGCGTCGCACAAAGGATTAGGGTGTGTGCTTATGCAGCACGGTAAAGTGATTGCGTATGCGTCGAGACAACTGAAGGAATACGAGATTAGATATCCTACTCATGACCTTGAGCTCGCGGCAATAGTTTTTGCCCTAAAAATTTGGAGGCACTACTTGTATGGAGAGAAGTGCGAGATTTTCACAGACCATAAGAGCCTCAAGTACATATTCACGCAGAAAGAGCTCCACATGCGCCAGAGGAGATGGTTAGAGCTAATCAAGGACTATGATTGTAAGATTCTCTATCATCCGGGGAAAGCCAATGTGGTGGCTGATGCCCTTAATAGAAAGGAAAGACTCAGAATGATAATGACTTCGGAAGAATTGATAAAGGATTTCGAGAGAATGGAAATAGAAGTAAAGGTAATCGAAACCGGAACTGAAAAGCTGTTTGAGATCTCGATGCAGCCAGAGTTATTGGAAAAGATTAGATTGTGCTAAGAGAAAGTAATGAATGAAGGCAGAGAATCAATGACTGGAGAAGAGATCCATACTGAGAGAGATGATAAAGGGATAATAAGGTACTCCTACCGGATTTGGGTTCTGAACATTCAAGAGCTTAAAGATGAGATTTTGAATGAAAGCCATAGTTCAAGATATTCCATTCACCCGGGAAGCACCAAGATGTATAGGGATTTGAAGGAGTATTACTGGTGGCCCAACATGAAGAGGGACGTAGCGGAATGGGTAAGCAAATATTTGACTTGCCAAAGAGTAAAGGCAGAGCACCAGAGACCCAGTAGACTTTTACGACCCCTGGAGATTCCCGAATGGAAATGGGAACAGATAGCCATGGATTTTGTTGTCGGTTTACCAAGGACAAAAGCCAACCATGATGCCATATGGGTGATCATAGACCAACTGACAAAGTCAGCTCATTTTATTCCTATCAATGAGAGATACACAGTCGATAGACTGGTGGACATTTACCTTAAGGAAATAGTGACGCGACATGGAGTCCCAACGTCCATTGTCTCAGACCGAGACCCCAGGTTCAACTCCAGATTTTGGAGGAGCTTTCAAGAATGTGCGGGGACCAAGTTAAATATGAGTACCGCGTACCATCCCCAGACGGATGGGCAGAGTGAAAGGACCATCCAGACACTAGAGGATATGTTGAGAGTCTGTGCAATAGACTTTAAAGGAAGTTGGGATGATCACTTGCCGTTGATCGAGTTTTCTTATAACAATAGCTTTCATGCTAGCATCGGAATGCCGCCTTATGAGGCCCTGTACGGAAGAAGGTGTCGATCTCCCTTATACTGGGATGAAGTAGGGGAATGGAAGATGCTCGGACCCGAAGTGGTCCAAAGGACCAAAGACATAGTGGATCTTATCAGAGGGCGACTGGTAGCAGCCCAAGACAGACAGAAGAAATATGCAGACCTAGCCCGAAAGGACAAGGAGTATGGAGTAGGGGACTTAGTACTACTAAAAGTATCCCCTTGGAAGGGGTTAATGAGATCCGGAAAGAAAGGAAAACTAAGCCCAAGATACATTGGACCTTTCGAGATACTAAGACGGATTGGGAAGTTGGCTTACGAGCTAGCCTTACCCCCGAACCTATAACAAGTTCATAATGTGTTCCATGTGTCAATGCTAAGGAAGTATCATCGGGATGCCAGACACATAGTGGAGTACGAGCATGTGGATATGCAACCAGATCTGACTTACGTGGAGAAACCAGTAAGGATTATAGATAAGAAGGAGCAGGTGCTTCGGAACAAAGTGATCAAGCTAGTCAGAGTGCTATGGCAAAATCATAATGTGGAAGAATCAACTTGGGAACTAGAGAGCGCAATGCTAGAAAAGTACCCCCATGTGGAAGCTTGGAACTTGATTTTTGAAATTTTTCTTCTTGAAATGAAGAAAAAGCCGAGAGCTCCTTGGTTGAAGAAAGAAATGATTTTGTGTTTTGCTTTGATTTGTTTTGGTTGGTTGATTTTTTGATTTTTTTTGTTTTGATTTCTTACCTTTTTACCATGGTAATTATTGTGTGGTTCACAATCAACCAACAATTCCTTCCCTTATGTCATGCTTATGCCATCATGTGATGTCACCCTCCCTCCTTTGTCCTCTTCTCATTGGTTGGATGACATCATCCCCTCTAATCTCTTTGATTAGCTTCTAATTACTTGGCTAATGACCGCTGATCTGTTATACGGTTCGCTTAACTTTTGTTTTCGTTTATCGTTTGAGGGATCATACCCGGGATCTTATTACTTAGGTTCCCTTAACCTTTCTCAATACATTATATTCCTTTTTATGATCCTCTAATAAAATCCTTGAATTTAAATCCTTTTTATCCTGTTACCTTATACTCAATTCTTTCGATATCTGGTGGATTTTTGGGAAAAATCAAAAGGTTCAAATTTGGATTCTGACGATCTTTACATACACTTATATGTCATATAGAGTACCAATAAAATCTCAGAATATCCATAAAATAAACCCTACATAGTGTGGCATGAAAAGTTTTTTTGTTCAGAAATATCAGCAAAAACACTATTCATAAGGGTTACAAAAAGTTCAAAATTTTGGGGTTATTACAATTAGTGGTCTTTGTGATTGCAGGGTAACAGGAAAAACATCCTAGTTCTGGATAGTGGATGTTCAGGACGTATGACTGGAAATAAAGCCCTGCTATCAGACTTTATGGAGAGAGCTGGCCCAGGAGTTTATTATGGAGATGGAAACATGGGAAAAACTCTGGGATATGGCAATATCAATCTTGGGAATGTCATCATTGAAAAAGTAGCTCTAGTCTCAGGACTTAAACACAATCTGCTGAGTGTTAGTCAAATCTGTGACATAGGTTATCATGTGGATTTCTTTGAAGAACACTTTGAAGTTGTAAGCAAATCTACAGGTAAAGTTGTTCAGAAGGGATACATGCATGGTAACATTTATGAAGCCAAGCTTTCAATAAGTTCTGATGGTTCTGCAATCTGTCTATTAAGCAGAGCATCAATTGAAGAAAGCTGGGATTTGCACAAAAAACTCTCTCATTAAAATTTTAACAATATAAATGAACTAGTCAAGAAAGATCTTGTGAGAGGACTATCAAAATCAGTATTTGCTCCTGATGACCTTTGTGATTCATGTCAAAAGGCAAAACAAAGAAAATCTTCATTCAAGAGCAAGACTGAATGTTCAATTCTTGAGCCTTATCACCTACTACATGTTGATCTATTTGGTCTAGTGAATGTCATGTCTATTGCAAAGAAGAAATATGCTATGGTCATAGTAGATGAGTTTACCAGATACACATGGGTGTATTTCTTGCACACAAAAAGTGAAACTGCATCTATCTTGATTGATCATGTCAAACTACTAGATAAATTGGTCAAAGACTCTGTGAAAATCATAAGAAGTGATAATGGCACTGAGTTCAAGAATTTGATCATGGAAGAGTTCTGCAAAGACTATGGAATAAAGCAGGAATTCTCTACTCCTGGAACTCCACAGAAAAATGGAGTTGTTGAAAGAAAGAATAGAACTTTTATTGAAGCTACACGAACTATGCTTGATGAAGCAAAGTTACCAACCTACTTTTGGGCTGAAGCTGTGCAGACTGCTTGTTTTACTCAGAATGCAACACTTATCAACAAGCATGGAAAGACACCATATGAGATGGTGAAGAAAAAGAAGCCAAATCTGAAGTCGTTTCATGTATTTGGATGCAAGTGTTTTGTTCTTAAGACTCATCCTAAACAACTATCCAAATTTGATATAAAAGCCGATGAAGGAATTTTTGTTGGATATCCACTTTCCACAAAAGCCTTCAGAGTCTACAATTTAAGAACAAGGGTTGTCATGGAATCTATCAATGTCTCTTTTGATGATAATAAAATTACTGGACTTGAATATTTCAATGATCATGATCAGCTGAGATTTGAAAATGAAGATTTAAATTCTAATACTGTAAATCTTGACATTCTAAATCCTGATACTGCAAACTCTGATGTTATTGAAACTGTGGTGACTATGCCAAAGGAAAATGCACCTGTGCAGGGGGAGCATATTGAAGATCCAACCACATCTCAAGAAGCATCAGAACTTAGAATAGGCTCTTCAAGTTCTGATTCATCAAGTTCTGATGAGCCAAGTTCTGATAATTCTGGAAACTCAAATTCTGAAGAATCCAACTCAGAGAGCATAATTTCAGGGGGAGTATTAGAAAATGTTGATGAAGACAACATGAATCATGGGGGAGCATCCAGTTCTAGAGATCACCTTCCATCTGCAAGAAAGTGGACTAAAGCACATACACCTGACTTGATTATTGGAAATCCTGAAGCAGTTATTAGAACTAGAACAACAACATCAAATGAATGTCTCTATCATTCTTTTCTTTCTCAGATTGAACCAAAGAAAGTGGATGAAGCTCTTCAAGATGCTGATTGGGTTCAAGCAATGCAGGAAGAGTTAAAATGAATTTGAAAGAAATAAGGTCTGGACCCTAGTGCCAAGACCAAATAATAGATCTGTTATTGGTACAAAGTGGGTGTTCAGAAATAAAACTGATAGTGATGGCATAATTACAAGGAATAAAGCAAGGCTGGTTGCAAAAGGATATTCTCAACAGGAGGGAATTGATTATGATGAAACATTTGCACCAGTTGCTAGATTGGAAGCCATGAGGATATTTCTGGCTTATGCTGCTCACAAAAAGTTTAAAGTCTTTCAAGTGGATGTAAAAAGTGCTTTTCTTAATGGAGAATTGGAAGAAGAAGTATATGTTGAACAACCTCCAGGTTTTATAGATTCAAAATTTCCTAATCATGTCTATAGACTTGATAAAGCACTTTATGGCCTTAAGCAAGCTCCAAGAGCATGGTATGAGACATTAGCTCACTTTCTTCTGGAAAATGGATTTAACAGAGGGACTATTGACAAAACTTTATTCTATCTCAACCATGGAAATGACTTACTTTTAGTGCAGATATATGTTGATGATATCATTTTTGGTTCTACAAATGACAGACTTTGTAAAAGGTTTGCCAAGCTAATGCAGTCAAGGTATCAGATGAGTATGATGGGAGAACTTAGCTATTTTCTGAACCTTCAAGTCAAGCAGAATGAAGAAGGAACTTTTACTTGTCAATCTAAGTACACCCGAAATTTGTTGAAGAAATTTGGAATGCAAGACTGTTCAAGTGCATCCACTCTCATGGCCACTGCAACAAAATTGGATAAGGGTACATTAGTAGATATTACTGATTACAGAGGTATGATTGGCTCATTACTCTATCTAACTGCAAGTAGACCTGATATCATGTATGCTACCTGTCTTTGTGCAAGATTTCAAGCAGATCCAAGAGAACCTCACTTAACATCTGTGAAAAGAATTTTAAGTATCTTAAGGGTACAACTGATCTAGGATTATGGTATCCTAGGGAATCAGATTTAAGCTACTAGGTTAATCAGATGCAGATTTTGCACGGTGCAAAATTGACAGGATAAGCACAAGTGGAAGCTGTCAATTTCTTGGAGGCAGATTAATTTCTTGGTTTAGCAAGAAACAAAAGTCAATTTTCACATCAACTGCAGAGGCATAGTACATTGCTGCAGGAAGCTGTTGTGCACAGATTCTTTGGATGAAGAATCAGTTACTGGATTATGGGTTAGAATATTCTAAAATCCCTATTTACTGTGATAATCAAAGTGCTATTGCTATGACAGGTAATCCTGTTCAGCACTCAATGACAAAGCTCATAAGCATTAGGTACCACTTCATAAGGGAACATGTGATGGAAGGTACAATGGAATTGCATTTTCTTTCAACAGATCAACAACTAGCAGATATCTTCACAAAACCACTGTGTGAAGCTACTTTTATAAGATTGGTAAATGAACTTGGAATGGTTTCAGGTTCTTTCTCTAAATCTGTTTAGTTTATGTTCTGATACTTCAGACCTTATGATCAGTATTTACAGATATTACTATCTTTATGTAATATGTGCTTAAATTGAAATTTACCTATATGTTGATTGTTGTCTAATGTAAATTTCTAAACTCTGATAGTGATATGAATGTTTCTGTGACAATTCAATCCAATGAGGATAACTGTGCTAGATGCTGACCTAGTAGTCTCTAATATACTAAAGATCCCATGTTTGAAGTAATTATTTATGTGGAAATCTTTTAACACAAGCAAATTCTGATATTGAGCTTGGTTAGGTTTACTTTGTGTATCTTATTACTAAGTCAAAAACTAGAATAATGCTTCTTATCTGTTAAGTTCTGATGTTGGTAAATCTTATGGATGTACTAAGTGCTGATAAGCCTCACTTATCAAAAGAAAAAGTAAAGAAAAGAAATAAATATCAGGTACTCCTTTGAGATCTAGAGAAAAATATATGTGGAAAGGAAGACCCAAGTGCATTGCTGGTATTAAGTAACATGCATTAGAAAAGCAAAATAAAATTTTCTTGGTGACTTTTCACATTTTCTAATTACTGGAGAAATACTCTGATAATAGTATAAATTCTGATAAGCAGTTGTGACTCACTTACACTGAGGAGCTCCTGTGAAAAAAAATATCAAAAGATGCATAAAATGAGCACAAAACAGTTGAGGTGGACTCATACATGAACTCATTCTACAGTAGACTTCAGACTAATGACAGATTTTGAGCAAAGTTCTTAGTTATGACTTATTTCTAATACGTACTGAAGTGAATCAGACTTTACTCTTTGTATGATATTTAGCTTAAAGCACACACTTACACTCCATATGAATGATGAAAATAACTGTGGTGATCAATATTGTTTTAGATGAACAGTTTAAGTGTTCGTTGCATAAATTCCGAGGACAAGTCCTGATGGAAGTTCTGATGATTAAGTTCTCAGGAAACCATATCAGTATTTGTGTGAAGAATTACAGAATTAACCATTCACTTTTTGAGTACAGAAGCCATATTCTGATGACCTTTAAATTCTGATAATAGTCAAGTTCTGATGCTTACGTGGAAGTATTTATTTACTTGATTTATTTTTGGTCAATACTTGAACGGTTCTATTTTATCAGAATATTGGTTTAAGTGAGATAAAGACAATCATAATTACTTGTTTAGTGGGAACATTATTTTTATTGAAAAACTGCATGTGCATAGTAATCATTACTTATTTCCCGTGCCCATTAACTACTGTCTTAACTACTGAATGAATGACATGTGTAAAGACTGCTCCAATTCGTCTTAACTGTTGTCAAGTGGCGTGTATAAGTAAAAGAGAGAAAAGATTTTAAATCTTTTATCTACTTTTGTATTCAATACTGCAACGACTCGTATACTTTTATATTATTTAAAGGTGTTATAATAAGATATTTAATTAAATAAAAATGTGTATTGGTTTTGAATGCTATGTGTTGCTCTATTATTGTTTATGTGTAATTTATGATGCATAGGGTCGTTCGTGTAATTATTGGCTGAGTAGTACTGAATTGTTTTCACTTTTAAAAGTGGATTTATTGCAAATTTATTTGCATAAATACTGGGACTATCTTTAAAATTGTTTTTATGCTTTTATAATGACAATATTTATTTTTAGGATTTTATAAAATTTAAAAATCAATATTTCATCAATTATTTAACCCTGTATGATTTTCTGATTATATTTATTTATAAAATCTATATTTAATTCAGGAAATCTTTAAAAATTATGAAACTCATATTTATTTATGTTTGGAATATTCCGAGAATTTTAAAATTATTTTGGGAATTTTCAGGATTAATTTCACCCGAGCCTTGTTTCGTTAATTGTTAAAAGCGGGTATAAATTTCGTTTCAAAAATTATTTTAAAATTATGAAAATTACGTTTTTATTTACTTCGGGATATTTCTAGCATTTTAAGACCATTTTGGTAATTTTTTGAATTTCTTTTGGGGCGTAACTCAGTTCGTTAATTGCGGATTCAGAGATAAACCGGGCCTCAAAGGTTCGTATTTATCCACTCAATACGTGGCAGTGCAGGAGAGTGTTTGTTTCAGGTTATTACACGGGGGGGGGGGGTTCAAATCAATCTCTACTCGTCTGTTCCCTCTCTCCCTCTCTTATTTCTCTTGATTTGCCGCCGTTTCCATTCTCTTTCCGGCGACTCCGCCGCTGGTTCCTATTTTTCCGGTGATCTGTTATGTTCCGGCTATTTGGCTATGGTTCAGTCGTGATTGCTAGTAAACATATACACACAGGTGTGTGTGTGTGTGTGTATCCCAGTTGAGGGTATTGCTGTGTGCTCTGCTCTGTTTTTCCGATTCCGCCTCCTGTTTCTGCTATGGTCGATTATTTTCCGGTATCAAAAGCGCGTGTAGGCGTGTGTTGCTATGTTTTTTTATTTATTATTTCTGATTTTACAGCCTATTCGTGATGGAATTATGTGATAATTCCGTATTAAATTAATCGGCGAAATTTCATGTTGGAAACCGAGAATTAATCGGGTACCCGCGAAATTTTGCCGCCATCCGCGATGACATTTTACAAGCGGATGGTGGATGGTGATGACGTTGTTCTGAGTCCTACAAATTAATAAATAAATATGAGTATAAATATAAGATTTAATAATAATAATTAGTTGGTTAAATCGGTGTTTGGGATTTGTGAAATGGATTCCAGTTGTATTGGTGGAATAAATTGTTGGATTGTTTGTTGTGATTTGACGTCGAGTTGTTCGATGGGTAGGCCGATAAACAGAGGAGGTGCTGCCCGAATTTTTGGAAATTAAATTCGAAAATGCGAGCGTACCCTGTAATTATCGGAACGTCGAACAAGTATAAATAAGTATATACATATATCTTGTGCCAAACCTGATTGTATGTTGTGGTGAATATTTTTCCAAAACCCAATAACCCTAATTTCGTAAAAGGACGAGTATGCGTATTTCCTGAAAACGATCACCGAACCGAATTCCGAGATTGTGAACCCTAATTGTTGCATGTGTTATTATAATATATATAATTACATGTCGGGTGTGAATATCGTTGGGTAGAATTGGTATCGAGGATATGTCAAGCATACTTAGACGTCTAATGTAGGGTATTTCGACTCTGTAGGTTCTAGTCAAAGGACTCAAGGATTGATATCCAACTAAGATAACCTAGTTATCAGTCGACGAGCGCAGCGAGTTCCCAATCGAAGGACCTGGGCGTTGAAGTCGGATCCAGGATAGTCAAATAGTAAAGCGATAAAGCTGAGTGTCCCAAATCGGTTCAAGGTCAATCAGGGATAGTTGTAGCGCTCTGCAAGGCAAGTACCCCTGAACTAATCTTTTACAGTTCAGTATATATGCATAGTTATTGATTTAAATTATGTACTAGAACAGAACATTTTAAGTTACGTATTCCCCATATTTAAATATGTTTTACTGAACGAGGTTTTGGGGAAAAAGTAACTTCTGAAGATGCCTATCTCTAGATTGTGATTAAAATTAAAAAGGGATTTTTTTTAGAATGTGTGATGTAATCATTTAAAAAGAGAAATGTGTAAATGATTTTGGAAACTGGATAAAAATGAATCAAATATTGGATGGTCAGTGGCGTAAGAGGTCCGTTATTAGGTAACGGCCCAGCATGGTGGCGTAAGAGGCTAAGTCAGATGCGCGCACTGGTAGGCCGCTTAGTCCAGCATGACAGAGACCCAGCTAGTCTCTGAGTTCCAGAACGAAATTTACGGTGGGATAGATTGATCAGCTGTCCCTAGAATTCATCCTCTTTTATATCTGATAAAGGTTTAATGGTTCCCGAAACGGAACAAATGGTTTATAGTCCCCGTAACGGGACAGGTGATTTATGAGTCCAGCAATGGACAATGGTTTTGGAAAGGAAATAGCATGCTAAAATTGAAATCTAGTATTTATATACAGCACACGACTGATATTGTTATTTCTCGGAGCATGCTAGTTTTGATATCCAGTTATGAATGTTTAGTTGTTTTCTAACGAGTTATGAATTATGTTCCTATCACTGTTTTATTAAATCGTTTTTACTTGTTATTCATATAGTGGTACTGCTGAGCAATTGATTGCTCACCCTTGCAAAATGTTTTATATATGTATTGTAGATGCCTAGGAGATTCTTGCGCGGTTGTCAGGGCAAAGTTCCAGCTCCGTTCGTGTCAGGCTCCTCTGAGGTAGTTGAGTTTATACCAGATGAGGTCTGTTGAGTTGCTGCATTGAATTAGTGGTCAGGATTGTGTAAAGTTATTTGGGTTGTGTTAGTTGGGTAACCTAAGTCATACCTAAACCTGGAAAAGGTCTTGGTAAAGGGGTCGTAGTTATGTTTTAGATTGAGTTATAATTGTTATTATTGTTGTTGATGATGTCAACTCCTGACCCCGGGGTTGAGGCCGTCATAATTGGTATTAGAGCTATAGGTTTGAGTCCCTGATTTAGGTTATGGGTAGAGTCAAAAGAGTGAAGAAAGGTTCGTAGATAGATGTGAGTCAGCAACTCAATCAGATGAGTGAGTCTATGAGTTCAATCAAGGGTTTCGGAGGCGTAACCCTGACGTTTATTGGGGATTGACTGGAACTGCCCTAACCTAGAGTACATTTCCTTCGTTTGTGACATTGATAATATTTTTAGAGGTTCCTAGTCTTTCTCTTGAGAAAACGAGTTTGATCGCAAGAGCTCAGTGTTTGAGCAGACCCTTGACGTGACAGCTGAGGGGACACTAGCGTTATTCCCATATATCGCATTTTCCTATGTCAAGGAATCTTACCGGATTGATTATATGACCTTGGCGACTTCGGATAGCATGATACTAGTTAGAGCCTGTTATGATGACTAAGTTTGGTAGTGAAGGTGGATTAGAACGGGAGGTTATATCTTTGAACTCTTTCATTTCCTTTCTTGAGATATATTTTGCTTCCAGAGTAATTGTTTCTTATTCCATAAGTTGTTTATCTTTCTTGTGAGGAAATTGTGAACCCGAAGTGAACTACATAGGGTTCTGTTGATCTCATTACAAATCAAATTCTTTCTTTTCTATTTATGAATTTCTTATTTAAACGTTGTTTCTTTCCTCGATGACTTTTCAGTTGATTGGGGCAAACAATGCATATGAATTGACCATTTGTCTATGTGACAAAAGGGTCTGGTGGGACGCCACCGAATTATGTGTTGTGACTGTATGGTACTAAGACTGGCCATCTTATGTACTTGTATGGTTGCTCTCAGTCATACCTACATCTTCTTCACAGTTTCTTCTTATTTGATTCCCTTGAGTTGAAATTTCCTTTAATATTCTATGATAGTGAATTTCTGCAATTGGATGGTCCTCGTTATTGAAAGCAAGTCAGAGTAACTGTCAGGAAGAAGGAAAGCTTTATATCAGAGTGTTATTTAAGGGTGTTTGGTAACCGTGAGAGTTCAGGATCTAAGGATGGAGTTACAGCCTTGGGAGGGGTAACTCCGTGATGGTTGAATCATTTGAGGGTGATAAGAAATCATCCCTAGAGGAAGGGTTGATTGAATTTTGGACTAGGGTGCCTGGAAGAGTTTAGTGTTCCTTAAATTGACTTTATTTACCAGCTTGCCCTAGGTAATCTGTGGTTAATATAGCCAGATAATTCTCGTAGTATATTCGATTGGTGTTAATGTGATAATTAAGTAGTGGCAGAAAGTTAGTCAGTTGTTGTTGAATCAAGGAGCTATGCTCTGGTATTTGGTTTCTTTATATTTTAGTTCCCTGAACTGTTGTTGATTCTGCTATTATCATTGTTACTACGATTGCTAGTGCTATTAATCTAGATTTCTTTGGTAAATGGGCCCGGTATTAAAGACACATGTATTTTATTGGGCAGCATTTTCCTGATACAGGTGCACCATTTAAACGGTGATATCTTTTGTTAAACATTTTGCTATGTTTTGAATAAATTCATTTATATATTCCAGGAAAATGCCACCCAAGAAAGTTACCCAGTCTAAAGAAATTAGTAGTAGATTTGTAGAGGGTCCAATTATAAATGAAATTCTAGACTTGTTGCGCAAGAAGCAGCAACAATAGTTGCTGCTAATCCAACAGGTTCAGCAACAGCAACTACTGTTGCAGTAGCAACAACAAGGAGTGAACCCAAGTGTTTGTTTCAAATCTTATCAGAATATTAATCTCTCTGAGTTTAAAAGTGAACCTAATCCAGTAACTACTGGAACGTAATTAAAAGAAATGGAGGAAGTTTTCAACCTCGTGCAAGTAAGTGATAACCGAAAGACCGATTATGTAAGTTATTTCTTGAAAAATGAAGTGAATTGTTGGTGGGAGTCAACCAGAGTGTTAGAATGAGAAGGCCCTATTTTATAGGCTAGGTTTACTGAGTTCTTAATGGAAGGGTATTTCCCAGATTGTGTGCAGAGTCAAATGAAAATTTGAGTTTCTAGAACTGAAACAAGGTAGGAAAAGTGTGTTGGAATTTGAGGCCAAGTTTACAGAATTGGCCCGATTAGTTCCCGAGTATGTAAGTACGGAGAGTCAGAAGGCAAGGAGGTTCCAACAAGGGTCGAAGCCTGAAATTCACAGAGGAGTTGTGGCATTGCAATTCGAGACATACTCCTCTACGGTTTAAGTCGCCCTAGTAGTGGAAGATGACCAGAAGTTGGTTGTTAAGGAAGAAAATGATATGAAAAATGAAGTCTGGTGGTGCTAGGGACAAGGCAGATCATGAAGAATCTAGTCAAGTATTGTAGAATCAGTTTGACCGAAGCAAGAGTAAGAGATTCCTGAGACAGAGTTTTTCTCAGGGTAGGTCTAGTGCTACTTCAGTTGTTTCCACTCCAGCTCAGTCAGTTAATTGAGCAGTGGATTGCAAGTCCTATGAAAGGAGACACAATGGTACGTGCAAGAAGAATGTGTAATGTTTCAGGCATAGACATAAGGCTCATTATGCATCGGAAGGTAATCCAGAAAATCCAGAAGTAATGTATCAAAATTATGGAAATAGTGGGCATATTGCAAGGAGTCGTAGAATAATTATTCAAGATACTATATCTCAAGAGCCAACATCCAGCTTAGCTGGAGATAGAACTTTCAAAAGAAACAAGAAATTAAGTGTTTAGAAGTTGGACGTAGTTGCAGTTGATCTGACACCCTCCGAGTTAGAGGGGTTTGATATGATTTTAGGATTGAGTTGGTTGTCCTGTATTATGGGAAGGAGTGGTTTCAGAAGAAACAAAGTGTAAAGTGTACAGAAGCCAATAGTAAGGTAAGTTTCTGGATGCAGAAGCAATATAAGGAATTAAGGAACATGGTGTATAAGGAGTACTTGGATAAGCGAATTATATTGATAACATCCTTAGCTAATTAAAGATTAAGAAAGTCTGTGTCAAACGCTCAAGGATTTCCTTATGAAGATTAGAAGGGAAGAAACTATACGTTAAATTTTTTTTCCAGAATAAATTCTAGCTAAGATAAACAAGGGGTTCCGATCGTTTCATCAAAGATCACCTAAGCAAAGTCGGTATAATAACAGATGCCCTGCACAGAAGAAAATGATTGAATATGATTAAGATCACCGAGGAGTTAATGAAAGAATGGGAAAGAGTGGAATGTGAAGTTTAAATACCTGAAGATGAGAAGAAGTGAAGATATGAGGTTACTTTCCAGCCTGAATTGCTGGAAATGAGCAAAGAGTGTTCGAATGTTAGAAATTAAATTAAAAATCAATATTACTTATCATCCTTAGACAGCGGATCAAAGTGAGAAGATGATTCGGACAACATAAGACATGTGGAGAATATATATATGAAGGGTTTAAAAAGTGAACTGCGATAATCACCTATCACGAATTAAGTTTTCCATGATAATAGTTACCCTGTTAGTAAGAGAATACTACTTTGCGAAGTGTTGTGTGGACATAAGCGTAAGTCCTCCATTTATCGAGAGAAAGTGAGAGTAGAGTTATTGTGAAGTTCTGAATTAATTTAGTACATCAAGAGTGTGGTGGCGAACTCGGGAAAGAGTTGAAACAATTCGGGATATACCATGAGAGAAAGTGGATTTGCATCGAAAGGATATGAATATATAGAATAAGGATCGTGGTATAGGCAAAAGTTTTACCCTGAAAGAGATTGGTTAAGTTTGAATAGAAGGGACAAGTAGAGTCCTAACTGTGTTGAACCATTCGAAGTATTAATAAATATAGGTAAAGTTACCCCTGAGTTGTCGTGGCTATTGCAGTTGCAGTATATATATAATGTGTTCTGCGTATTAATACTAAGGTGATATGTATCTAATTCGAACCAAATAGTTGATTAGGAGCTAATGGGCTCTCATCCAAATTTGTTCTGCGCGAAATAATCGATCCAAATCCTAGATCGTTAAGAGCGAGTCCTTAGTAATGAGTTTATATCTATAGTAAGTATGCCTTGAATAAATCCTTGAGTCAAAGAGTTTACCTGGAAGTTAGAGTCGAGATTGCTTGACAAATATCCTCACTTATTTAGTTAAGTCAGATTCTGAGGACAGAATCTTTTTAAGGGGGGAAGGATGTAACGACTCGTATACTTTTATATTATTTAAAGGTGTTATTATCAGAAATTTAATTAAATAAATATGTGTATTGGTTTTGACTGCTATGTGTTGCTCTATTATTGTTTATGTGTAATTTATGATGCATAGGGTCGTTCGTGTAATTATTGGTTGAGTAGTACTGAATTGTTTTCACTTTTAAAAGTGGATTTATTGTAAATTTATTTGCATAAATATTGGGACTATCTTTAAAATAGTTTTTATGCTTTTATAATGACAATATTTATTTTTGGGATTTTATAAAATTTAAAAATCAATATTTCATCAATTATTTAACCCTGTATGATTTTCTGATTGTATTTATTTGTAAAATTTATATTTAATTCAGGAAATCTTTAAAAATTATAAAACTCATATTTATTTATGTTTGGAATATTTCGAAAATTTTAAAATTATTTTGGGAATTTTCAGGATTAATTTCACCCGCGCCTTGTTTCCTTAATTATTAAAAGCGGGTATAATTTTCATTTCAAAAATTATTTTAAAATTATGAAAATTACGTTTTTCTTTACTTCGGGATATTTCTAGCATTTTAAGACCATTTCGGTAATTTTTTGAATTTCTTTTAGGGCGTATCTCAGTTCGTTAATTGCGGATTCAGAGATAAATCGGGCCTCAAAGGTTCGTATTTATCCACTCAATACGTGGCAGTGCAGGAGAGTGTTTGTTTCAGGTTATTACACGTATCAGTTTTTTTTAATTGCGTGGCAGCTTCTTGATTTCTTTTCACAACTGAACTCATGCGAATCATTAGAGAAACAGACTGATTGGGGGGGGGTTCAAATCAATATCTACTCGTCTGTTCCCTCTCTCCCTCTCTTATTTCTCTTCATTTGCCGCCGTTTCCATTCTCTTTCTGGCGACTCCACCGCTGGTTCCTATTTCTCCGGTGATCTGTTATGTTCCGGCTATTTGGCTATGGTTCAGTCGTGATTGATGGTAAACATATACACACAGGTGTGTGTGTGTGTGTATCCCAGTTGAGGTATTGTTGTGTGCTCTGCTCTATTTTTCCGATTCCGCCTCCTGTTTCTGCTATGGTCGATTGTTTTCCGGTGTCAACAGCGCGTGTAGGCGTGTGTTGCTGTGTTTTTTTATTTATTATTTCTAATTTTACAGCCTATTCGTGATGGAATTATGTGATAATTGCGTATTAAATTAATCGGCGAAATTTCGTGTTGGAAACCGAGAATTAATCGGGTACCCGCGAAATTTTGCCGCCGTCCGCGATGACTTTTTACGAGCGGACGGTGGACGGTGATGACGTTGTTCTGAGTCCTACAAATTAATAAATAAATATGAGTATAAATATAAGATTTAATAATAATAATTAGTTGGTTAAATCGGTGTTTGGGATTTGTGAAATGGATTTCAGTTGTATTGGTGGAATAAATTGTTGGATTGTTTGTTGTGATTTGACGTAGAGTTGTTCGACGGGTAGGCCGATAAACAGAGGAGGTGCTGCCCGAATTTTTGGAAATTAAATTTGAAAATGCGAGCGTACCCTGTAATTATCGGAACATTGAACAAGTATAAATAAGTATATACATGTATCTTGTGCGAAACCTGATTGTATGCTGTGGTGAATATTTTTCCAAAACCCAATAACCCTAATTTCATAAAAGGACGAGTATGCGTATTTCCTGAAAACGATCACCGAACCGATTTCCGAGATTGTGAACCCTAATTGTTGCTTGTGTTATTATAATATATGTAATTACGAGTCGGGTTTGAATATCATTGGGTAGAATTGGTATCGAGGATATGTCAAGCATACCTAGACGTCTAATGTAGGGTATTTCGGCTCTGTAGGTTCTAGTCGAAGGACTCAAGGATTGATATCGAACTAAGATAACCTAGTGATCAGTCGACGAGCGCAGCGAGATTCCCAATCGAAGGACCTGGGTGTTGAAGTCGGATCCAGGATAGTCAAATAGTAAAGCGATAAAGCTGAGTGTCCCGAATCGGTTCAAGGTCAATTAGAGATAGTTGTAGCGCTCTGCAAGGCAAGTACCCCTGAACTAATCTTTTACAGTTCAGTATATATGAATAGTTGTTGATTTAAATTATGTACTGGAACAGAATGTTTTAAGTTGCGTATTCCCCATATTTAAATATGTTTTACTGAACGAGGTTTTGGGGAAAAAGTAACTTCTGAAAATGCCTATCTCTAGATTGTGATTAAAATTAGAAAGGGATTTTTTTTAGAATGTGTGCTGTAATCGTTTAAAAAGAGATAGGTGTAAATGATTTTGAAAACTAGATAAAAATGAATCAGATATTGGATGGTCAGTGGCGTAAGAGGTCCGTTATTAGGTAACGGCCCAGCATGGTTGCGTAAGAGGCTAAGTCGGATGCGCGCACTGGTAGGCCGCTTAGTCCAGCATGACAGAGACCTAGCTAGTCTTTGAGTTCCGGAACAAAATTTGTGGTGGGATAGACTGATCAGCTGTCCCTAGAATTCATCCTCTTTTATATCTGATAAAGGTTTAATGGTCCCCGAAACGGAACAAATGGTTAATAGTCCCCGTAACGGGACATGTGATTTATGAGTCCAGCAATGGACAGTGGTTTTGGAAAGGAAATTGCATGCTAAAATTGAAATCTGGTATTTATATACAGCACACGACTGATATTGTTATTTCTCGGAGCATGCTAGTTTTGATATCCAGTTATGAATGTTTACTTGTTTTCTAACGAGTTATGAATTCTGTTCCTATCACTGTTTTATTAAATCATTTTTTCTTGTTATTCATATAGTGGTACTGCTGAGCAACTGATTGCTCACCCTTGCAGAATGTTTTATATATGTATTGCAGATGCCTAGGAGATTCTTGTGCGGTAGTCAGGGCAAAGTTCCAGCTCCATTCGTGTCAGGCTTCTCTGAGGTAGTTGAGTTCAGACCAGATGAGGTCTGTTGAGTTGCTGCATTGAATTAGTGGTCAGGATTGTGTAAGGTAATATGGGTTGTGTTAGTTGGGTAACCTAAGTCATACCTAAACCTGGAAAAGGTCTTGGTAAAGGGGTCGTAGTTATGTTTTAGATTGAGTTATAATTGTTATTATTGTTGTTGATGACGTCAACTCCTGACCCCGGGGTTGAGGCCATCACAAATACTCTCTCTCTTTTCTCTTATTCTCTCTATATTCACTAACGGTTTTTACACAGGCATTTTACCAAACACCTTTCAGGCATTCTTATTTCTCACTTCTTTTTCAATGGCACCCAAGGATTTAATCTTTAATGGAGCAAAGTTCTTCCCCAACAACTACACTGCCATTTTAACCAAGAGTGATGCTCCGTCGGAACTTCATTTTGTTTAGGACTTCTTGGCTCACAGTGAAATAGGGTTCGGTTTGACGCAGCCATCCACTTTATCTAGAACTCAAGTTCTGACGTTCTGGCGAACGGGACTTTATGATGATGGTGGTAAGGATGGGACTCCAAGCATCATTTTTACAGCAAAGGAGGTGGAGTACATTGTTACTCTGGCAACAATCAGGAAAGCTCTACATCTACCTAAGAACTGCCAGTTCAGTTCTGCTGTTGAGGAGCCATTGCTACAGCAAATGATGGCTAATTTAGGGTATGAGGAGAGTTTGGCAAAGTTGGGCCAACTTAAACGCCCACATATTCGAAGAGAATGGAGCTTTTTCTTTGATTGCACCACCAAGGCGTTCGCAAACAAATGCTCAAATTTTGACGCCATTCCGATTCTGACTCAATAAATTGGGTATGCTCTCCTAAACCAGTCTCACTTTGATTATGCCAAGACTGTGTTATATTTTATAGGAGATAGAATGAAAGAGGACAGGAATGTAGTTTACTTTTCTAGGTTCTGACAGTTAATTTACAGTTACTGTACATCAGATGAACCACAACTAGCAAGTGAACACATAGAACCTTTTAGGTTAGCAAAAAGGGCTTTTACTGATCTTTTAACTGCTGATAACAAAAAAAAAGTTCTGAGGCCCCTTAGAATTCCTTTAGTAGTAAAGCAAGCCCTTGTAAATGCTGATGCGGATACTTACTCTGCATTATATCCTGATGTTCCATAACAACAACAACCACAACCACAACAGCCATCAGAACCTACTACCGCCACTCAACAAACACACACATCAGAACATGCCAACCATCCATCAGCACATAATCAAGTTAAGCCTTCTTCTTCTAGAGCAAAGAGGACTAAGACAGTACCTCAGGCACATCAGAAAATAAGGAAGGTGATTTCAAGAGATGAGTCTGATGATGAGGTACAGGTTCAACTATCAGAACCTGTTGCTGAAGTAGCTGAGAAGGTCTCTTCTCAGAAAGCTCAAGAAACTGGGAGTTCTAGGCCCCTAAAAAGGCTTAGAAAGCTAAACTCTGATGATCAAGCTCCCAGAGTCTCTCCACCAGCTAAGAGACTTAAAAAGCAAAGAGCAAGGAGGGCTGTAGAAGAATCAATCTCTGAAAAAGGAATGGAGCAGCAGCTCTGGAAGGGGGTCAGGAATCTCTGATCCCACAGGAACCTACAGTAGTTGAATCTCTTCCAACTACTGAGCCATAACTTCATGAATCTCATAAATCTCCAATCCAAGATCCAGAGACTATTCCAACACCTCCTGTGTCTCCAATAAACTCTCCAGTTCATGCTGACAACCCAGGCACAAGTGCTGAAATTGATATCAACAACTTGGATGTGCCTATGGTCTTGTATCTGGAAACTCCATCTACTTCACATCTTTCTCAGCACACTCCACCAAACACTCCATTGATAGATGCTGATGTCCATGAAGATGAATCTTCTATTGCTTCACATACAATCATTCTATCAAAAGATGCTGATACTGAAGATTCTGCAAGTTCTGTTGAAGAAAATACTGGGGAAGCTGCTACAAATATAAATGTTGATGCAGCTGGTCCTTCTGGACATGCACCTCCACAAACAGTTGGTAAAGATGAATTGATTAAGAAGTTTGTGAGAAAGGATGCACCAGTTCCTTGGAGTGAAACTAACAGATGAAGAGAATGGATCAAGGAGTGGAACAAAGTTGATTTTGTTCCTACTGCAGATGTTCTTGCTGAGAACCTGGCTAAAGCTGATGAAATGCTGATGAATGATGACTTCAAAGCACAGCTCAGAGTTACTGCATTGAGTACCAGGAACCTTCAAGGTCAACACTCAATAACTCAATCCAAGGTGGACAAAATTCAAGATACAGTGACTAAGCAAACCATGAATGTCACATTGGACAAGAAAAAGTTTTTTAAGCCAGCCTTTGACCGCATTGAGTATATAGAAAAGACTCAAGAAAAGCAGCAAGCTCAACTATCTGATATTTTAAAGAATCAAGCTGCTCTACAAAACCAACTCAATGAAATCCAAAACTCTGTGGAATTGCTTGTCTCCCTGCTTCTACCAGATGATCCCAAAAGGGGGGAGAAAGTAATTAAGTCCAAATGCACAACTGATCTACCACTGAAGGGTTAGGATGATGATAATGAAGACCAGGGAAACTTTGAAAGGAGTAGAGGTCTAAGTCAAGGCAGGGGTTCTTTATCAAGGGAAGCCAGAACTATAAGTCAAAGAACAAGTTCCGATATTAAAAGGATAAGTTCTGATGAACAAACTCCGAAACTTGATGAAGAGATCTCCAAAAGGCTGTTCCTAAAGGACAATCCAGTAATGGATACTGAAAGTCTGAAGGAAGAAGAGATTATACTGAAAGCTGAAAATGAAAAATCTAAGTCAAAGTTTAAAACTCAAGTCACAGTAAAGAAACCACCTAAGCCTAAGGGCATTGTGATCAAAGAGAGGACAAATACTGAGGCATCTAAGGCCAAGTCCAAATCACAGGTGGAAGTTGATCCTAGATTCAAGGGTAAGGCAAAAGTTGATGAATCTGTAAAGATATATATGCCAACCATGGATCTGGAAGCAAATGCTGATAAAGATACAAGTCTGATTTTGAACAAGAAAAGGAATATTTAAGCAACCTCTGACAGAGCTCAAGTTGTCTTGACATCATAAGAAAAGGAAACCTCTGACATTGCTCATGTTAAACCTTCCATAGTTCTACTACCTGGGTTTACTAAAGCTCAACAATCTGCTCAACCTATGAAGACTTCAACAAATGTTTTTCAGGGTAGATTGATCCAAGGGAAGGAAGCTAGAGATAAAAAAGGAATGGGTAATGTTGATGAGAAAAGAATAAACAACTCTACCTCAGTAACTACATCCCTTACTGAACCAGGATTAGAGACAACTCTAGAAAGACTAAATCAATTAGAGTCTGTATAAATGGTCTACAACTCCAAGCTGAAAGAAGACATAATGCTTTATTTTATGACAGATGGGAGAGTATTCCAGATAAGAAAGGATGCAATTCAGTTGAAGTATTATGAAGAACTGCAACATGTTTTATTTCTACTTCAAGTGAAGAACAGGTCAACAGATGGTGCTGCCAGATACTTAATATCTGATATTCAGAGGCAGAAGAAACTTTACTTTGTAAATTCTGACAGACCATACTATCCAAAGTACAGAGCTCACAATGGTGATTTAGTTGAGATGAAGCCCAATGCTGCCAAGATCACTACTTTTCTGGGTATTAAGGGTGTTGAATTTAATCTGGAGTCTGGCAAAGCTTATCTGATCAGACTGGATCAGGAGATAAGGAAAGGAAAGATTAATGATCTCAGGGCTGCTATCTTTCAGACAGGAGAAGATACAGTTGAACTTAAAGATGCTAAAAGGAGGATGATAAATGAACTTGAATATGCTGTGAGAACTCTTCTGAAGAACTATCTCATAACAACTCCTGACATTCAAGAGATCACACACTGAAGCCAAGTCGAGGACTACAACTGTTAAATTTTGAAGGATATACAGGCTAAAGCTGATGTCAGACTTTAAGGATGGTAAAAGCTACAAGGACTGTGAGTTGTAGTTATCTAGTCAAATTCTCATATGCATTTGTACTTAATGTTTTTAACATCATCAAATATCTATTGAACTTGTATATTATGTTAATTTACAAGTTGGGGGAGATTGTTAGATATATTTGTGATGTCATGTCTAATAATGATTTTTGTTTAGTTTTCAGATCTTGACTAACAGGACAAATCAGGACTTAACTGGAAATCAGTACTTATACTGAAGTCAGAACTTAAGATATCAGAACTTAAGATATCAGAAGATATTCATCAGAAGATAATATCAGGACTTAATAAGACTTTCAGATAAGGAAGGCGGCTGATTGAAGGGAAAGAAGATCAAGACTAAAACAAGAAGAGATATGCATGGAGAAGAATTTTATGAAGAATAGAAGACTTGGAGGAAAAGATAACTAATTGATATATTTTAGGATATAGAATTATATTCGATATCAATTAGAGATAATCTTGTAACTGTGTGGTATATAAACACAGCATAGGGTTTACACTAGAAGTATTATCATTATCGAGAATATTATTCATTATAACCCTAGCAGCTCTCATGATATTTGTTCATCACTGAGAGAGAACGGTTCCATTGCAATACTGTTTTGTTAATAAGATTATTCTTTGTTACATACTTGTGTTCTTAATTCGATTTGATTGTATTATACACTGTATTCAACCACCTTCTACAGTGTGTGTGACCTAACATTCTAAGTATACATGGTTTGTGTATTCGTCCCCGGGATGGGGTTAAAACTTTTAATTGAGGAAAATTTTCTAAGTACACATGGTTTGTGAATTCATCCCCGAGATGGGGTTAAAACTTTTAACTAAGTAAAATTTTTCGAAGTACACATGGTTTGTGTATTCTTCCCCGTAGTTAAGTTAAAACTTTTAACTAAGTAAGAATTTTCTAAGTACACATGGTTTGTGTATTCGTCCCCGAGATGGGGTTAAAACTTTTAACTGAGTAAAATTTTTTTAAGTGTGGGTGTGCGATCAATAATTGCAATGTGATCATAATGACAACATTATTTTAGACTGAATAAGCACGACATATTTCATTGCAAAATAGGTATCGAGAGTCGATTACATTCTAGATAGGGAAAATACGGATTTGTGTTTCTTATTATTCAAGAAAAACTATATAGCCATGTGCACCTTTCTACTGATAGAATTTCCTGAGATGAAGTCCATACCAGGTGTTCGGGACTTCGGTTCTGTTGAGGTAGTTTAGCTTGTAGGTTCCTGGACGGAGCACCTCTTTGACTATGTAGGGCCCTTCCCAGTTGGGTTGTAGCTTTCCTTGGTTGGTTGGGTCTGAAGCCTCGGTGTGCCGAAGTACAAGATTGCCCGTTTCATACTCCCTGATCTTTGCTTTCTTTGCGAAGTAGAGCTTTGTCCTTTCTTTATAGCTTTTCATCTTTTCTATAGCCCAATCTCTTACTTCATTCAGGAGCTCCAGGTTGGTTTTGAGGCCTTCAATGTTTGAGACTTCATCAAAGTTGGTAACCCTGTTGGAGGGGGACCCGATTTCGATCGGTATTCGGGCTTCGGTGCCATAGGCAAGCTTGAAGGGGGTCTCTCCGGTTCCAGTCCTGGGGGTGGTCCTGTAGGACCACATGACTTTCGTGAGCTCATCTGGCTAAGTTTTCTTAGATTCTTCCAACCTTTTATGCAAGCCCCGGAGTATGGTCCTATTGGTTACCTCGACTTGTCCATTTCCTTGAGGGTGTGCCATAAATGCCCTTTTGTGCTTGATCCCAAGCTCTTTCAAATACGCTTCAAAGTCAGATCCAACGAACTGTGGGCCACTGTCAGAGACTAAAACCACCGGGATCCTGAATCGCATAACGATTGAATCCATGAATTTGATACAATCTTGTTGATTGATTGTCCTCATGGCTTTAGCTTCTACCTATTTCGTCATATAGTCAATGGCTACCAGAATGTAGCGGAGGTCGCCTTTGGCCCGGGGAAAAGGGCCCATGATGTCTATGCCCCAAACGACAAATGGGATTGGAGATAACACTGATGTTGGCAGGCTCGGGCTTTGCTTGGGAACATTGCTAAATTTCTGGCATTGAGGGCATTTCTTGACATAGGCGATGGAATCGGAGTGAACTGTGGGCCAATAGTATCCTTGTCTGATGACTTTGTAGGCCAGAGCTTTGGCTGCCAGATGATCTCCGCAGATGCCTTCATGAACCTCTTGGAGACTGTAGTTCACTTCCTCCGAGTCTACACATCTCAAAGTAGGTGCCGAGAAGGTTCTTCTGTATAACTGATCATTTTCTAGGAAGAAATGGGCAGCCTTGTGCTTTAGGTATTTGGCTTTGTTCTGGTCTTCTGGGAGAATTCCTTCCCGAAGGTAGGCTATGTATGGGGTCATCCAGTTATCTGGACTGCTGATTGTTAGGTCCCGAATTATCGTAGAAGGGGGGGTTGAATACGATAATCACTAAATTAAAAATTCTTTCGAATCTTTAGCGGATAAAATATTTAGTGCTCGGTTAGTGGTTTCGTGTTCTTGAGAGGAATAGTGTTTGCAACGATAAAAATGAGGAACACAAGATATTCGGGGAAATATATATTCGTATATAAATCCTCTAGGATGTTGCTACACTCCGGTAAATAAATTAACCGACTACAATCTAAGAACAATAGTTCCTAGCTACTACAAAGATTTACAAATCAAATCATATACAATAATGTAGCTTTTGTTTGTACTAGGATTTAATTACCAGGTAACGATTATAATACCCCTAAGAATATACAAGAGTTAAATCGGGCATTATAACGTTACTCCGGTGAGAAGTTAAATGGATATTCAAGGTGCCGGAGCTTCTCTGTAAATCTCAGCTTCTTGTTTTATCAGCTCTCATAAACAGAACTCTTCAGATCTGCTGCAAAGTGTAGACTTTATCAATAAATTGTGTGGCTTAGAATTGAGTACTTCTGTGGCTACCAAACCTTTCTGTAGCGACAAGGGATGCAAGAGGGAGTAAATTTGATTGTGTGGCAACAGGGGGATGAAGGGAGGCCTATGGTGACTAGTTGTTAAAAGTAGTACATCCTTTACCAAAACAAAAACTTACTTACCACTTGTGTGGCGACCAGGGGGAAAACAAAACATGTCACCCCTGGTTTCCTTTTACTTGTTTTACTTTTTTCTTTTTTGTTTTCTTTTATTTTCCTTTGTTTTTCTTTTCTTTTTTTTGTTTTGTTTTCTATTTTCTTTTCTTTTTGTATTTTCTTTTTCTTTTTCTTTTTTTTTCTTTTTCTTTGTTTTTGTTTCTCTTTTCTTTTTAAGTTTAAATTGTAACTAAATTAATTTATAAAATAACCTTAAATATAACTTATATAAATAAACTAATTTAGATTTATAAAATAATCTTATTTAGAGTTTATAAAATAAATTATTTTAAGTTTATTAAATAAATTATATTAAAGTCCATTAAATAAATTTATTTAATTTAACAATTAAACTTTGAGCTTCGCCAGTCCCCTGAGCTGTTGAGCTGTATACCCCGCGCACCTCTTCTCGTACTTTAACATATAAATGTTCAATTCAAGTACGTTCCTCAACTTAACAATTCTTCTATAAATAATACCCAGATTCCTTTCACGAGCTGTTGACGCCTAGTGCAACTAGTCTGGTTCACAGACGACTAACCCAGATTCAGGTCTTCGTATTATAGCCTTAATTACATTGTTAAGCTTGCCTCAACTTTATTGCTTCAGACACTGATTGTCAATAAACAACTATACTCTCACTGGAATCCTTTCTGGTACTTTAGACAACGTCTTCATTAACCTCTGTCTATACCCTATCTTCAATTCTTCAAATTCCTATGCTTCGAACACTGTCTATCTTCAATCAATGCGAATACACTGAAATCTTCCGGTAGCACTTATATACTGAATCTTCAACAATTCTGAAACCCTGAATGTCTTTAACCTTTGTTCTTCACTGAGGCATGATCATATTAATGAACTTCTTTTAGTGACCTGTAGACAGACTTTAGGCCTTCTTCTAATCTTCTGATTCTTTGTATTTGCCTTGTCTTCATTCTTCCTGATTTCTTGTGTAGAGTAGTATTATTAACCTGTCATGTTCTAGTGTTATTATTGTGTTGAGTTATCACATAACTGTTCATACAGCTACGCAGTCTCACCAATAATCTCCCCCTATTTGATTGTTAAACTTAAAAAACAAATTAAATAGAGAGGGTAACTCAACTAACAACTAGAAAAAGTAATGTACCAAGACTTGTAAATAATGCTACTGGTTTTCAGGATCAAATACTGCATTTCCCGATTTCTTGAGTAACTGAAATCAAAGATGCTTGTTCCTCTAGCACTGAACTGGTCTTCAAGTAGTTTTATCTTTATTTCCTTGGTTTCTTCAAATCTCTGCCAGATAATACTTCTCAGTCTTGAAGTAATCATCAGCAACTTCTTTTGTACAACCACATTTCCTGTTGAGAAGCGCATATCTCTCTTGCTTCTCCCCTATGAGAATCAATTATTTAAATGAGATCACCTTCGTCTACCACCTCTCCCGTACAATAAGATCTGCAGATAAGAACTAATGGTACTCCCCTTTTGGAAAATATCTTCTCCTCTTATGAAGAATAGTGATGAACCAAACCACTTCTTCTGATTACTAGAAATCACCTTGTGTTTTACCACCTCTCCCATACAATAGGATCCGTAGTAACACACAACAATGGTGTGGTGTAGTGTACATGTGCTTTACCTTTTTCTTCCTTCCTGCTATTTCTCCCCTTTAGTTTAGGAATCCTCCAAACTATTATATAAGCTTGTATCTCCCCCTTAGAGAAGGAATGTATGTTGTTGTCTGAAGGAGTTCTCATATTTCACTTGGATGGAAAAGAAATAACAAGTCAGAGTCTGATCAATCATGTCCCCTTAAATGCTGCAAGAATGACTTCACTGTTGATCATCATGTTCACCAATCTTCCCAACTCCTTATACCTCCCAACTGTGAGATCACCAATTGTTACCAATTGTTAGCTCCCAAAGGTCCCGAAGTATTCTAATCCAATCTGTAAATGTTAGGTCCCTAAGAATTAGATTCCAATCATAAACAGATTCGAGACCCGAAGTATCAAGAACCATGTTTAGGGATAGGGAATGGAATATGGTGTTTCTGTCTTTCTTCCTCACTGTGAGTGTGTGATTCTGTTTTGTGTACCTCACAAGTGTTTCACTCTTCTCTCCACTCATGTTTACACTCATTCTCACAAGTGTATCACTCCTCTCATAGCTCCAAAATCCAGCTGTGCCTGCAAGGAAAATCACCTTAGCCATCCTTAAGGAGGTCATAGGTGGTGCAATAGGAGTTCGCAAATCCCCATCCTTGTTAGACTCGTCAGATGAATCTGAGTCATAATCTACAAGTTTCTAGTTTCCCTTTTAGGGTTCCAGATTTGAACTCTGGGAAGGTAAAAAATGATCCAAAGAATTTAGCATAAAGATCAAAGTTTCCTTCTAATGTCTATGAAGACATTTCCTTGTGACTCATCAGGTAATATCTGAATCATTGTCGACAAGTTGCCAATCTGCACCTATGTCAGATGCACTATCCGCAGATGCATCCAGGTTTATTAGTCCTGGGGAGGTAGACACTGACCACTGACTTATGGTCATTGGATCAATATCCTCTCCTAACACCTGTAAAGGCAATTGGTCCATTAAAGAACCTTGAACAATTGAATCTGACCGTAAGATGGTCGAAACTCTTATTTCCGTCAACTCATCCTTTGTGTGTGTTAACTTTCCTTGTGCATCAAGAATTGCTTATATTTGAGGTGGTGACACTACATCGGATACCCTGGCCGACAAGCGAATTTCAATAGATGCACCCTGTTGAAAGGATGAATCTAGTAACTATTTTGTGCCATTTCAGCCATTACATCTTTTTGAGAAGATGTATGGGGGCTAGCAGTTGTCTCGATTTAAATACTACTCATCTTTGTAGGAGACAAAGCTGCTGGGTTGACTTCAGAACCTTCCTTATGTGGTGCACTAAGGCACTTTCGCCCTCACACTCATTCATAATTCATTTTAGTGGTAAGAGAGTGTTGGTTGGTTTTGTTTCTGTGTTTGTCTTTACAGTCTAGGATAGAAGTTGTGGGTTTTCAACCTCATGACTATCAAATAAAAGAATGCCATTGGAGGCTGAACCTGCAGCATAGAGCATATGGAAATATAGAGATAAAATACACTTAAGATCTATAATGAATGAAAATTATGCATTTAATCTTTTGAGAGAAATGATGTACAATAGTGATTTCCAAAAGATTTTAATGAAATAAGAAATTACCAATCTAGAAAGAAGTTTGATTTTTCTCTTAAAACACTTCGAGTGCACAAGTCTGTTTTTATGCCTAAAAAGATAAATAATTTGATAAGACATAGACTGATGACCCAGCAGTAATAAGAAGAGAAAGAAAGATTTTTTCTTTCAATATGAATGAGTTTTTGTAAAAGCATTGATCACTTAAGGTAAAGTCTAAGCAATTCTCATTCATGTCAAAAGCTCCATAATCTTTCTTTATAAGATTATAATCAACAAAATTGTTTATTGATAAATAACCTTAATAAGTTTGACTATGCTGCTGATTTCAAATTGTAGTGAATCTGTCAGATATAGCAACTCATATAAATTCACTAGAAGTTAAAATCTCACAATTATCTGTAACAAAATATTAACAATATATCATTGTATGATACTTGTCAAGTACTTATATACTAATAATTATATTTCATCCTATTTTAAATATTAAAATAAGATATCAATGAATTAAATACCAATTATCTATCAAAAAGACATTAGCATTCAATTTCATATATCATACAATTGTTAACTCCTACCAACTATAATATCTCAAACAATATTGGTTCGATAAATAAAGCAACATTAACCAACATTGACTTGTTTGCAATCTTAGAAAAATATTCTAAGTTCCATATACTTTGATCCAATGAGTATTGCATCTATATCAAAGTTTTTAGGAATTTGCAAATAAGTATAAAAATTATTCTAACTTGACAACATATGGTTACTTCTAATAAAGCAAAATCCTCATTTACCATAGTTGTACTTCAAGAGATATTTTTACACTTTCTATATTAGTATAAGTGACTGAAGATAAGCACTGATTACTTAGAGGAGTTCTAAGTGATGTCATAAATACTAATACTTCATAATTAGTTCATAGTTAAACTCTTAACTAATATCATTAACTGATATAAGTGAAGAAACTACACACAACTAATCATGCTACAATTATGATTCTGATTTAAGTGAATTCTTGAGATGTAAACATTACTAAATTCACTAAAACCAAAATGTCATAATTAACTTATAACACATAAGTTACAATCAATATACTAGATATCATTTGTTGATAGTTTTAGTTATAATCAATCATGCTGCTTATTTATTTTAAGTTAGTTTGAATTATGGAGCAAATAAAATCATTGAATTGCTTCAATTTCCATAATCCAAACTATCCAAAATAAATATTAAATAAATATATACTAAATATCTATGAGTTAGATATTAGCACCTAAATATTTATAATTATCCTTGAATAATCACCAAAAGGATATATGACTTATATACATGGCAATCACCCTCTGGATAATTAGTAACTTTAGAAATACTTTCTAAGCATATAAAATATTGAGAGTTTTATACATATAACTTAGAAAATACTTCAACTTTCAATATCAGTGATTTTAGAAATAAGCATTGATTACTTAGAACAAAAATTTTAAATAATATCACTAATACTAAAAGTACCACAATTATTCGTACATGATACAAATAACTATGCTGCATATTATTTTAATATACTTCAAATTATGAGACTGATATGGAATTGAATTGTCTACAGTCATAATTTAAATCAATTAAAATAATATTCAAACTTAATGCTATAATACTTAACTACCACAAATGTATATGACATTGTAATCATGATAATCAAGATAGTAGCACTAAGTACGAGGTACTGGATTACTGATAAATTCACAAGTCCTTTAAATATTGAAGATTTAATACTTGTGAACTTATATAACGAATTCTTTATAGATGGGATTTCCAACTAATATGCAATGAATGATATCCCACACTTACAAACCGGTCTTGAAAATTAACTTTAACAAGTGATTTAATAAATGTTTCTGTCAGTAATTCTTTGACTAAAGACATGTTCTCGAATTAAATGATACCTGGTGTGAAGGTGCCTTGTCATAGAGTATTCCACATTGTTGTTGGATTTGAAGTTGTTTCTTATCATAACAAGAAACCAATCTTCTTCCACGAAGTTGACAGCTTCCTGAGATGTTTCTCCTGTCACTTAAGTTGACAGCTTTAGAGATGCTTCTCCTGTCTTTCTTACAACCTGCATAATCTATATCTATATAGCCAAACATGTTAAGCATAATATTTTTAGGGTACTTTACTCCAAGAGTTGGTAGTCCCTTAAGATATCTAATAATCTTGTTAATAGCTATAAGATTGAATTCTCTAGGATCCACTTGGAACCTTGCACATTGGCATCTTGAGAACATTACATGTTGTCTATTAGCATTTGAGTATAAGAGTGAGCTCGTCATACCTCTATAGCTTGTCATTATACCTGAGTTACACTGATCAAGCTTTAGTGGTTTCTGTTGGTAGTGGTCTTGGCATGTTCAGAATCTTCCAAAATTTTACATCTTCAGAAGATCCTTATACTTACTTTATTGCCATCATCCTTTTGGTTTACTTGTACTCCTAAAAGAATTGTTCTTTTGGCTTGCTTGAGCTCCTAAAAGAATTATCCTAATGGCTTGCTTGAAGTAATTCCAAAAAGAATTGTAACCTTTCCAATATGCTCCTCCATACCTACTCTGCAAATTCTTAGCAAATAATCTTGCACAAATTTTTGTTAGTAGACCAACATATAACATTATCATTATATCAGAGCACATATTTAACATTATGTTTGTGCCTAGTGATAAGAGAGTTATTAATATGACGACTCTACTAGTTCATATTAAACTGTAACTTCAGTTAGAGTGCCATACCATGTCCTTGACGATTGCTTGAGTAGTATACTAGTTCATAACAACCTGAAGTGAGCTTGTGAAGAAGAGATATCCGTAGTCCAATAGATCTGCAACTGCAAAGTCCATGAACTGTTGTGCATTGACTTCCTCTTTTAACTTACCAACCAGGAGTGCACTTGTACACATCTACTAGAGTCCAATTCCAAGTGTAATGTGCATCATGTGCCTGATATGTCATGATATCCTCAAGTCTCGTCACTGGTGCTTTCTGTTAGATACTGCTTCCTGATAATAACCTAGCATCCAGTTTGGCCTTGTCCCTCGTAACAATGCCATCATCATCCAGTTTGACTTCTGGTTATCCTTGTACCAATTACAATATTGTCATTTGGTTTGGATACCAGCTTCTCTACAATCTTCTTGCTGGCTGATTGAGTTCATTTTGCTTTGTAATCACCCAATCAATCCGGATCTATCAGAGCTTCTGTAACTTTCTTAGTTTCTTCCTTAAATATAAAACTAGAGAAATAATCATTCATACTTAATAGCCCTGCTAATCATTACTCCGCCATCTAGATCACTTAAGAACTAGACTCTGGGAATAGACTTGACATCAAACCCTTTGTCTCAGCAGATATGTTCTTGTTGTGTCCTATGAATTTTCAATGTGGTGTTGTGTCTGACTAGTTGGTCCTTCTTTTGCTCCCCCTAAGCTGTTGTTGGGATTTACTGAAAATCCTTACCCTTGCTTACTAGCTTCATTGAAATAATGAGTTGTATTATACATTGCCATTCCACTGCTTGGATATGAATCATCAATACCATCAATTTCTCCTTTAACAGCTTGGAGCATAGAGTTGTTGAACTGTGCACTTAGACTTTCAATTATCTTCTGTTGATCAACCACAAATGCCCTGTAGGTTGTAGACTCCACTGAGTAGCCATGGAAAATATCCTAACTATACAACATTCTCTCCAAACACTTTGAGATTATCCAGTATTTGCTTCTGTTGGCCATTAACTCATTAGTGGTCTTCATGTATACATCCTGATCAAGGCTTGATCTAACTTGCTGCAAACTGTATTGACTGCTCCAGCCCTTTTGTATTTAGGAAGTCTTGATTAGCTTGATATTTCCTTTATAGCTATAATCAAGTTCTGGTTTTTCCTTTTTACCACTCCATTCTGACACGGAGCTCCCAGTGCTGAATATGTCTCTACAGTTGCTTCCAGTTTGATCTCCTGATATGATCAATCACTATCTGTGATGTCTTGTCTTGCGAATACACGAACAACAACTTTGTTTCATAAGAGTAGTCAACTACCATCACTAAGGTATATCTTTACTTGATGTGATGTCGTCTTTGACTTCTCTTTCTGACATGCCTCACATTTACCATTTTCTGAATTCTAGATGAGGCAGTCCTCTCACTAACCACTTTTCACAAAAGAGTTCCTTGAGTTGATGTTCAAGGGTGAGAGCTTCTAATGCCATAGCTAAACTTTTTGTTAGATGAAGCTTTACAGTAGAAACTATTGATTTCACCTTTCCTGGTAGTCTAGCCACGAGCATATCCTTTTCTTACTCTAAGAGAGCAAGCTTCTCAATCTTCCTGCTCCAGATGAGACACTAATCCTTCTTTGAATTGACAATTTATCCTTTGATGCAGAACTGTCTGATAAGAGGATCCGTGCCTTGATTTTCCAGCAAGAAGTTGCTTCAATTGTTATCAATGACTCTAATGATTAGTTGTTATCAGTGATACCAATTGTTCAACTCATGATGACATCCCTTTTTCTGTATAGCTTGTCCCGTAATGAAAACCTTTGCTATCATCTCCAAAGATTATTGACGGAATAGCTTTTATTGATCACATTTGATTGTGAGGCTCTTTCATTGATCATATGCCTTGAGTATGAATTACCAATAATACATATGAATCAATTGACCTGTTATGTCCTGCACTCACAAATGGATCAACAGTTCTTGGTACCCAACTTATCAGTTTGGGTCCAGATGGATTAGAGATATTATTATAAACAGAGATAACAACAGCTGCAACCTTATTATGTTAATTCTTATCTTTGACTGACCATTTTCTCCATTTTAATACCCTTGACAGATTTGTCTTAGGCTAGGGGATAAATGGTTCCAACCTTACATAAGGAGGACTAACAGTCTTTGCCCTATTGTGATCCTAAACATGCTTCTTCTATAATTAATGCAAGTACTAAGAGATGCATTCATGGCATAAAGATAAGCAAGCATTGTATTAGAAATACATGGCATTCATTCAGAAACATTACACATAAGAATTAAGCAAGATAGACATGATATTGAACAAATAGAATTAACAAATCAATCACTAATTCTATCTAGTCTAATCATGTTGATATATCTCATCTAGCTATCTCAATCCAATTATAAAGTAATACATCTAAACAAACAATTCAGGTCAGATGAATAACTCACATTGTAATAAGATGCAGAGAGTACGCATAAACAAAGGTCTTATATGCTGGAAAAACATGTACCTCACTAAAGCTATTAATCATGTTCAACAAATATTCAAACAATTATTTAAGATCATCTAATGTAACATGCACAAGTTAAACATCAATCCTAGTTATCAGAAAATAATCTAGTGAACTAGTTCAGCATTATCTATGTGTGATGATATCATGCTTGTGCGAGGGTTAATTATTTGAACACTAAGATCTTATCATGCATTGAATATTGAGAGCAAAGTATTGCAGTGGTTCAAGAATTTGAAACATGAGATATGTGAGTTGGACCATCTTCAGAGATTGCTATGAAAGCAAGATATTCATGATTCTCGTCATCTGATCCATCCAAACTCTTTCCCGTGCACTATAAGTTTTGACTGGCTGCTTCCTTAAGAAAACATTCCACCTTTGTCTCAGCTCTTCAACTGAATTCCTATTCATCTTTGTTTGTCAAGCTTCTTGTTATGTTGTAGCAAAACCCTTGATAGTTACTTGACACATATATATTGTCATAACTGTAGCTATCAAATCTTGTTTATGTCCCATTCTCAGTCTTGTAATCACCCCTTAAACTGAATCTATAAGAATCTCTGCTTCGGAATAGATAGGCTTGATCCTTGGATGTAGCTTATGTATTCCTTATGAATCTGATACGACCAAACTTCCCTGACAAGTGAAACACTGCCTTGACGTCCAGTCCCTCAAGTACTTCTACCTAAGCTTCTTCTGGTTCAACTATCAGTGACTCCTACATTCTGTCCCGAGATTCCAATTATACTGCATGTAACTGAGATGTTTGTTTGTCCCCACTATTCTCTCTGACCTCCACAATTCCTGCCTGTATTATCTCATTGATTCCCGGATAAATATAGCACAGGTACAAACCACTGTGTGACTGTATAATCTGGAATCATAGAGTTGTCTTAAAATCTCCGAGAAAAATTGTATCCGCAGAAATTTTATTCATTTCCTGCGTCTGAAAACCCAGTGGTATCCTATGGAGTAAGCCTTTGAGGAAGTTACACAATTTTCGTCTGTAGGTCTTGAAATCAATTTTGTTGGAGTAAGAAAACCATTTCTTCGAAAGATTAAAATCCACTTTAAAAGCCCGGAGGAATTTTGAGTCTACCTATACTGAGTGCCCTTAATTTAATATTTATGAAAAATTTAAATTTCCAATATTTTTAATTTTCTTAGAAAATAATTAATCAAAAATAAATATTTACGTAAAATCTAATTTTCAAGAATTTTGAATTTTCTTAAAAATTAAATAAAATGTAAATTATTATTTAAGAAAAATTTAAATTTAAGAGTTTTAAATATTTATGGAAAAATAAATTAATCAGAAATAAGAATTGGTAACTACTCTGCACACACAGGAGAACTGATTTTTGCATTTGAAAATTTTAATCTCAATAAATTTATACTCTATGGCGACCAGGGTATGCAGAGGGGACAATTTGGTTATTTCTCTGGCGACTCCAGTGTGCACCTGTACAAGCTTCTGTGTATTTTCAAATGACAAAAAAAAACAAGTCGTCTGTGGCGACACCTGTATGGCGACTACTAACAGATTCTGTTGCGACGAGTAATACCCAGGAGCTGCTCAGTTAATTTGTAGGCGCGTGAGTGCAAAATCAATTTTGTTTTATTTCTTCGCACGTGAGTTCGGACTGATTTCTAGCTGCCAAGCAAATCCCGCGCAGTTGTGCACAACCTGCAGTCTGCACCTTCTGTTTTGTGTGTGACCTATTAGTGCGCGTGTGACTTTAGTTACGCACAGGAGCTTAAATGGTGTACATGTACAAAACAATTCAAGCTAATTCTATTTGCAGCCAAACCAACTTAGAATATAAATGGTAGCTAAAATAAACAAGAAACTGGCACGGATTTTATAAAATAAAATGTCCCAAAAAATTAATTTAAGTTAAAAATTTTATTTACTAAAATTTAAATAATAAATTTATTTAACTCAAATTTATAAAATAAATTTATTTAAATTAAGTTCACAAAATAAACTTATTCAAGTTTAAATAATAAACTCATTTAAATTAAATTTATAAAATAAATTTGCTAAATCAAATTTATAAAATAAATTTATGTAAATTTAAATTAATAAAATAAATTAATTTAACAAGGTCTCTTGTCAATTTGAGTTCAAACAGTTTCTACACTCCGAACTGCACTGGCTGAGGATCCTGATTTGTGTATCAATCAGTCAGCTCTGATACCAATTGTTAGGTCCCGAATTATCATAGAGGGGGGGGGGGTTCAATACAATAATCACAAAATTAAAAATTCTTTCGAATCTTTAGCGGATAAAATATTTAGTGCTCGGTTAGTGGTTTCCTGTTCTTGAGAGGAATAGTGTTTGGAACGATAAAAACGAGGAACACAAGATATTCGAGGAAATATATATTCGTATATAAATCCTCGAGGGTGTTGCTACACTCCGGTAAATAAATTAACCGGCTACAATCTAAGAAAAATAAAGTTCCTAGCTACTACAAAGATTTACAAATCAAATTCTATACAATAATCTAGCTTTTGTTTGTACTAGGATTTAATTACCGGGTAACGATTATAATGCCCCTAAGAATATACAAGAGTTAAATCGGGCATTATAACGTTACTCCGGTGAGAAGTTAAACGGATATTCAAGGTGCCGGAGCTTCTCTGTAAATCTCCGCTTCTTGTTTTATCAGCTCTCCTTTTTTAGGAGAAGATGATAAAAAGAACTCTTCAGATCTGCTGCAAAGTGTAGACTTTATCAATAAATTGTGTGGCTGAGAATTGAGTACTTCTGTGGCGACCAAACCTTTTTGTGGTGATAAGGGATGCAAGAGGGAGTAAATTTGATTGTGTGGCGACAGGGGGATGGAGGGAGGCCTGTGGCGACTAGTTGTTAAAACTAGTACATCCTTTACCAAAACAAAAACTTACTTACCACTTGTGTGGCGACCTGGGGGAAAACAAAACATGTCACCCCTGGTTTCCTTTTACTTGTTTTACTTTTTTCTTTTTTGTTTTCTTTTGTTTTCCTTTGTTTTCCTTTTCTTTTTTTTGTTTTGTTTTCTATTTTCTTTTCTTTTTGTATTTTCTTTTTTTTTCATTTCTTTTTCTCTTTTTTTTTCTTTTTGTTTTTAATTTTTTTGTTTCTCTTTTCTTTTTAAGTTTAAATTGTAACTAAATTAATTTATAAAATAAATTTAAATATAACTTTTACAAATAAACTAATTTAGATTTATAAAATAAACTTATTTAAAGTTTATAAAATAAATCATTTTAAGTTTATTAAATAAATTATATTAAAGTCCATTAAATAAATATATTTAATTTAACAATTAAACTTTGATCTTTGCCAGTCCCCTGAGTTGTTGAGCTGTGTACCCCGCGCACCTCTTCTCGTATTTTAACATATAAATGTTCAATCCAAGTACTTTCCTCAACTTAACAATTCTTCTATAAATAATACCCAGATTCCTTTCACGCGCTGTTGACGCCTAGTGCAACTGGTCTGGTTCACAGATGACTAACCCCGATTCAGGTCTTCATATTATAGCCTTAATTACATTGTTAAGCTTACCTCGACTTTATTGCTTCAGACACTGATTGTCAATAAACAACTGTACTCTCACTGGAATCCTTTCTGGTACTTTAGACAACGTCTTCATTAACCTCTGTCTATACCCTGTCTTTAATTCTTCAGATTCATATGCTTCGAACACTGTCTATCTTCAATCAATGCCAATACACTGAAATCTTCCGGTAGCACTTATGTACTGAATCTTCAACAATTCTAAAACCCTGAAAGTCTTTAACCTTTGTTCTTCACTGAGGCATGATCATATTAATGAACTTCTTTTAGTAACCTGTAGACAGACTTTAGGCCTTCTTCTAATCTTTTAATTCTTTATATTTGCCTTGTCTTTATTCTTCCTGATTTCTTGTGTAGACGTAGTATTATTAACCTGTCATGTTCTAGTGTTGTTATTGTGTTGAGTTATCATGTAACTGTTCATACAGCTACGCAGTCTCACCAACACTGATGCATAAGATCTCGACCCGCTCCGTGTTAGTTGTCCCGAGTTCTTCAAAATAGACTAAACTACTGAGGTCCGAAACGTTCTATATGAGCTTGGATAGCTCATCCGCCTTGGCATTTTCTTCTCTATTTATATGGAGGATGGTGGTATTGGGGATGGTCTCTAGAATACCTCATACCCTTTCTTGATATTGTGCCAATTCGGGATCTTTTGCAATATACTCTCCACTGGTTTGCTTGACTACGATCTGAGAATCACTATAAATGACCATCTTGTTTACTCCGAGAGATTTTGTTAATCTGAGCCCAGAGAGGAGTGCCTCATATTCAGCTTGATTGTTTGTTGCTTTGAAGGTGAAGGTTATTGCTTGTTGAATGGTGAACCCTTCCGGGCTGATAAGAATGAGGCCAGCTCCGGATCTCTCGGCCGTTGATGAGCCCTCCACGTAGAGCTTCCAGGAGCTTGGGCCCGGGTTGGCATCTTCATATGCAGGTCCGCTGGGCGCAGGTGGTT
This sequence comes from Apium graveolens, assembly GCF_009905375.1. Lineage (NCBI taxonomy): Eukaryota > Viridiplantae > Streptophyta > Magnoliopsida > Apiales > Apiaceae > Apium > Apium graveolens. The sequence goes on along the minus strand of NC_133651.1, from coordinate 65,574,242 downwards.
GCTGCTCCGGGAAGGTGCATTTCATGACAAATTCTGCCAGGGCCTGGACCTTTATTGCCATTCGTGGCACAAATTTGATGTTAAACTGACTCAGTTCAATGGCCCAGTTGACCAGCCTCCTGGACGCGTCCAGCTTGTGAATGATTTTCCTTAGTTGGTAATCTGTGACCAATCTAATTTCTCGGCCTTGGAAATATTGCCTTAACTTCCTGCTAGAGTGCACGAAGGCCAAGGCGAATTTTTCCAAGTTTGGGTACCGAGTCTCGGCTTCTTTGAGGACTTGGCTAACATAGTAGATGGGGCTCTGGGTTCCTCCTTCTTCCCGGATGAGAGCAGAAGAGACGGCTTTGGGGCCAGCGGTGATGTAAAGAGACAAAGGTTCTCCGGGCTTGGCTTTTAATAGCACCGGGGGGTTCATCAAATTTTGTTTAACCTCCTCAAAAGCGGTGTGGCATTCCGGGTCCAATCAATCAACTTCTTGTTCCGGGCGCCTTTTAGGAGTTCGAAGAATGGGAGACATCTTTCTACAAGCTTTGGGATGAACCTGCGTAGAGCCGCCAGGCATCCTACCAACTTCTAGATGTCTTTCTGAGTGTGGAGTATCTTCATTTCCATTATGGCGTTGATTTTTTTCGGGTTTGCTTCGATCCCCCTTTCGCTGACTAGGAAGCCCATGAATTTGCCTGAAGGTACTCCGAATATACATTTCTCTGGGTTCAGCTTCATGTTGTACCTCCTCAAGTTGTCAAAACACTACTTGAGGTCTTTGATGTGATCCGAGATTGTGATTGACTTGGAGATCATGTCGTCTACATAGGATTCCATGTTCCTCCCCAGTTGGCTTTTGAAGATGGTGTTCATCATTTTCTGGTATGTGGCCCCGATATTGATGAGCCCGAAGGTCATCATGATAAAAGCGTAGACTGCCCGATGGGTAATGAAGGATGTTTTAGTGATGTCTTCGGGATTCATGCGGACCTGGTTATACCATGAGAAGGCTTCCATAAAGATGAGCATAGTGTGACCCGAAGTCGCGTCGATAAGTTGATCGATATTTGGGAGGGGATAAGAATCTTTTGGGCATGCAGCGTTGAGTCTTGTGTAATCAACACACATTCTCCATTTCCCATTCGGTTTCTTGACTAACACGACATTGGCGAGTCACTCGGGGTACTTGATTTCGCAGATGATATCGGCCTTGAGCAACTTTTCTACTTCTTCGTCTATAGCCAGTTGCCGCTCTGGGGAAAAGTTTCTCCTCTTCTATTTGATCGGTTTCTTCGGCGGGTCCCCATCCAGACTATGCATCGCTAAGGACTGCTCTATTCCGGGCATGTCCTCCGGTGTCCATGCGAACATATCTGCGTATTCTTTTAGCAGCAGGATGAGTTCTTGTTGGAAGGATGTCTCTAAACCTTTACCAATTTTTAGCTTCCGGGTGGGGTTCCCGGGCTCTAACTCTACCTCCACGGTCTGTGCAGCCGGTTCCACCTTTGTCTTTTCCCTTACTTCCATAAATTTCTGTATCCGGGCATCAACATTGGTTACGCCGTACTCTGAATCCTCTATCATGTTAACATCCAACCTTGGCCTTTTGCTGAGATGTTCATGATGTTTTTTGCGGCTTTGGCCTATGGGTAAGGCCATTGCCTTCTTCCTATTTTTAGGTTCGGTTTTTGCCATCACTAGGGCCTGCCCATAGCATCTTCCGGACATGTCCCAGTCCCCCTTAAGCTCTCCGACGCCTCCCGGGGTGGGAAATTATAACTTTAGGTGAATTGTTGAAGGGATGGCCCGGAGCTTGGTGATATTGGGCCTCCCCAAAATCATGTTGTAAGAGGATGTAGCACTTATCACGTAGAATTTCATAATATGAGAGACTTGCTGGGGTGCAGTGCCAAAGACCATGGGGAGATATATTATTCCGCGGATCAAGATCATATTATTTCCGAATCCGTAGAGGGGGTCTTCATGGCATTGGTCCATACGAAGGTGTCCCAATTTTATCATGTTAAGTGTGTGCTCAAAAATGATGTTAGCCGAGGAGCCATTATCAACTAAAATTCTTTTTACCTCATTGTCGGCGATGTCGAGAGTCACGACTAGGGCTTGGTTGTGTTCGGGATCTAGGCCCTCGTAATCAGTGTTAGAGAAATATATGGGTTCATCTTCAAAGGACTGGATCATCATGACATCACTGTCCATGTCTGGGCTTGGGGCGGAGAGGAGGTTCCCCCGAAGATCATGTCGATCACGTGCTTGCCGCTATTAGAGGCCTTATCTTTGTCACTAAGTCTTCTTTGCGGATACTGGTTCATGTTGCCCTTCTTGATCTGGTCTTCAATAAACATTTTGAAAGAGAAACAGTTTTCCGTGGTATGACTATGATCCTCATGATACCCACAATGTTTATCTCGCGCCCTATTTTCTGGAGGTGCCAGTAATGACTTTGGAGGATAGTAGAAAGGTTTCCCTTTGACCTCTCTTAAGATATCAGCCCGGGGTCGGTTGAGAGGTGTCCATTCGGGCTCTGGCATAGGCTCTCTCTTGGGCTTGGGTTTCCTTTCAATCCTTTGAGGTCTGAAGTAGTTGTCCCGGGGTGGGGTTCCCTGAGACTGCTGTACGTAATTGGTCTGCCTGTCTGCCTTGTACCTCTTTTCTTTTCTGTAGGAGGAACGACACTCCGGGGACTCATCATCATCCCAGATTCGCCTATTCATCTTCATGGAAGTGAGGAAGTTATTTTCCTTGATAAATTTTGAAGCCATCGCATAAGCAGAAGCGAGGGTTTGGGGCTCTCTATGGATCAGGTCTTTGACGTAGCCCTCGCACGAAACCGGGTGAAGGTTTTGCCAAAAAATATTGACGGCTTCTTTCTCCTCGAGGTTGGAGAGCTGGTTGGATGCCTCTTGAAACCTCTTGATGAATTTGGGCAATGTTTCTCTGCTTCTTTGTTGAATGGTTTCTAAGTGGCACATCTGGAGCTCGTTCATGCGGTTCTCCCGAAATATCTTTAAAAACATTTCCTGAAAGTCTCTCCAGGAGTCGATGCTCTGAGAGGAGATTCTGGTGAACCATTTCTGTGCCCCTCCCTTTAATGTTGAAGCAAAGAAACGGCACTTGGTGAGGTCGTTGTAATCGTATATATTTAAGATCTGCTCAAAGTAGTTTAGATGCTCTTCGGGATCAGCAAGTCCGTCAAAAGAATCAAACTTGAAGTGTTTAAGGCTGGGTTCCATGGGGGTGGACTCCAGTTTCTTGGTAAAGGGCGTGGCCGCCGCCCGGACTTCCACGTCTCCCTCAACTTTTCTTTTGAGATCCCTAAGAGCCCGGGCCATCTGCTCTTGTTTAGACTCTTTCTTTTGCTCGGAGTCTGAGGAGACATGAACTCTGCGTGTCTTTTTTTTGTTTCGCCTCCTCCTCCTGAATCCTTTTTTCAATGTTAGCCTTAGCCTTGTCCTGTTCTTCCTTCCGGATACGATCCCAGAGTTCAGCTCTCTTGATTTTGTCTCGGGCATCTTCTGATGCCCTCTTGGTTTAACCAATTTGGTCCAAGAATGAGCCCCGAGATTCTTCGGAATGCTCCTCTTGGTCTTCTGGACGGGTTATAGGGGTCATGTGATTTTTTTCTTTCCATAGGTCCACAGCTATTTGGATTTGCTTCGGGGTCATGTTTCCCCATGGGTTCGCAGAAGCTTCTGCCTACTTGTGGGCCGCTTTCTCGATGGTTATCCTCTGGTCTTCGGGCTGGAGTTGAGATGAAGTACGAGTTATGGGGGTCTCCTCTTCTATCTCATCCATCTTGCCATCCCTGGGCGGGACAACGGTGGGCTGAATGGTTCCCGAAGCCGATGTTTTACTCTTTCTTGTGGCCATTTTTACAGAACAGAGTACAGGAAAAAATATCACAAGTACAACAAGGTGTGTGACTGTATTGGAACGAAAGACACAAAGAATGGGTTGTAAAGAGAGTGAGGGTATTGTCCTTACTTGGGAGGGGGTTTTCATGATTTTTAAAGCTGTATAACGTAACTGGAAATGGCACCACACCACCGGAGGTTCGTCCCCTCCTTCTAGCACCAATTATAACTCTGTTTCTTCCTGGGTCTTCTCCTCTCTCACGTATGCTCGGGCCCTGTCCACGTGGAGGATGATGTGCGGTTAACCTGCTACGTAGGGGACTTTACAAAACAGAACCGGAGGGGGGGCTGTGTCCCCATGATAACTCCGGTGTGAGAATAACAATGGGGTTTCTTGAAGAAGAAAAAGAGGGAAGAAGGAGCTATTCAAATATATGTATAGTGGTGTGTGTATAGGTGTGTAGCAGTCAAAAATATTTCTAACCTCTAAAACCCTTTTCTTGGGTCCTTTTATAGGCTCCCACATTTAAAGTTTTAGGGGTTTGTACCTCATTATCCTAGCCCTTGATCATTCTTGGTTGGTGAGTGATAAGACGGTTTGGATGGACTATGGGGCCCGGATGTCCTTCTTCTACCAGTGTTGTCTTGGAATCCTTACATATGGATGGTTAAGATGCAATTGTTCCATTTTTAGTAACATGAGACAGTTAACATTTTTGTCTTGTGCCACGTGACCCAGGGACCACCCCGGTTTGGGCCTGAGGTGTTTTTTATCTGGGCTCTTGATTCACTTTATTTGAGCTTGATTATTTATAGCCTATCATTTGCCTCCCACTCCCTTATGTGGGTTCTCCCGGATCGGGGAGTAGTCTTCTTTTCCGGAGTTTGTGTTATGACATGCGTGACTCTTAGAAATTTTTTTGCATGCTTCTTTGATTTGTGGCCCCTAGCCCCGGGGTGTTTTTGGGTACAAGTCCCCGGGGTTGTGTTTGGTTAGGCCTTTTGAATTCTGTAACTTGGGGAATTTTTGCATGTTTTCTTTGACTTGTGACCCCTAGCCCCGGGGCGTTGTTGGGTACAAGTCCTCGGGATTGTGTTTGGTTAGGTCCTTTGAATTCTGTAACTTGGGGAATTTTTGCATGTTTTCTTTGATTTGTGGGCCCCTAGCCCCGGGGTGTTGTTGGGTACAAGTCCCCGGGGTTGTGTTTGGCTAGGCCCTTTGAATTCTTTAACTCTGGAAATTTTTTGCATGTTTTCTTTGATTTGTGGCCCCTAGCCCCGGGGTGTTGTTGGGTACAAGTCCCCGGGGTTGTGTTTGGTTAGGCCCCCTTTTTTTGGGCTGCTAGGTACCAATGTGACAAGTGCACAGTGTTTTGTCATTTTCTCCAGGGTGTCAGGCAGCGGTTCAGCTTCCTGTAGGAGTATATGTATACATATATATGTATATACAAAACGTTGCAGTTGTTTCCCCCTTTTTCTCCTCAAAAGCCGCGCCTGTTAAATAATTATGGTGGTTATTATGTTTTTCTTAATTTGCATGGTGATTGATAATATATATGAGCTAGAGTTTCTTAATTTTGAATGGATTTCAGAATTATTAGAATACTGATACACGAATCGTATATGCTATAGTTTCCATGCGTGTTTGCAAGTTCATAACATGATATTGCTATGCAATTAAATGAAATGGCTACATAGATATGACCCTTCAAGATGGAACTTGATTATTTGGTGATTAATTTTTAATCATTGTTGAGTGATGAGAAAGTATTAATTATTCTTGTTTAATCTTTAATAATGGAGTTATATCACAAACTTATAATACTGGATAAATAGAGGTCTTACCGCGTATCTATTTAATTGAAGAAAATATACTACAAGCAGAGGTTTGTGATAATAAACATGATGCAAACTATGTAGTTCTAAACATCTTATTTTTAATAAATTTATTTGTTAATTAATGCTTTTAGTCTATATGGAGACTTTGGAAAGCTATTAAAGGAGTCATAAGTTGTTTTATTATGTAATGTGTCTCGTTAGTTAACAATAGTTTGACTGGAAAATTTTGTTCTAGTATTCTCACTTGTGCTACACTAGATATTAGGAAGTAATATGTTTGTTGTTAAACAATGTGACGAGTTGTGCAACTGAAGTGAACCAGATATACAATTGCTCGGGATTCTCCACATTAAAAAACCTAATGGGCCTGGAGTACAGGTTATGGGTCGGCACAGAAATTATATTTTTCTGGTTGGGATTTTCCTCCAGACAAATAGTAATTTCACGTGTTGGTGTCGGTCTGCTGCGGCAGTGACACACGAGCCTATTATAGTGATCCATGTGATACTGAATACGGCGAATACTGATATCAGCTATTTATGCTGAACTTCGGAGAGAATCCGAAAAATTGTTAACCCTAACACATCAGTTGATCAAGGATCACTGAATGTCGGTTTATTGAAGATTTATGTTCTTCCTTGGGCCTCTTTTGGTTGTGTCAGTAAGTGAGCCAGAAATGTAGGTTCGTGTGAACCATGTAAATATTATAGAGAAATTCGGTAATTGAATTTCTAATGATAAGAACTACGGGAAGTTATTTAAACATGATATTAAAATCTTATAGGTTTTAATAAATGACGTAAAACCTGCTCAGATGAGAGGTAGTGACACGATATGTGTTTGCTTTCTGGTTTGATAGTAAAACATTTGTCACCCGTACTCATAATCGAGTCAATATTAAAGCTAAATAGAGAGATGTGTGCTCTATAAGCTCAAGGGTAAAACTAACTTAATACAGATAATTAAGATGGTAGTGAATAAATTTAATGAAGAATAATCACTGGGAAAATTTTGTTTGCAACGTGAATATTCATGAGGTCGTTGCACCTTACTCGCATTAATTAAATGGAGTAGATGCTAGCTTGAGTTGTGCTCTGAGGGAGATGCAAAACGATTGTGATCAGCTCAGACTGTCACTGAATTTGAGGATATTAGTTACGAAGGGCTAATCGTTCCTTAAACTTGATACCACAGAAGGAAATAATTAAATTTCCTATTAGTTTTGGAATGTTTTCTGACATTCTGTGAAACATTAAAATTGTGGGGGTATCTAGAATAGAAAATTATTGAATTTTCTATGAATAGTAGAATGTAATGAAACATTCTTGAAAATAATTGAAACGTGGGGGTATCTCAAAACTTGATACCAATACCTCTGTTGGTAGCATGAGATCCAAAATCAATTGAGATATTTTGGATGGATACATAGACAATGGTTGAGTCTAATAATATCCGATATATGAATCTAATTTTTGAGATTCGTAAGAATACTATTACAGAGTTTAGAAATGCTTATGCGATAATCTAGTAGTTCCTAGTAGACCTGTAATTAAAATTCATCTAAATGAACTTACAAGTTATTGGATGAATGTGAGGATGAACCTGTAGAGAGCAAAAGACTTAGGTAATTGCTAGTCCCGAATGTCTTGATAATTTGCTTGAAGGTAAACCTGTAAATTTAATAGAAGCAATGCGCTTCTCGTATAATTCCTTGATCAGTGAATATATCAACATAAAGTTTGACTATTATTAAGAAGTCAATAAATCAATATTTTCTAGCACGTGTACTAGAAAATGGATTGTGTATGTTCTCTCTATGTCCTTTGTGGGGGAAAGGATGTTAAGAAATAGAGAGAGTGGTGCTGTTTGACAGATTCTTGTTTAAAAAATATATGGATCTTCTTACGAGATAAAAGCATTAACGCCCAAATGAATTTTCAATTAGGAAAATATATGTGGGTCTGAAGGAAGTAAAATTTCAGACTGATAATAAAAGATTACAGTCAAAAGTGATGATCTTATATAATTTATGAAATATTCTTGAGTTTTGAGAATAAGGTTCATTAAGATGATACTAAAATTATCATATTGTGAAATTTAAAAGTGCATCAATGAACATTGAGACGGTCTTTCTAAATAGATATTTGGAGAAATATCTATTTACGTGAACCTCGGGGTTGCTCTAGATAAAGCAAGAGTAGAAAGTCTGTATTTTCGGTGATCATGTTGATTGAAACAACATAGACACAAAATAATGGCATATTAAATTTGATATTGATGTGATAAGCAATGGCTTCAAATAAATGACAATGTTGCCATTTTGAGGACGCTCAAAATTGGTTACTGTGTGAATAAAGATTGCCAGTTTAAGGATGCTTAAACTCGGTAATGATGCAAACTGAAATTGCTGGTTTTGGGGATGCTAAAAACTGGTAATATCAATAACAAGTGGAAGCCTTGAGTAATAACTAGTAAAGTTATTTCATAAATGTGAAATATGTCAATATGAGATGTCAAACTGATTCAAAATCAGAGAATTGACAAGTGTGCATGTGTTATTTACACATGATATGCAAGTCATAATTGATTGCATGTGAGTGATCTGATCATTACGAGAAATAATGACAAGAGGATCATCTCTGAAAATCTTGATGAGATTGAAAAGTTTTGATTTGAAGATTACAATCTTCGTGACTTTAAAAGTCTTAAATTATACGTCACATGTTGGTGTTGTGAATCTTGAAGAGACCAACGAAGCTAAAGTTGTTATAGGTAGAATGGATTTATATTTATCCAAGCATAGATAAACAAGGATCTCTCAAGAAGGATTGCAAGTCTGTTGTACTTTTTAAAATTGTACAAAATTAGGCATAGGCTACACAGTTGGTAAACTGGGTGGATGCACGAGTACAATGACAATTGGTCACTTGGAAGTCATTGCAATGGGATTTAAGGTGTATGATATGTGCTCATGAGCTTGGACTGCAATAAGAAAGATATCTAATTGTACTATGTTAATATAGTATGTAAATTAGATATTTGACTTTAAGAACTTAAAATTTAATAGAGAATACATTTCACACTTAGCAGTCGTGTCCTGGAAATCCTAAACTTAGCTCCATTCATGATAGAATGCGAGTCTGGTGCATAAATATATGCAGTTAAAAGGCTGAATAGCCATTTTATAAGGATATTCCTAAATGACAAGGAAAACGTGTCTTCAATATGCATATATTATGTAATCAATTTGTAAATTGGGAGATCACATTGTTGTGTATGTAATGGTATATCTCACATCTATGATGAGGACATGATACCATTAAACAACTATTCTCAACGAGAATTATCAAGATTGACAATGTAAAGTCAAATGATAATGTTTGGATCCACTAACCAGATAGTTAAACTGAGCGAATCTGTTTAAGGCAAGGGAATCTAGTTAGACTAGGAGATGGTTGTAAAAATATCGAGAGAAATGGGCCTTGTGTAACACCCCCAAATCCGGGGTCGGGGATCCGGGTTGTCACGAGTTCCATTTCCCTTAATAACACCCAATCTTAATAAATAATCAACTACTCTGTACTGTGACCCCACAATAAACACACACACCACAAGTTATAGTCTCAGAAATGAATATCCAAAAATAATCACAAGTTGTTTTATTCCACCAATATATGCCAAAACACCTTAAAAGGGTTTTTGAATAAATTTACATTTCTTTGCCATTATTACAATTCATAAATATACATAAATCTGGTACATCAAAAGTTGAAGCCTAGCCTATTGGTAGTTCCTACCTCAGCTACAGTGACATCAACGCCTATAGGAAACTGCGGAACGTTTCCTATCCGCTCGCGAATTGGGAGCTTGGTCCTGTTCATCTTTTCTATCTGTTGTTGTGTGATGAAAGAAGAAAGAAAGGGTGAGCAGCAAGCCCACCAAAATAATATGTATAATGATTTACAGTATATGAGCCTTCTCATAGTACTCATGAAAGTCTTGGTCAAAAGAAATGAACCAAGTTTGATACCTTAATGCGATGAAGTCGCAAAATATTCAGTATATATACATATATACTTTTCAAAATCTTGGAAGTCCTCTTCCATGCATAACATACACAGAGTTCCAGTTTATAACTGTATAAAACTATCGTTGCAAGGTGATCTCATATATCTAACCTTGTCTCAACGTTTTTCTGAAAATCTTTGTCATGCATAAGATAATCATTTACTAGATATAAGTTTAAAAGATGAAGTTACAAGATACTCCAATATACTTATATCTTTTCCAAATACTACTTGAACTACCACCGTTCAAGTTATAATTAGTTTCAAAAGTTCATCACATAGATGAGACTACAAACCAGATTTGAATAGATTAAATCTTTAAAATATCATCAAAATAAAATGAAATTACGAGATACTTCATTTGATGCAAACATCATTTTGAAAACTTGACGCTGCCAACACTCAACAATCGCCCAACCGTAGCCTTTCTATCGAAGTGCTCTGGGTAGTGTTGCAGAAATATCCAATTGGATGATGAACTCATTACGGGAGTTTGCCGCGCCAGGAAGACCACTTACGATGATTAGTCGTAGTAGTACAACCCCACCATTTTCTACATGTAGAGGAGAACCTGTCGGATTTACTTGTCAACCGAACACTGGACTCCCAAGGAATGGACCGTCTTAGCGGAACTTCCAGGCCATTTTGGGCCAATATAATAAGGTTGGGCCGGCGCCACTCGACCACTTACGCCACTCCTAGTTCAGATGAAATCCATGACTCTGAAACGTAAAGCTCGTCCCCCCTTTCCCCAAGTAGAAACTTGTTGATACGGCTCCACCAAGAAGTCGTATCTAGTTGGAAAGGAAAACTCACTGATATTTCCCAGGAGATGCCTGTTAATGGATTAACTTGTTTCAAGATTTTTACTTCCCGAGTGTTGGGTAAGTAATCAAAATTCTTTTATCAAGACAGCAACCTTGTTGCGAATTTAAAACACACCACAGAGCCGGATCCCTCAAGTTTTGAGCGAGTATTTAAATCCCCTTCGAAAGGAGGATCTTAAATATAAAAATGAGTTTTGGGATCTGCTCTAACTTTTAAAAATCATTTTGAAGACTCGCAAAATATTTTTAAGAATGTTCGGAGTGATGCTGATTTAATAAATTAAATCAGTCCCAATATATATAAAATATCTGAATATTATTATTTAAATAATATTCCCATAAAGAATAATCTTTATAAAAATAATTGAAGTAGATGTTGTAAAACTTATACTTGAAATGACTATTAAATAACCAAAGATATACTTATAAGAGTAATATCTTTATTTGAGTAATCAAAAGTAAGTTTGATTATCGACACATTATTCTTTAATAAAATAAAGAATAATAATTATATAAAGAATCAGAGTCATGAATCCTCGAATGAATATTCAAAATAATATTCAATAAATAATATAAAGTGAGTCATAATTCTTCGGATGAATATTCAAATAATATTCAATTAATAAAATAAGCTGAGTCATAAGCCCTCGAATGAATATTCGAAATAATATTCATTATATAATATAAAGTTATCGAATAAACCTTATTCAATTAATAGTTTTGAAAACTATAACCATATATATATAAATAAATATATATATATATATATAAAATCTACTCGGGATCCTCGACTCCCGGTTTTAGAAAATGTTTTCACCTTTGGGTCCCTATACTAAGGGTATACACAACTACTGCTTATCTCTAGCATAGGTATTATGCAACTTTATAAGCAATTGAACCAACAGATATATAAATCATGTTATTCCCAGTGGATTAACAATGAGATTTATAGAAGGGGGGTTGAATGTAAATCTCAAAACTTTTTCAAGTTTTGAGCAGTTTTTAAGGCTAAGTGTTTGAGTGATCAAATATGTGTGAATTGCTTGGAGCTGATGCAGACAGATATATATTCAAACACAAATGTAATGAACACAAAGAACTTAAAAACTTTTCTGGTGGATTTGTTGTTCCACCAGAGATGTGTTATTTCAGAAAATCTGTGATTCAAAATTAAATCACAGCTGCTTCCTAGTACAAACTAGATGATTTTCTCTCTTGATATTTCTAAACAGCTCAGGGAAAATTCACATCTAATTACTAGCTACTACTTGGTTTATATATCACCAAGTTTACAAGTGAAGACAAAGATAAAGTACAATAAGAAAATAGTTCTCCACTTGTTTCTATTCCATTTTTATCCAGTGTAATATGGAATTATCTGTTGACTTTCCATTTTGAACCAGACTAAAAACGGCTGCTTTTTCTGCTGTTCCTGAAATAGGCTACCACATCTCTGTCAATCCATGTGCCTCTGTCAGCTTTGTTAACTGTCACTATCAACTGCTATGAGACTGAGCATCCGTTGAAGCTTTCATCCGTTGATGGCTTTATCCGTTGATGCTCTAGCAGTTGAAGCTTTATCCGTTGAAGCACTTATCCGTTGATGGATATTATCCGTTGAAGCATTAGAGACATCCGTTGAAGCTTTGTTTCTTATCCGTTGAAGGTCTTCAATATCCGTTGACACTTCTTCACTTATACAAAATTACAAGGCATGAAATATTTACAATTAGCCCTCCTATTTGTACATCCATTAGTAGTCAACATGACTGATTATTTCCTAACAACATCTAAGAATTATAGCTTGAAACCAGATAGTGAAATGTGCTACAATACCAAACTTATTGCTAAGTAAGGCTATTCCTTCAACGGATAGCCAAGATGGTCTTATCCGTTGAGGCTACAAACACTGGATTTCTACTTAAGTGTTTTGCTTAACTTATCATCAAACTAATACACATATTCCTAACAATCTCCCCCTATTTATGTCTACTAGAACTGTAGGCATAAATTTGGGTTTAGCTTGATGATAATAAAACACTTAACAAATATATAAACTGTAACAAAGCAGAAATTCAAAAGTGCTACAAAAGTGTATATGCTGAGATGAAATTGAAGAAATACATTGTTTCCAAGGGTGCTCCTTTAGCCTGAGCAAATTAATTTCTTTTCCTTTGATCCCTGGTTTTCTTTCCTAGCCTCCTGTCATTCTCCTCTATTTGAAGTTGAAGTTGTCTGTAGAATTCAGCTTCATCTTCTTCATTGATATCTAACTTAGATTGCATATCCTTGAGAGTTTCATTACTGGCAATCTTTAGCTGATCTTCAATTCTGAAAAATCTTCTGACTCCTTTGTTGTCTCTGAACTCCATCAACCAATGAGGTGATTTGCGAATTGTAATACCTCTCTCTTGAATGAGTAAAGTTCTAGGCAAGGCATTGGGCTCCCTCCAAGTTTTCCTTATGTTGGCAATATTGTTGAGAATCTCAGTCCTGGCAGTCCTGGTAAAGCCAGAATCCTTTTGTATGGCTGAGTAGACTCTAATCAAGGTAGAGTAGCCTTCATTCAGAATTCTGTGAAGAGGCCATGTTCTTTCCCCAGCTCCTTTGTATTTGAACACTAGTCTTTCTGGTAGCTGTCTGTAGGCAGCTATTCCCCTTACATCCTCCAGCTCATCCAGATAGAGTTCAATGTATGAAAATTCTTTTATGTCACAGATGTGAACATAATCATCTTTAGAGGTTTGAGGTTTAGGCTTAGGCTTCTGTGTGAATTTGATTGAGGCTTTTTGGGGGTGTTGATTTGATTCTTCTTTTCTGCTTCTTTGATGGTGTAAAAGAGGTTAGGAAGGTGGGCAATTTGATGGTGTCCCAATCAATTGGTTCCTCCTTAGGAATGATTGGTTCACCATGAATGTTTATGAAGGGGTCAGGCACAATGGGTTTAGGAATAGAGGGTAGTGGTTTGGATATTGATTGGTTTTCTTCAGTCTCATCTACCATCTTTCTCTTTGCATTGTCCTTCTTTCTATTCCCTTTCTGCCATTCTTCCTTACTTCTTTCCTCCATCTCAGTACCAACCATGTCCCCCATAGCTCTATCTTCACCTTTGTCTTCAATTTCTTTCTGTTCTTCAGCCTGACTTAACTTTAGCTGTTTTTCAAGCTTTGTTTATGCTCTTTTGTTAGCCTTTAGCTGTTTGGCTTCTTCCTTCAACCTCTTGGTTTCTTCCCTCTTGGCTATTGAGAATTTGGGATGTCCTTGCATCACATAGATGCTCTTTCCCTCTCTAAAGATAACAGCCATGTTCCTCCTTACAGCCTCATCAATGTTCTCTTTGAGCTTTATGATACTTCTACCCAAAAGCTTGTCTTCATCAGGCTTTGGAAGAGGAAAATCCACTCCTTTCATTTGAGCAAGGCTTAGAGGGTTCTTTGTAGAGTCCTTGTTGAAGCTGTTGTTGGGCTTGAGAACCATAGGTTCCAGATCTTTGGAAGAAGTTTCTCCATCCTTATGCCTCCCTACTGGCTTGAGTTCTATAATAATTGATTCCACTTTTGTGCTATGCTTTACAGACTGTGATTGAGAAGTTGTAGAACTAAATATTAGTTGCATCTTTTCATCAATCTTCTTCCTTTGCTCTTTGACTTGCAATTCAGCTGCTGCTATCTGGATTAGATCAATTCCATCTAGCTTTCCTTTGACTTGAATTGGTGGAGAAGTTGTGATGACAGGAACTAGCACTTGAGAAATCTGAACTGTTGTAGATGGCTCTCCTTCCCCTTCCCCTTTATTCTCCCCCTTTTTGTTATCATCAAGGGTAGGGGTCAAGCCTTGTGCTTTTGCCAGCTGCATGAGTAGATTTGTTTGAGTTTGTTGATTCTGAAGAATGGTGACCATAGGGTCTTCAATGATTTGAACCCTATCTTCCAATCTGGCCAGCCTCTTGTCAGCATCAGATGCTTTCCTCAGTCTCCCCAACAAATCTTGCATAGTACCATAGGGTATAACTGAATCCAATTTCTCAGCATTGTAGGATTTCAGATCAGCAATGTCCTGCTTGAGCTCATCCACACTTAGATTTTGCTGGTAATGCTGCAACTGCAAGAGATGCAGAGATTCCAGATGAGCTTGAAGAATTGCCTTGGTACCAGCATCTTGAGTCTCCTGAAAGGCCTTCTGAATTGTCATGACTTGTCTGACCAAAGTGACACCAAATTCTCCTGGTGTTGGTGATTTGGCCAGTGCCCATTCAGGAAGAGCAGGAACAGAACTTGGGCCTTCTACTCCCCCTAAGTTCACGCTCTCATTCAAAGAATTAGAGTCATCATCATTAGAATTTATTCCAAATTCTTCAGATGGCTCACCAGCTTGAGAAGGCAGCCTGTTGACAGCAGCTTTGTCTCTGAGAAGAGATTCTGAAGTGTGTATAATGTGTAGTGTCTGTTCTGCCTCCACATTGCCCTGAGCAGCCAAAAATTGAAAGGATGAAACAGGGTGAGTAAAAGTGTCAGCATCCAAGGAAATGTTATCAATGACAGCTTTGTAATGTTGCTAAAATTGTCTTTCCTTATCTGCATCATCCACTTTCATTAACTCACTAGCAATGGCTGGATCCACCCTTATAGCTTCTGTACCTGCCTTTCTTTCAATTTCTCTCTGTTCTTGCATCAGGGGCTCCCCCTGGCTCACACACACCCTTACACCCTCACCTTCACCTTCTAAGGTGGCACTCCTCTCACTTACTTTTGCCATGCTGGAAGAAATAGCATGCATTTGGTGACTCTCAACCTCTCCTTTTGCCTGGGAGCAACCCAGCCTCTCACTCAAAAAATCACTCCCTTCCCTCAAACCTAAAAGTGATTGTACAGTTTCCATGTCCTCTACAATTGGAATTGTTTCTGTTAAGTGTGTAGAGGCCATCAACGGATAGGGAGTATCCGTTGAAGTAGAAACTGATGGTATCAACGGATAACTGCTGTTAAGCTTATCCGTTGAAGAACAACCACTTGTCAACGGATGAGAGATATCCGTTGAAGAAGGAAATGATGTGGAGATAGAAAGTGACATAATTGTTGAATCTGTGTGGATTGATTTTAGGTGTGGTGACACAGATTCTGCAACTACATCCGAAAGAATTGGCTGATGATCCAACAAATCATCTAAAAGATGATGATCACCAGGTTTTGAGTGGGGCTCCTCCCTGAGTTTTAATGAGGGAGAATCAGGAATTGATGTGAATATTATATCCACATCCAGAGAGGGTGTGGGAGAGTTTGATGAATGATGTGTTTCTATATTGAGAGAATGGGGCTGTGATTCCACATTTGCTGGAATCACATCAAGCTGAATTTGAGAAGGCACAGATACAGGTGGATGTATTTGTGCTGTGTGTGTCCCTTGTGTGGAAACTAGGGTCTTGGCCTTCTTCTTCTTGAAAAGGCTTTAAATGGTGAATGTGTGGCTTCAGTGTCCCTCCCTCTTTTATTCTGTGTCCCTGGTTGGGGACTATTTTCAATAGTTACATCCTTTTGGGAGGATGCAACTAGGGATGTGCTGGACTCCTTTTGAACCACCACAGTCTTTTTGAGAGACTATGGCTTGGCTGGTTTGGGTACCACTCACCTCTCCCACCTTATCCTGGGGGGCTTTTTGATGTTCACCCCTCCCCTCACCACTCACACCCTGTTCACTCCCTTCAGGGTTTATGGTAGTTGTTACAACTGTTGTCTTTTGAGAAACAACATAGGTAGGTTTCTTTGACTTGACTTTGGAAACTTTAGATTTGGTGGCTTTGGTAGGAGCCTGTTTGGACAAAGACACAGGTTCCATAGCCACACTAGAAGGCAAAGAAACATTGGGGTTGGAAATAGTAGGAGTTATAGAAGTATTTACCTCACTTATCTGTGGTGCATTCAAGATTGGCAAGTATACCAATGGCACCTGGCTGTTGAGGTTCATTCTCAAAAGGTCTGCAAGGACCCTTTTCTCTTGTGCCCAGCATTTGAGTTTATTATTCTCATTGGATATAACCAAACCTTCAGCAACATGGTTAGCCAATAACATAAAGAATCTAGCAAAGTAGATGTTATGTGGTCTATTAGCTTTGTTGCCTAATCTGGAACCTAATTCTAGCATAACACAGTTGCTAAAATTAAAGTACCTATCAGAAACTAGCATATAGAGCATATTAACAAGAGATGAAGTGATAACATCAAAATTGCTAATCTTCCCAGAGAAAACCTTAATAAAGGCATCTCCAAGAAAACTCCATTCTTTCCTAAGGCCTTTCCTTCTAATACTACCTAAACTAGCAGAATCAAAAGCATAGCCTATGGAATCTAGCATTGCAGAGACATCTTTATCAGTATGTGGTGTCATGGCATTATTCTCAGGCAACTTAAATCAAGATTGTATATCATCACAATTAATGCAATAGTCCTTACCTTTGAGAGAGAAGGCAATAGTCATATCTGTGGAGTTGAACTCTGCAGTTGTCCAAATCTCCTCAATCACTTCACAGTAGATGGTTGGGGCTTCCAGCATTGCATAGCTCATTTTGCAATTCTTGATGAAGTCCATCATCTTGTGATAATCAGAATGGGCTTCATTCTTTTCAACCAAGACTATGAAATTATTCTTTTCATAAACAAATCCTGTTTGAGACATAATTTTGACTACTGGTGCCATTGTTGTGAGTAGAGGTTGCAGAGAAAAACTTGAGAATTGAGAGAGAAAGAGAATGATAATTGCAAGAAAGCGTAAAGTGAAAATAAGAATTCAATTGGGCTTTTATACTTTCTTGAATTAAAACATAAATAAAATAATTAAATGATACTTTTAAGTAAGTGACAGCCGTTCAGGAATAAATAAAACTGTAGAAATTCTGAAAACTACCATAAATACAAATACATACAACACTGTATATCTGTATCAACGGTTGAGTAAAAGAATCAACGGCTGTGACTCACTGACGTGACACATCAACGGATAAGGTAAATAGTTATCCGTTGATGAATCAACACCATTTTATCCGTTGAAGGATAAAATTACCAGAAATGTATTTGTCTTTCAACGGATGACGAATATCCGTTGATAGAACAATTTTGGCTTTCAACGGATAGGGAATATCCGTTGACAGGATAAGTCTTGATTAAAGCCAACTTTGTTCTTGCAGCAAATTCATTTCAGGCTACAAGACAGATTATATAGATGACATAGATTATGAATAGTTGAGCATACCTAACTCACTTACTAATCTTGTGAATGTTGATTCATCAAGTGGCATGGTAAATATGTCTGCAATCTGTTTTTCACTTGGAACAAAATGAAGTTCCACTGTACCTTTCATCACATGTTCCCTAATGAAGTGGTACTTGATATCAATGTGCTTGGTTCTTGAGTGCTGCACTGGATTTTCAGTAATGGCAATGACACTCGTGTTGTCACAAAATATTAGAATTTTGTCAACAGTCATACCATAGTCAAATAATTGGTTCCTCATCCATAGTATTTGTGCACAGCAACTACCAGTAGCAATGTACTCAGCTTCAGCTGTTGATGTGGAAACAGAATTCTGCTTCTTGCTGAACCATGATACAAGCTTGTTCCCTAGAAATTGACAGGTGCCTGTTGTGCTTTTCCTGTCTATTTTGCAGCCTACATAATCTGCATCTGGGTAGCCAATTAGATCAAAACCAGACTCTCTAGGGTACCAAATTCCTAGATTTGGAGTCCCCTTGAGATATCTGAAAATTCTTTTAATAGCCACTAAGTGAGATTCTTTAGGGTCAGCTTGAAATCTAGCACAGAGACATGTAGAAAACATAATATCAGGTCTACTGGCAGTTAAATATAAAAGTGAGCCAACCATGCCTCTATAACTTGTAATATCCACAGACTTTTCAGCCTTGTTTAATTCAAGCTTGGTGGCAGTGGCCATGGGAGTTTTTGCAGGTGAACAATCCATTAAGTCAAACTTCTTTAAAAGATCATAAATATATTTAGTTTGACTAATGAAAATTCCACCACTAACTTGTTTAACTTGTAAACCAAGAAAGTAAGTTAGCTCTCCCATCATGCTCATTTCATATTTGTAGATCCAAATATAATATCATGTACATAAATTTGTACAAGTATCTTAGAGCCATTAACATTTCTAAAAAAGAGCGTTTTGTCAACAGTACCTCTTGTGAAGTGATTATCTAGAAGGAACTTTGATAAAGTCTCATACCAGGCTCTAGGTGCTTGCTTTAGTCCATAGAGTGCTTTCAACAAATAATACACATGGTTTGGAAAATTTGGATCTTCAAAACCTGGAGGTTGGCTTACATAAACTTCTTCCTCCAATTCCCCATTTAGAAATGCACTCTTGACATCCATCTGATAGACTTTGAAATTGGCATTAGCTGCATAGGCTAGAAAGATTCTGATGGCTTCAAGTCTGGCAACTGGAGCAAATGTTTCATCAAAATCTATTCCCTCTTGTTGAGAATAGCCTTTGGCAACCAATCTGGATTTATTCCTTATGACAATGCCATTTTCATCCATCTTGTTTCTGAATACCCATTTTGTGTCAATAGAGCTCTTGTTCTTTGACTTGGGTACCAGCTTCCATACTTTGTTCCTCTCAAATTGGTTTAGCTCCTCTTGCATTGCTAAAATCCAATCTGGATCTAAAAGAGCTTCTTCCACTCGCTTAGGTTCCTCCTGTGATAGAAAGCTACTATACAGACATTCATCTTGAGTAGCCCTTCTAGTTTGTACTTTTGATGTAGCATCACCAATGATCAGTTCAAAAGGGTGATTCTTGGTCCATTTCCTTTGAGGTGGTAGATTAGCCCTTGATGAGGTTGCCTCAGTATTGTCATGATGTGAGATAGAATGTTGATTTGTTGAAACTCCCCCTGAGTTGCTGATCCTTTGAAAGGTATTTGGAGTTCTATCAACTGATGAGGTGAATTGATTATCCGTTGACAGACTGTGATCAACGGATGCTTCGTTATAAACTTCAACGGATGATGCACTTTGTCTTTCAACGGATGTTGCATTGCTTCTTTCAACGGAAGCTGAATTATGACTTTCAACGGATGCAGCATTCTGTGCATTATCCAAAGGCAGACTCTGGTTTCTTCTTGAGATGCCTTCTTCATCATTCTCATCTTCACTATCATCACAATATATTTCAATATTGTCAAATTTGAGTCCTTCATGATGTCCCTCATCTGTTAGTCCATCAATCTTTTTATCATCAAACACAACATGTACAGATTCCATGACAATGTTGGTTCTTAGATTGTAGACCCTATATGATTTTCCAGCAGAATAACCAACAAATATTCCTTCATCAGCCTTTGCATCAAACTTTCCTTTGTGATCAGATTGATTCCTTAAGATGTAGCATTTGCAACCAAAGACATGTAGAAAGTTTAAAGTTGGTTTTCTTCTCTTGAATAATTGATAGGGAGTCATGCATTTTGCTTGATTGATTAGAGAAATATTCTGAGTGTAACATGCACAGTTAACAGCCTCAGCCCAAAAATAAGTTGGGAGTTTTGACTCCTTAAGCATTGTCCTTGCAGCTTCAATTAGTGATCTGTTCTTCCTTTCCACCACACCATTTTGTTGTGGAGTTCTTGGAGCTGAAAACTCATGCATGATCCCATTTTCTTCACAGAACATCTTCATGGTTGAATTCTTGAACTCAGTTCCATTGTCACTCCTAATATTCCTTACTTTGAAATCAGGATGATTGTTGACTTGCTTGATATGATTGATGATGATTTCACTAGCTTCATCCTTTGATCCAAGAAAATAAACCCATGAAAACTTTGAGAAATCATCTACAATCACTAGGAAGTATCTTTTCCTTGAAATTGACAATACATTGACTGGTCCAAAAAGATCCATGTGTAGAAGTTGCAGTGGTTCATCAATTGCAGATTCAAGCTTCTTACTGAATGATACTTTCTTTTGCTTTCCTTTCTGACAAGCATCACACAGTCCATCCCTTATGAATTCCACTAGAGGCATTCCTCTAACTAAGTCCTTTTTGACTAGATCATTCATTGTCTTGAAATTCAAATGGGACAGCTTCTTGTGCCATAGCCAACTTTCAACTGGGCTTGCTTTGCTGAGAAGACAAGTAATGGATTCTGCATCTGTAGAGTTGAAATCAGCTAAGTACACATTCCCTTTTCTAACTCCAGTTAGAACCACTTTATTGTCCTTTTTACTTGTGACAATACAGGCTTCAGAATTGAAGGAAATAGTATTCCCTCTATCACATAGTTGACTGATGCTCAATAAATTGTGTTTGAGACCAACAACCAATGCAACTTCATCAATGATGACATTTTCTCTTGAAATCAAGCCATATCCCATAGTGAATCCTTTGCTGTCATCTCCAAAGGTTATGCTAGGGCCAGCTCTCTCCTTAAACTCTGTGAGCAGGGTGAAATCTCCTGTCATGTGTCTTGAACAACCACTGTCCAAGTACCATAGATTCCTTCTTTGTCCCTGCACACAACAAAATCAATCAAGTTGATTTTGGTACCCAAGTTTCCTTGGGTCCACCCTTGTTAGTCTTTTTCCTAGACTTCATTCCTCCTGCATCTTTTGACTTAGGTAACTTTGGGTCAACCTTGGTCTCAGATGTGGTTGGTTGAAGTGTAGGGTTAGTCACAGAATCATTTAACACATTTGATTGAATTTGATAAGGCATATGTTGTGCAAGCATGTTATTCCACATAGGCATACTGTATGGCATTTGAGGCATACTAAATGCAGTAAAATAAGGATTGTTAATGTATGGCATGTTTGCAAAATGTGCATGGGGATTCTGGTGAGACATAACAGGCATATCATGCAGAGATGACATAGACATGTTAGGTATGGAGGGATTTGAAGGCATGGGAGCATTTTTAACAGATTTGCAATTATCAGATAGGTTATTAACACTTTTACAATGCACACAGCTTTTTCTAGGAGCATACCTATCAGGTGTGTAATTGTTGTGTTTAAATCCCTACCTTCCCATTTCTTTTAAATTTTCTTTTAGTTTCCTTCTTATCCTCAACCAACTTAAGTTGATCTTTTAGCTGATCTAAAGTCATATGTCCTATATTCACCTTACTAACATCTCTGGATGTGCTAGCTCCTTCTTTGACAAAGTTCTTGAGAGTTGAATCATTCTTTTTATTTAGATTTTTATTTTTAAAAGAACTTGCCTGTTTTAATTGATGAGCCTTCAACGGATGCTCCTTTTCTTCCTTCAACGGATAACTTTCATCATCCGTTGATTCCACATCCGTTGACAATCCATCAATTAATTCTAACTTCTTTTTGTTTTTCTTCCAGGCATCCTCACAGAATGATTCAATTCCCTGGACCTTTGCAATCTGAACACTGACATCCCTAGATGTTTTCCAGGCCTTGATTACCTCTTGCTCACTTTCTAACTGTTTAGAAAGAATTTCCACTTTCTTAACAGCTTCTGCTAGTTCACTCTCAACAGTCAGGCATTTAAGTTTTATCTTTTCAAGCTCAGTTACCTGATCCTCTAACACAGCATTCCTATCACTTAAAAACACATTATTCTCCTTGATCCTAGTGTTTTCTTTTGCTAGTGATTTAAGGGAAACACGCAAATGATATAATTCATTGGTCATATCATTTATGGCTTCATTGCATTCATGTTTAGAAAGCTGAGAGAGATCAGTAGTAATTACCTGGTTGCTTGATGAACTAGTTTCATTTTCATCAGAATTAGCCATCAGGGCTAGGTTGACATATTCCACATCATCATCTTCGTTTGCCCCATCTGCTGCCCAATCATCTTGAGTGAGAAATGCTCTTTCCTTTTGTTTGAGCAAATCAAAATACTTCTTTTTGTAATCAACTTGCTCAAATTTCTTTTTCTCAGAATTTGGCTTCCTACACTCACTTGCAAAGTGTCCACTAATGCCACAGTTGTAACATTTAAACTTTGATTTATCCACCATGTTTTTGTTTGGCTTAGTGAACTTTGTGTTTTTCCTGAACTTCATCTTTGCAAACCTCCTGGACAGAAAGGCCAAATATTCTTCAATATCATCAGATTCATCCTGACTGGAATTGTGTTCATCCTCAGCAACTTGCTTTTTACCCTTGCTTGATTCTGATTTGCTTGTACCAACTTTGAGACTTGGAATTGTCTTTTCCTCATTCCTAGCTTCCATCTTCTCACAGTCAGCTACAAGAGCAACTGTTCCTCCTTTTCTCTTTCCCTTTTCCAACAGCTCATCCTGCTCCATTTCAAGTTCATAAGTCTTCAAAATTCCATATAATCTTTCAAGTGTGAAGCTCTTATAATCTTGAGAGTTTCTCAACCTTTGGCAGAGACCTAAGAAATTTTAAGTTGGAATCCTTGACTTGGTACACTCTACCATACAGCTTCAATCCATTCAACAGTTTCTGAAACCTGTTGAAGGTATCATTTAATGATTCACCTTCTTCAGAGTGAAAATATTCATACTGTTGAATAAGAAGCTGCATCTTGTTCTCTCTGACCTGCTCAGTACCTTCACAGATGATTTGTACAGTATCCCAAACTTCCTTTGCAGTTTGGCAATTGATGACATTGTCAAACATATCTTGATCTAAGCCATTAAACAAAATGTTCATGGCTCTCTTATCCTTGTGGATTTCTTCCATGTCTTCAATAGTCCATTCTGCTCTTGGCTTGGGAATAGACTGTCCAACAGCAACTGTTGCAGTAGCAGCTGTGGCTACCTTGTGAGGGATGTGAGGACCATTTTCAATACAGTTGATGTAGCTTTCATCTTGAGAAAGAAGATGTAAATGCATCTTCACTTTCCAGTGATGATAATTATCCTTTTCCAGGACTGGAATCTTTACACCAATATCCTTCCTATTCATAATGGAAACAGGAGAGTTCTTATGTGCACTCATGATGTTAGCAGAATAGATCTTTAAACTCTTTATATGTTAAGAGCTTGCTCTGATACCAATTGTTATTCCCAGTGGACTAACAATGAGATTTACAGAAGGGGGGTTGAATGTAAATCTCAAAACTTTTTCAAGTTTGAGCAGTTTGTAAGGCTAAGTGTTTGAGTGATCAAATGTGTGTGAATTGCTTGGAGCTGATGCAGACAGATATATATTCAAACACAAATGTAATGAACACAAAGAACTTAAAAACTTTTCTGGTGGATTTGTTGTTCCACCAGAGATGTATTATTTCAGAAAATCTATGATTCAAAATTAAATCACAGCTGCTTCCTAGTACAAACTAGATGATTTTCTCTCTTGATATTTCTAAACAGCTCAGGGAAAATTCACATCTAATTACTAGCTACTACTTGGTTTATATATCACCAAGTTTACAAGTGAAGACAAAGATAAAGTACAATAAGAAAATAGTTCTCCACTTGTTTCTATTCCATTTTTATCCAGTGTAATATGGAATTATCTGTTGACTTTCCATTTTGAACCAGACTAAAAACGGCTGCTTTTTCTGCTGTTCCTGAAATAGGCTACCACATCTCTGTCAATCCATGTGCCTCTGTCAGCTTTGTTAACTGTCACTATCAACTGCTATGAGACTGAACATCCGTTGAAGCTTTCATCCGTTGATGGCTTTATCCGTTGATGCTCTAGCAGTTGAAGCTTTATCCGTTGAAGCACTTATCCGTTGATGGATATTATCCTTTGAAGCATTAGAGACATCCGTTGAAGCTTTGTTTCTTATCCGTTGAAGGTCTTCAATATCCGTTGACACTTCTTCACTTATACAAAATTACAAGGCATGAAATATTTACAATTAGCCCTCCTATTTGTACATCCATTAGTAGTCAACATGACTGATTATTTCCTAACAACATCTAAGAATTACAGCTTGAAACTAGAGAGTGAAATGTGCTACAATACCAAACTTATTGCTAAGTAAGGCTACTCCTTCAACGGATAGCCAAGATGGTCTTATCCGTTGAGGCTACAAACACTAGATTTCTACTTAAGTGTTTTGCTTAACTTATCATCAAACTAATACACATATTCCTAACAAATCAAGAATATGAAACAGGCATGCATATATACCATATCACATGTTCCAATATATCGCAAGAATTTGCTAATAACAAATATGCATTTATCACAAGATCATGCATATACATATATACATCACAACAACAGTATAATGGGTAGAAAACTTGCCTGAGTGCTCCCGGATAGACTTAAGCTTAGAGTGGGTCTGATAACCTATGAATAACAACATAAGTCGGAATTAGACCCCGATCGCTTAAGAAACTAGACTTTAACCATTTAGAGTCCTAATGTTCGCTTTCGCGCTTAACGATTCACTTAAGTCGCTCGAGTACCCGTGCCTCCACCATTTTTAATAAATTTACCAATACGAGTTTTAAGGCGATTCTTTCGCAAATGTCTTACCAACTGCCTATTACACCTTACATAAATGTTTTTTTACCCCAATTAGTCATTTAAGGTCCTTAACCAAGGTTTCAAAGTAAGGCGAGGGGTAATGGTTCGGTCGCGAAACGCCGTTACTTAAAACGGTCGTTTCTCCTAAACCGTACATCGGAATCAAACGAACTACATATCACAACGAAGCTCGTAACATGAACTATCTAAACATGGCAATGGTCAAAATCTAGCAGGGGGTTCTCGGGTCCTAATGTTATGAACAAAAGCAGTCTAAAGTAAATCGGACATTACGACGGCTATGTTTACGCGATTTCCCAAATTTATACCATTCCAAATCCACCACAATTCAATCCCAATTCACAACCCAATCAAAACTCCATCCATACCATACTACAAAAGCCCCAACAAATCAATATTACCAATTCATACTTATTTCTCAATTATGAACTAAGAGTTTACTTAAGTTCATTGACTAATAACCAAGATTTCCAACTCCAAAAATATCACAAAATCAACCAATCTCTAAACACACAATAATCATGCCTCTCACCAACTAAACTACTCATAACAAGCTTTAAACATGATTACACACCCATTACACTAACCCATCATCTAAACATTAGGAAATCTAAACAACAAAACCTAAAACTAAGATCATGAAGAGTTATACCTTCCTTGAAGCTTTTAATTCATGAAAGATCCTTGGAATGCCCATGGAAGCCTTAATCTAACCTCCTACAAGCTTGATCTTTCAAAGAAATCAAGAACACAAAAATTAATTTCAAGAAGTACTATTCACCATCTTCTTCCTTGATTTATAAAACAAGATTGGCTTGGAATTAGAAGCTTAAACTTATAGGAAGTATGTAACTATCCATGGGAAAGCTTAGATAAATACCTTGCCAAATAGTAAGTGGTGGAGCTTGGATCTTCATTTTTTAAGAAAAGGGCCGAGAGCTTCAAGAAGAAAAAGAAAGGAAATGAATTTTTTGCTTGCTTGGTGTGTTTGTGATTTGTTTTGCTTGCCTTGGTTGCTTTTGATTTGTTTTTGGGTAATTACTTTTCTAACCTTGACTTTGTGTGGTTTTAAATCAACCACATCTCTTTCCCCTTATGTCATGCTTACATCATCAAGTGATGTCACCCTCCCTCCTTTGTCCTCTTCCTATTGGTTTGATGACATCATCCCCACTAATCCCTTTGATTAGCTTCTAATTGTTTGCCTAATGACCGCTGATCTGTTATACAGTTCGCTTAACTTTCGTTCTCGTTTCTCGTTTGAGGGATCATACCCGGGATCTTATTACTTGGGTTTCCTTAAACTTTCTCAATACATGATATTCCTTTTATGATCATCTCTTATAATCCTTTAATTTAAATCATTTTTATCCTGTTACCTTATACTCAATTCTATCCGTATCTAGTGGATTTCCGGGAAAAATCAAAGTGTTCGAATTTGGATTCTGACGATCTTTACATACACTTATATCCCATATAAAGTACTAATAAAATCTCAGAATATCCATAACAGAACCCCTACATAGTGTGGCATAAAAAGTTTTCTCATTCAGCAAAAACACTATTCATAAGGGTTTCAAAAATTTCCAAAAATTGGGGTTATTACACCTTGCCTATTGCTTAACGGCATCATGGTGGACACCTAACCTTGCTGACTAGAGATCCCAAGAACTTGGTTCAATGGGACAACTAAATTATGATGACCAAATCACTGTGGGGGTAACCCCTGGCCTATTTCTATGATGATGAAACAGTGAGACCCGTGAGGTACGAGGTTAAACTTTATGCTTTTAATGATCTTTGACGAATACAAGGATTTCAAGTTTGAGTACATAATATTCGGTTGAGTAAACGCGAATTACTCTATAAGATAAAGATCACCTATGTAAGAAAGAAGTAAGGCCGCTTCAAAGGAGAATTGCGAGACACAATTCTTTAGAAACTCTCGCAGAACCAGGACGATGTTTCAAGGCCAAAATGGACATAATCATGAGAAGTGAATGAGTCAGGAAAGATATAGTGATAAGTATATCATCGTTTACACAAACGGTCGAACAGTTCAAGGACATCGCGTCATACTGTCTACCAGTAAAGGCGATATACTTATTCGAGTGAAGGTTCAAGGAGCATTCTCTACCTATCGTATACTATATCTGATCGCCGAAACTATCACCAAGTCAAGATCCACGTCTGTATGTCTATGTGGCGCGTGCTACGGGACCATCAATCTTATTTGTGGGGGATTGTTGGACAAACACTACAAGAAAAGGACCAATAGACATCACCTCATAGACATCGCTGTCATTATAGACTGATGTTACAAATGTTTTTAAGATCGGTTTGTTCCAAAACGATGTTAAAGACCATTTTTTATATCAGTTAAAATCAAAACTAATGTTTAAACTACTTTTTAAAAAATGCGCGGAAAACAACCCCCTTAACAAAAACATTTCTCCCCTCTTTGCTGAAAACATTTCACTGCTTCATCTCCTTCATCTCTCACCCGACTCTCTCCTTCATCTCCTTCTCTTTCCCGATTCTCTTTCACTCACTCGCTCTCAGTCTTCTACATTGAAACCATAACTTATACTACCTTAATTAGAGCTTTAGGTTTGAAACCCCTAATTTGAATCCTAGATTTCAAGTAATCGAACCCTAACTTTCAACTGAAATGGCCGATTAGCTGCAAGTTTTGGTCGATTTGTGCAAAGGAGGTTGAACATTGGTCGATTTGTGCAAAGGAGGTTGAACCCAAGCTCGAATCCTCTGTAATTAGTAAGTGTTATCCTAATTTCGTTTCAAAATTCAATTTTCGGTTTTTAATTTTTTCTCTTTGTGAAATGGGTTGCTTGATTTTGGTTCTTGATTATTTTGTTGATGTGGGTTTTTTGTTGTTTTTGTATTTAGTTTAATCCGCTGTACATATTATTGGTTTAATTATGTATAATTTTGTAATTTTGGCAGCTGTGCAACCAAGGTTTTTGTGGGTTTAAGGCTACAATCTCCAAGTTTGAATCCTTTACTCTTTTTCTACCTTTTTCTGTATTTCATTTGATGGGTATCTTTTTATTGGTATAAATTGTGTTTTTCTTGAGTTTTCTTGATTTTGGCAGCTTCTTATGGAATTTCAAGGCCTAATTTAAATGTTGAGTTTCATAAAAAGATGCATAAGAGTATTGAATCCAGGTGTGCTTTCAAATTTCTTTTTTTAGAGTTGTTTTGGTTATTCGTACTGAATTTGAACTCTCTAATAATTTGTTAGTTGGGGCATATTTTGTTAGTAGCTTTGTTATGTATAAAATCTGCATCTGACTATCAATTAACTGCAGCTAAATATTCCAAGTTAAAAGCTCATTTAGGCAGTAAAGCAAGTTTAAACTAAAATGTGTAGTTGTACCATTGGACTGCTTTTTGCAGAGTCTTCTCTTAGGTGGATCAGACACAGCAATGGTCACACTTACATGGGAAGTCTCCTTGCTACTTAACAACTGACTTGTACTAGAAAAAGTTCAAGATGAATTGGATAAACATGTTGGAAGAGATCGCCAAGTAAATCTTTTAGATGTGAAGAATCTAATTTACTTGCAAGCCATTGTCAAGGAAACATTACGATTGTACCCTGCTAAACCACTTAATCCACCTCGTGATGCAACGGAAGATTGCATTGTGGCAGGCTTCCACATTCCAGCTGGCACACGCTTATTTGTGAACCTCTGAAAGTTGTAACGTGACCCTATCATTTGGTCTGATCCCCTAGAATTCCAACTTGAAAGGTTTATTGAAAAACATATTGATGTTAAAATGTGGGGGTAAAAATTTTGAATTGATACCATTTGGGTGGGGAAGGAGGGTTTGCCCTGGCATCACACTCGGACTCCAGATTCTGCACTTGACACTGGCTCGGTTGCTTCATGGATTAGAGCTAGGAACTGTTTCAGACTTTCCTGTTGATACGACTGAAGGTCCAGGACTTACTAACCCGAAAGCAACACCCCAGGAAGTTACCCTGTGCAACCAGAGTTGCAGAAGTATCTAACAGATGACGATTATAGGTATGCTGTTTTGTTCTACCTCAACCTGCACACCACACACTTGCAACCATAAAATATTGAACTTCAAAAAGATAAATTTTATATGGTTTAGGTACCAGAAGAATTTATTGTAAGTATTTTCCTGAGATGGTAGTAGTCTGTTGCCTTTGTTAAACATCCTGGAATTTAAAATTCCTAGTTGGAAAGTGAAGCGAGAAGATGAGTTATATAAAATGGATTTTCAAACTTGTGTTTCAGGAAAATATGTATTCTTTCTTGTGTCTAATCAATTTGATATGCAGTAGAAATGTTTTCGAGTGCACACCCTTTATTTTAGTGTGCCACTTTCAAATTGTTTTAGAAACTAAAATCACGTGTTTTCATTGTTTTAGACCTGCTACTAAAATCTACAACTTACATATAGACATATGATATGATTATAAGTATCAACTTTTGCATATAGGTTTGTGTGTATATGACAAGTCCTAGTACTACTATTCTTGGAATTCTCTTTTGAGCATATCTTTTTTTCTGATTATACTTCTGAAAAATTCAGTTGTAATGTTTTATCGAAGATCGTACTGTGATTCTTCTAATAGATTAGTGAAGAATGTTTGCTAGTGGACACTGGACATATTTTTTTCCTCAGCAACTCTTAATACGGCTTTTCTATTTGTGGCAGTATTGTTGTGGGATTCTATGTTCTGCTCCGAGCTGTTAATCGGTTCGCTACCAACTTTAATAGCTTCCCTGGGCAATTTGACTTAGAAGTACAGGGCATTTTGAACATAAGGAGAGATATTGTCCAGATGACCCACCAACATGCCTAATTTCACTTCCGGGAAAATACCAGCGTCCAATTCAGTGGCCCATGAGCAGGGAAAAGGTATACTAGCCTTAGATACACCTGATTTCTTATTTATTGGTGCTTAGTTATCATTTCCATACCAATTTCAGATCGTTTTTGCAGCATCATTTGCTTTTATCCTAATCTCTAATCGGTTATACGGACTCTTGATCTTTGTTATATAGATATGGTACCATAATGTCCCCTACACATTTAGGAGTCAGTAAATAAACTCTTTGAGAGCCAAGATCAATTTACATGACAATAGTGATTGATGTTAAGGTTTAAAATGTTCATAGGAAATTTTGGTTAATGTACCATAATCTCTCTTAAGGTATGTTCTAATTTCCTTTCTGATGAATATTTTGGTTAATGTGCAAAATTTAAATTGACTTACAAATTCTGATAGATTACCATTTGATAGATTTCTAATTACCATTCGATAGATTTAATTTGAGAAACTTAAAGAATGACTTGACATATCCAACAACAACACTTGATGTTCTAGTATTAGAATTCGAGCCTGTACTTGGATGATTTAACCTAGGCATTTTAGATGGAAGCGAGGGAAGTGGAGCTTCACAATACAACACTTGAATTTCTTGTTTTACTGAAGGCCGGAGCTCTTGATCAGGGTGAGCGCACCATAACCCTCACAGTGTTCAAGCATGTCATTTGTTTCTTATCGAAATTTGCAGATAATTTATAGTAACACTTGATGACCTCTTTGACAAGCAGGCGTTACTCCATAGGGCAAACTTGAAATGTGAAGCCCCCAAAGCATTATATATAACAGGCTGCATATACTGCTCTGGAATATGATTTGCTATAATGGGTTGTTGTGGAATAGTCTGCATATAATCTAGTAACAGGCTGTGGAATATGATCTGCTTCAACATAGAAGACTAGTAGGAAAATTTCATTTTGACTTGATAATGTCTAGATTTGAGAATTATGTTTTTGATTTTATCAATGATGTATATTGGAATACTTTGTATTAGTTTGATAATAATAATGAAAGTTATGGTTATTTAGATGTGATTCATTTTGCTTGTTTTAGTTTTTGGTATTTTAATGTGTATATATATATATATATATGTATTATATATATATAATAGGTAAATATGTAACCACATACATCAGTTAATGGATGATGTCTTATTATGTCTAATACATCATTTCAATTTATGAAAGCGTTGTTGTATAGACACAATTGACATCGTTTCTTATTTTTCACATCGATTACTAACCGATGTCTTAGTATATCTAATACACCGGTTATTATCTATAAATGATATATAATGTTATTTTTCACATCAGTCCAGAACCGATGTGAAAAACAGGGACCTTTTACTACACCCACGTAGACATCCGTTTTTTGCATCTTTCACAACAGTCAATAATCGATGTCTATTGACGTTTTTCTTGTAGTGAAACTTAGTATTTTAGACTAAGTTGTGAATTATTTTGAGACTCTATATGAGTAAGACACATTATGTGTTAGTGATGTGTATTTATTGGAACGTATTCTCCTCTTCGAGGGGATTCCAATATATATTTATACGCTCAAAATGAGTAAAAGGTGAATGAGAATTGATATTTCAAAGTGTGACCTTTTAATGTGAAAAGTGGGTTTTGTACCACATTGAGAGTAGCACAAATATATTCCTTGTTTTTTTCTTATAAATACCATGTACCACATCGAATAGAAAAATAAGTCATTTCAAACTCTCTTTATATATATAGAGTCTTAGGGCAAGGGTTTCATTAAGTCGAGAAAATAAGAGTCATCTTTTTAATTCTCGGTCTCTTCAGTCTTAATTTTTCCCAATATTCTGGTGATAGTTCTCCGGCTCAGTTCAAGTTCGCTGAGAGTATTTTCGATTTATCGATTATACTGGTATCTCGTTTTATCCTGGGAAGCAGGTCGCTAAACACGGATGGTGCGGGGCGAAACTGTTTTAAGGAGACAGTTTCTGGACTCGAGATTAAATCTAATCTCTGTTTGTTTTTTCAAACCCTTCTTATAATTTAATTGTTAATTCTTATATGCTTATGTGATATAAGAATTAACAGTGTTCTTGTGAATTAGTTATACATTCAATTCAATATATATAATAATATCTATCTCGTACAAGATTGATAAGAGCATATACACCTGTGATGAGGATTAATTTATCAATTCATCAATTGAATCAACGGAGTTGGTTACTATTCACTTAAAATCGATTTTTTTCTCGGTTTTTATACACCCACATAACTCCATCAATTCATCAATTACTATTCATAACAATACACCTTGTTTTTACTAATTTTATAACAATAAATGACCAAATATATAGCTGTTTTTTTTTGACAAATATGGCTTATAGCCTTACAAATGAGTATCTGTTCTCATAAATCTCGGGGTGAGCGAGGATCGAACCCAGTACCTGGGACGACAGAGGATAAACTCTTAGCCACTTAAGCTATCCAACCGTGCTCAAATATATAGCTGTTATTAAGTGTGTACAGGAGAAAAATGTGGGTCCTAGCATTTGATGGCCATTGAGAGCTCCATTGATTATTAATGTTCCTATTAATGAATCAATGGAACTTTAAAAATTGATGGGA
Source organism: Apium graveolens (assembly GCF_009905375.1). NCBI lineage: Eukaryota > Viridiplantae > Streptophyta > Magnoliopsida > Apiales > Apiaceae > Apium > Apium graveolens. Next base: position 65,541,698 of record NC_133651.1, on the reverse strand, counting down.
GCAAAAATTAAGCGCTGCATATGACTTCTCCTTTGGTCCATTGATACGGCTGCTGAATCAACTAAATAGAAGAGCCGGTGCATATGCTCTAATATAATATTGGTATCCACTGAACCCAACTTTTTGTACATATGACAAAATATTAGAGAGAAAGAATTGACAATGGGAAATATGTCTTTGGGCAATATGTCTAGCGATCAACCCCATAATACTTCTAATAGCATTAGAATTACTCTACTCTATGTAGAAACTCGAATGACACGTATAATAGATACATTCCTAATCGAACATGAACTCGAGTTTTATTCGACTTAGGTGACCAAGTTATGATACACCTCTAGAGATAGATGATACATTCTTGAACTAGAAATCTCGCTATAACCGACTTAGAATCCATTTAAAATTAGGAAAATTCTAGAGGCCCAAATATTGTTACAAAAATTGTTCCCAAATATTTTATAAATGATAACTTTCCTAGTAATAATATGGGACACCGCGTGCATTCATATATACCAACGAATTATATTTATACACGTGTCATGCCACGTCACTTTATAACTATTTTGGTACGAGTTTTGCGTTACGTAGCATTACTCTTTAAAATTATGTGAGTTTGGTCCTTATATAAATGGCATGTAGACATCCTCGGGCGATTACTCACAATCACGCAACATGCATCCAAGCATTCTAACTAGAGTTGTACAGATGAACTGCTCAACCGCATCCAACCGCTCAACCGCTCGCAACTGAACCGCATTTTGCGGATAATCGCGAAATACGGGTTGATTGTGGATTTAAATTTTAAAAACCGCCCATTCGCGGTTTGGATGCGGTTTTAAATTCTTAAAAATCGCAAAATCACAAAATCGCAACCACAACCGCAACTCGCAACATATATTTATAATAAAATATATTTCCAAAAATGTAGTTGATATTATATAAATTAATAAGTATACACATTTTTTTAACTAATCTTTGGTTAATGTTAAGACTTCGTTTATAAGATTTACAATCAATATAAGATATATAACCAAACAAATGGAAAATGTAATCAACATGTAGTTTTTTTATCCTTTTTTTTCTTTTCTCTCGCCTCCATATTTTTGTATGTTTTTAATATCCTTACTCCACACGGAGCATTAGTTTGTATTTTAATTTTGAATGTAAATTTATCACGTAACTTAAACTTGAATTTATTAATATTCCAGATTTATTTTTTTGCAAATTATTTATTATTTTAAAATAAGTGGTTGAACCGCAAACCGATCCGCAATAACCACAAATTCGCAACCGCAATTCACGCGGTTAACCACAACTGATGCGGTTAACCGCAACCATTTTTAAGTTTTAATGGTTTTAATGGCAGTGAAAACCTTTAAATAACTCATTTTTAAGTTTAAAAAGCTTTCTAGAGATTAATGCAACTAGGGAAGTAAATAAATATTAAACAGATTCGGATATCATTCCTACTGAATATATGGAAGTCATATCGCCTTATTTAATTATAATTATATTTAGGAAATTATGAATTAAATTTGTAACTCCACGCAATTGTTTAATTGAATATAATTATTATCATATTATAAAGAATTACAATTAAAATTTTGGATATTGAAAGTAAACGTATAACATTTATTATAGAAATTGAAAACGATCAAGAACTTAATAATTGTTCTTATAACTTACTCAGATTAGGAAATAATAAGTTTAAGATGAAAAAATATCTAAAGCTAGCAATTATCCCACACACATACAAAAAATAACTCAAAATATCACATATAAAATTTGAAATACATATCACATATAAAAGTTGAAATACGTTTAGGTTGTTAGAAGCATAAAAAATTGATAAATAAATATAAGCATTTTTGTAAGCATCCCCATCATTAAATGAAGGAAACTTAAAATGATGAACAAACAAATTTCAAAAATGTTTAAAATTATGTACGACATTAAATTACACAATTACCGACAATATTAAAAAATAACTCGTGTCATAAGCAGTTTATAATGCTAGTTGTGTTTATTACTCTAACCCATATCTATCAATATACTATTATACTATTATAAGCAGAATACCCTATGTTTGGTAGTTGCTAGTAGTTGCTCGGTAAAGCTATTTGGTACGATAAATAACAACCGTGACGTCTAAAGTCAAAAAAATGAGAACTATTGGATACAATAATAAAATATTATTATATTAATATTTAAACTGCTCTCATGAATTCAGGATTCGAACCCTGTCAACAGCTTATTATATTTAAATTTTTATATTCTTTATTTAAATAATATATTATATTATATTATTTATTTTCAGTCAAGTCTCAAATTATTATAAAACATATATTGTTATAATTTATTATATTCTTCAATTTATTTTTCAACTATTGAAAATTATATTATAAAATATATTATTAAAAATTATCGAATGTTAAAAACAATCCGTCGCACGGTTATTGGCTAGTATGTATATATATATATATATGTTGTTCTTGCATTAACATCAATAATAAGTTGCAACTTGCAAATAAGAAAAACATATGTAACAAGAAAGCAAATGCAAGGTCTCATTGCTTTTTGTTAAATTTATGCCAGTACTCATTTTCCCAAGCCTCTACTTTCCTTGTTGATCCTACTTGGGTATCAATGAATGTTTTTAGAGCTTGAGCATCATAGGGAGGAGGCATGGTGCATGGAACTGAACCCCTCGGAGAATTCACCAAGGAGTCCATCATGAAGTTGTTATAATTACCAGCAGCTAGGCAGGCCATTGTTTCCGGACACAGCTCTACTGCATTTGGAGGTATACTAGGCTTGTACTTTAATAGTTTTGCGTATTCGTTTAGCAAATGGAACATGTAATCGTACACATATTCCTGTTTCAGTTCTTCTTGGATGAAGCGACTCGATGCTTTTCCAATGGCCTGTGCCTGTGTATAATTCATAACAATTTAGTGATGATTTGGGTAGAAGAGGACTCTAGTTGAAGCGAAGCAACACTTTTATTGAAATGAAATGAAACGAAACAGTAAATTAAATTGACCTGTTCAGTGTTATTATTTCCCCATTCGACAGCAAATTTGAGAGATCTGCACTTATCGTTGTCTCTAATGGGCCAATAGTGTTGCAATGGTACCATGCCTCGTGTGAAGAAATCGTAGTAGCGGGGTCTTACGAACAAAGTTGGAGAGTCACATGCTAGTATGTATTTTTCGCTTACTGACCAAGCCCATCCTTCTATATATATCTTATATCTGTACATATAATCACAGACATAAGAAGGAATTAATTCATAACAAATGAATAGAAAGTGTAGTTCAATGTTCTAGGATTAAAGGTAGAATGAATGAAGAAATGAAGTAATTATTATAACCTGTAAGTGCACTGATCTTCGAGATTCGACTGCTTGTAACCTATCTTAGATTCTGCATTCCAGTCCTGCAATGTAAAAAAAGTTACATGTTTTATAAGGAAATAATACCTATATCTCTGAGTCCCATACCAGTTTAAACTAGAACAACGCCAATTGGAAACTGAAAGTAAGATTGAATTAATACCGAAATAGGCATGGATTACATTATGCCTATCAATATGAGTATGAACACAAATAATGTGTGGATGACTGTGTAAGAGAGATTTATTGGTTTTATGTCTAAGTACCTGTACAAACAAGCGAGCATTCCAGTCAGTTTTATCGGTGACATTGCACTTCATAAGGTCTGCCCTGGTTCGGGCCACTGTTGGATTACCCCTCCAATATGCAAAGGGTTCTCTGTCTTTCCATTTGGTTCTTCTGTTTCCTTCTTTTATATCCTTCAACACATTTGTCCATGGTTTTATATTTGTCTCCACCCTAAACAAAAAGTTTAACTTGAAATCAAGCCAAAAACATTGAATTCTCGATTGATCTAATCTAATATTTAAGTTCACGTATAATACCTTATCGAACTGATCTGTATATGTACAAGGGACATTATAAATAACATTCAAATTTTTATTTGCTGTCTCTCTAATGTATATGATTATAGGTACTCACCAGCCCCAAAAGGACCAATCAGGGAAGACAATATCCATGCTCCAGACATCTGAACAATATCGGAACAATGGTGGCGGGGCAGCATCAGGTCCCCGATAATCCTTTGTTTTAATCACCGGTTGATCATTACAATCAAACATCATATCAAGATCAGGTAGTCTCCCAGGGTACCACCTTAAAAGTTGAACAATACCCCATAAAGTATACAAGTCTCTCGTTTGAATAGACTTGGCGTATTTCTCTACATAAGCCTTGCCATCTATGATCACTAACCGAAAATGAGCAGTCCTGTTAGCTCTTTCCACCATCTCTTTTGAAATTCCTGTCTGCATCCAATGCCGTAGATCTTCATGAATCCAACGAAAGTAATCAGGACATGTCATGTTCATTGAAGGGTCATGATTCAGCATGTATTTGAGCAGTACAGGATTATATTGTGGACATTTTTGTGTCTCGTTCCATGCTAGACAGTCTAGAGGCGGTATAAGTGGAGTCTTTGTCATTCTTGAAATACTAATTACTGGTGTTTCAGCTGAATGCCTTGTATGTATATTCTACATTGCAATTAGATAAAGATATAAGTACATTAATTATCATTATTAATAAAATATTTTGTTTTAGGTGAGCTAATGAGACTTACAATGTTGATGTAGCCTGCAAAAACTAAGACCGCAATGAAGAGGAAGAAGAACAGCAGCAGCAGAGCAGTGGTTGTAGCTTGCTCTCTGAATGATCGCCATCTTTTTTGTGTAAAATTCTGTCGGAGCCAGAAAGTGTTTTTGTACTTCTCTTCGTAATATTTCTTCATATTTATGTTGTTAAGATCTAAACCGTTTGGAGCTAGAAATCTACTTGAATATTTGTTTATGTCTCTGTATTCTCGTATTTTATTATTGAGATGCCCTGATTTTCCTAATTTGGTACATGACATGCATGAGTTGAAGCTGGGTTTTGTTGAAAGCCACAAAAAATGAACACAGCCTTGCGTTGCTTGTTTTTGAAGGTTAAATCACGTTCTGCACCCGTATATGCTGCCTTGTTAACTGCTCTTTTAAAGGAAAATGAAGTCAAACTTACTTAATAAGAACTAGCAGGCTCTTTAAACTCCAACTTTGAACTATGTGCTTCTTAAAGTGGAAAAAACATTGCCCCCATGTATCAATGCCTCTAGGGGGTCAAAATCAGGATTATCATATCATATCAAATTACTAGAATTGGCTTTACCAAGATTGTACACGAAGATGGTTTTCGAATTTAGCAACTAGGACTAGATAAAAGATCATCTAAACAATGTATCAGCACCAAGAATCTCAGAGTACCCCTTGATTCTTACACGTATACGTTATTTGTTTATTAATGTCTCAAAGTTCGGGTCACGGACTCTGTGGTCACTGACTACTGAACTTCGAAGTAGGCTTCCTTGTCAGCTGGAGTGTAGAGATACATAATATGCTTTACATATCAAACTAAAATCGTAATCCGCAAGTGACTGACTTGTTTAACTATGCTACTGGTACTTCTGCTACTTCTGTTGTATCTAGAATATACTAGAGCTGATTATCTCAATCTCCACATTGAAAATGTTCTCTTAACACTAGTTGTAGTGTAAACCATAATTTAACATAATATATAATCGAGGAAATATAACTCAATATAAAACAAAAACATACTGTTAAGCACATGAACCCTAAAGATGAATATCGGATAAATATAAAGAATCAAAAGATGGAATTAATGCTCTAAGTCCATAACCAGGTCATGGATAAAAAATCATTAATATGTTCAAGCCTCCCTGAAGAATAAAATGCCAAAGAACTTCCGTATCTGTAAAATATAGTGATTTGAAATATTGAAGATCTAGGGTTCAGTAAATGAATCAATGAATATCCAACCAAGTTGTATCAAATCAGAAATGTAAAAGAAATTGAATTAAATCAATTCAATATTAGTTGTTCGAAGATTTGCAGAATCAGGGGGTTTGAGTATATGTAACATTTTAAGGATTTGGGTCTCGTATAAGCAGGTAATTTCCCCCATTCAAAATAGCATCTAGGCCTTAATCAACCCACTAGGATACAGTGTGTCCATCCCTCAACCCTGTTCTTAAGTTGAATACAGTGGGAAAGTATAGTTTGTTTGAGTTGTTCTCCAACTATTCAATCAATACATCTCTTCAAAGCTTGACCAACCTATAGTTCTCTAATTATTGGTTGTTATGCATTAGGTACTTTTCCTCCATGCAACCCTGGTGCTCATAGTATGTATGACATGATACACTCTTAACACAAAGAATATAGGTACATGCCCGTAATCTGTATTATATAAACCACAAGAGGAAGGCTACATCTTTAACTTCAGTGTACTGTGTACCACAAGAAATACTCAGGATAACTTTGCAAAAAAAAGAGAAATAAAGAAAGAAATACTCTGGTTTGAAAACCAGAACCAGATTCTTAAATCTTCCGCCGCCTTACTGGGGAAGAAGCTCCCATCATTGCTCACAGCATATGGAGTCTGGACATGCACCTTTGGAGCACCTCCAGATATTTATATCCTTCCTCTAACAACTACCTTCTCGAATATCAATTTTTTTACCAGGAGAACAATATACAACTGCATGTGAACCATATTATACATATTATTCAAAAATAAGTCTACTGGAAAAGCATCATTGAGAACAAAATATATAAATTCATAATGAAATAGACAAGGTAAGAAATGTCCAAAAAAGCTGTGAAGGACATGATTTTGGTTGCTAAAAAATATATCTCTTCAATATTTCGAAAACAAGTACATCAATTACAGGATTAATCACATAGAATTCTTTGTGTACTTTTGTTGATTACCAACTAAACTTCAATCATTTAGGTGTCGAATCAAATAATCAAAATAGTATTATAATGCCATGATTTTATCAAAGAGATTCTAAACCCAAGGTTTAAACATGAGAAAACAATACATAGTTAACCTGCACTAATTTGAGCAAATAACTTCATCTGAAACAATAATTAACCTTGGAGCTTAGAGGTTAATGGTTGACAAAGCAAGGGATCTTGAAAGCTGTTGGTAATAGAAAAACTGAAAAGTTGGTAAAGAATGTGCAAAGCTGCTTGTCCATCTTTGTTATGTTCCCAATTTTGCAGAGCAGCATGTCGTAGAAGATTGACAAGTTATAGCTCATCACTTCTTCTTCACAGCTCAAAGCGACCACACTGCCACACATGGATTTCATAATAACTGATAGATGTTTCGTATAACTGCACACCACAAAGTACAATATAAAGTTTAATAAGGTGATAAAAAATCTGAACCTATTCAGGATACAAGTAAGCCACCCCCCAGTAACATCTTCATCAAAAGAATCACAAAATACATTTATTTATAGTAGAAGTTTACCAGTTTGTGCTGATTTACGAATTGTATCATCTATATAACAGTGAGAATATACATCATCAAAAAACCATAAAGGATCGACTTGATAGTGATTAATAATGACATGTTTCCATCCTGTCTTCGAGCTGTGTGATGCTTGCCTCAAGCAAATAAAACAACTCATCTATATTTCGTTTTTAATGTAAGTTCAGCTGCCTATATGCTCTGCAGAGCTTGCACTCATCTCTGTTTGTACAAACTCCCGCAGCCAACCTTACACTTTAATCCCTTACACTTTAATCTTATTATGTTCCCAGTTTTGCAAAGCCCTAATACAAAATCATCAGTGGGTGTTAAAGCCTGGCCAATGGCACGCGGCGAAAAGGTACCAAAGATTTCAGCAAATAAATCAAGCAGAAATAATGACAAAAATAACATTTTTTTGGGACTAAGTGACAAGAATACCTATTTTCAATATCGTGACCATTTTTACCAATCAAATACCCATTCTCAGATTGGGTATCTCAAAAAAAAAATTATTTTTATTTTTGTAAAAAAACATTTTTCAAAAAAAAAACAAAAAAAATAGTTGAAATACCCAATCTGAGAATGGGTATTCGGGTATATACCCAATCTGAGAAAGCGTATTTCATATACCCAATCTCAGAAAGCGTATTTCAACTTTAAAAAAAAAAAAATGGTTGAAATACTCAGTCTGAGAATGGGTAATCGGGCATATACCCAATCTGAGAATGGGTAATCGGGCATATACCAAATCTGAGAAAGCGTATTCCAAATACCCAATCTGAGAAAGGGTATTCCGTCGGTATTTTTGGCCGCATTTCTCAAATTTGGTATTTTGATCACAAATTTCAAAAAAAGTGGTATTTTTGGCCATCATCCAATCAAGCAGATTGGATTTGAAGCAAGCAATACATATTGTGAAATTATCGATTTGCCCTTATGTTTACTATATAAAAAAAACTATATATAACAGCAGTGGCGGACGCAGAACTTTTTTTAGGGGGTCCAAAAAAATTTTCGTGCTAAACTTTCGTCCAAAAAAACTTCTTGCCCCACTTACGTTGTGTTGAGTTGCATCAATATCATTTACATGATAAAACAACACATAGCACTTTGTTCACAGTCACAGTCAAGTAATGCAAAATAGCGGTCTGTACCTCAGTTTGCCCAGAAAATCTTATGCAAAGATCTGTAAATATTTGTAGGAGAGAAAATAGAGAAGTTGGATTTTCACAATTCTATGAGTGGTGTATATATTTTCCAAACATTAAGTTCCGTATATAAACAAAACTAAAACACAACTAAAAATAATCCATTAATTAACATAAATATTCTTACTTAAATTACATTTAATAGAATATATCTCAGAAACAAAAATGTAACAGTCAGTATCATAGTTTGTCAAATCCTGATAATAACAGCCTGATTAGTATCAGTATTTATATTAGCAAGTACTGATTCATGAATATCAAGATTTATTCAGCCATCAGCAAATTCTGATATCCATATCAGTAAATACTGATCCTCAGGCATATCAGTATTTATACTGTGATTAGCAAATGCTGATATCCAATAGTCAGTATTTATTCAGTCATATCAGAGTTTGCCAAACTCTGAAACTCTGGTCAGTAAATACTGATATTTCCTATTATAGTTAAACACAAATTCAATATTCATATTAAAACAATATAGCAAGTCAGAAATTACTTTAATTAAACCAGCAGTAAAATTTCTTGCATAGGTCGCCTTGCGTACTTCGCCATTCGACCCGACCCGACCATGCACACCCAAGTGCCTTAATAGTTTTGTACTACTTTTGCACATGATATTATATATATCACCAAATCTCTCTTTACAAAATTAATGTGGGATAAAATCACACAATCATTTTCAAGCTACTAACTTCAACTTAATTTCTTTATGAATTAAACTAATAAAATGAATTAGATTCAAATATAAATGTTTAAGTTCTCTTTACAGGAAATAACTTTTTAAGAATTAATTATAGGTAATTTCATCGGGAACATATTTAGATTATGGCTTCAACTTTACCATTTTGTCACAAAAATTACATTGAAGAGAGTTTGAGTGTATATTTAGAACTATAAATGAACGCAAAAGACGAAGAATGCATCCAATCATTGGTAGGAGTGTTGAGTGCAATCGAGGTAAATTGAAGTAAATAAATAACTTAGGGTTGGATGATCGAATGGGTCCAAACAGCGTCTTCAAGACCTTATGGTTTTTTACGTGAATTTTCTTGGATCGTGAATTTTCTTGGATATTTTGGGAGTGTAAATTTATCTCATTCTCCTTCTCCTTCTATATGAAGGGCAGTCATTTTAATAGCATGTGAAAGCATCATTATACCTTGTCAAGTTAAAAAAAAATTTAAAGTGCCACCCTTTCACTATTTTTTCTAAAAATACGTATATTTAATAACCTTTCTATCGCAATTTAAGTGAAAATGATTCAAAATATCACAATGCTAACTAATGACTCTTTATATTACGTTTTACATGCATTTTTACAAAATCACATTTTCAATTAACGTTTTTATTAATTTTACAAATTAAAATAATTTTCAAAAAAATATAAAAATATATTAATTCTGAAAACACATGTGATGCGTGTATGGCGTAAAGGAATTTTCATTATGCGTTTTTTGTTTTAGCAACACATATATATCTTGTCCGAGTTTCTTTTAAAAAATTAAATCAAAGCCCAAGTACTAAGCCCCACAATAAATAGTAACAATTTGTGATAAGTTATGAACACATCCATTATCCTAAATTATTATCATAAATTATTATATTTTGGATCATTTTAAATAAAATTATGATATAAATGGTCTTTTTTCTTAAACTCAATACTAGGGCTGTAATTCAGTCCAAGCAAGCTAATTTTGAGCTGAACGTAGTTAGAGCTGAGTTTGATCGAGTCGAGCCTAACCGACTTATTTAACTAATCGAGCCAAAACTTTTATCTGAACTCGACTCATGAGCTGGCTCGTTTAGTTAAACGATCTAGTTTTAACGACTCGGGCGAGCTGACTCATCTAATTTTATACTTAATCGACCCAAAACCTCTACCCGAATTCTGCTCTTTTATTTTCAAGAGTCGAGTCGAGACAACTCGTTTTGTTAAATGGGCAGAAGCGGCTACCCGACTCGGTTCGTTTAACTAAATGAGTCGAGTCAAGTCGAGCCGAGCCCACTCAAACGAGTTTAAGCTGGGAGAGCTTCCAGCCGCCTAACTCAAATGACTCTTTTTTTTTTGCCAAATTTAAAGCAGATTTCATTAATGACTTAAAAGAGATTCAATCGGGACAAACCCCCAACCGATCAGCAACCAGGTTGAAAAACAAATAGAGCTAAATAATTAGCCATTTTGTTTCCGGATTGCTTAACAAACTGAATACAAATATTCTGAAAATTAAAAATGAAGGTAATGGTTTCCCGGACAATCCAGCACGCATCTCCCCCGAAAACAGAAGCTTCACAATTGACCCTCACATTAATTCGATTGATATTGCAATGTTCAGAGGACTCAGTTGCAACAACGGAGTTTAGAGGCCTCATATTATGAATAAATATTTTTTGTGAGAGGTGAGCACATGTGATTTTCACCACCGTTCCAAACGCACCCCAGCTATCTATCTGCCGGACACCAGCTATAGACCTGCCGAAAGTGTTGTTGATGCGAGATATCCAGATCTCCCAATACACCATCCAATTCATTTTCAACACAACCACCACATCGCACAAAGCGAGACACATCGCATAAAGCGAGACAATCAAACACACAAATAATAACTTAAACAGAACAATACGAAAAAACCCAAAATTCAAAAATCTCGGAAAACACCAAATTGTAATATGTTGTTAGACCAGAGATTTTGAATCCAAAAACTGAATTTTATTATAAAATCCAAGCTCTTACCTTAGTAGATCTGAAAACTAAAGTGAAAAACTGTAATGAATTTTTTGAGTTTTGTAAAACAAATCTCTATTTTATTAAAGAAAAAGTGAATAAAAGAAGAAGATGAAGATGAATATGGAGATAGAGATGGGTAGAAAGGGGGAAAAAGAAGGTAGGGCTAGGGTTAGGTGAAGATAGGGCGGCCGACTCTCATGTGAGAGAGAAATTTTTTATACAGTATATGATATTCTGTTTAGTTTAATTGCTGTTACGCTTAACTCAAATGACTCTAATTACAGCTCTACCCAAGACCTCTTTTCAAATAAACATGTCATAACCATTAAATATGAATTTTAAGTTTGCTATACTAATTTTATTAGATAAACATCATCTTCTCCTTTTACCTATTTTATATTTATTTTAAGAGGTAAGTTCTATGCGGTCTCATATTGGTTTGGAGCGTTAAAGTCCGTATGTCATATATGTTATGTAACTTAAAACTTTCTTAAAATATTGCGGAACATATAATTTTCTGAATCATGTTTTAAATAAAAAATTATTATTTAATAAAAATCTTGCAAGTCCCATCTATCTATACTACCTATACTATTATATTAAAAATGAAATATTGAAAGTTTCGTTGGTAGTCGGGCTGGTCATTATTATTTTAGTCATCCTCTAAATTTATAATTATATTTAACACGAAAAACTCTGATTAATAGGTTAATATTCACAATATGATTATTCAAAAATAAACAAAATTAAATTTGTAAAATGGGCCTCAGGCCAAAACAAAATAATATATACACTATTGACACAAAAAATTATACTATTAAATCTGTCAAAAATAAATTTAAATCAAAAGATAATTCGTTGGTAGCTAGCAAATTCAACTGACTATATTTTTTTTAAAATTTAAGATTTGATTAATAATATAATTTTATTAGGACCGGTGAATAATATATAATATATTTAAAAAAATATTATTGAATCGGTATAAAATAAATTTAAAATCAAAAGATAATTCGTTGGTAGGTAACAAATCCAATTGGCTATATTTAATTAATTTTTATTTTTTTATTTAAGACTTATCAATAGTATATTTTGTTTAACAAAGTTGAATAATACATATTATTTTTTTAAATCCGAGACCATTATCAAAATAATTAATAATTATATTGTGAATATTAATATATTTATGAGAGTATATTTTTCAATGTAATTACAAATTCAGAAGATGATCAAATTTCAGGTGAACAGACCGCCCACGAACAAAACTTTCATTGTTTCATCTTTAAATAACCTTTATCCAAATAATTAATAATTATATAGTAAATATAAATGTTGTTGCGTGCTGATGTCATCAGTATTTATAAATGTTGTTGCGTGCTGATGTCATCAGTATTTGATGTGTCGTCAGGATTTGATGCATCATCAGTATCTGCAGAACATCAGCATCTGAAGGCAGTCTGTTGTGAATATTGATTATGTTCCTTATTTTGAGAGATGGAAATCTATTACGTTCTAAGTGATGAGACTTTGTATATTCAGTTAAAGATATGTATCATTTTCTGTTAGTTATTGAGAATGCATATCTTAGATTGATTTGTAGCAGCTGTGTATTATATAAACACAGTGTATGTCATCACATAGTGATTAACTCGAGCATTGAACGACCTAGCAGCTTTAAAAAATATCAGTATTTCTTGAGAGAGTTTATAACAGTTTTTATCAAAAATATAAAGAACTGTTATATTTTTTACTTGTTCAAAATATTTATACAATTGTATCCAACCCCCCTTAAACAATTGTATTACTACTGGGCAACAATTGGTATAAAAGGAAACTGATAAATTTACAATCAGAAGCGATCTAAACATGTCTCTGAAAAAGTATGAAAGTATTAAAATCCCCATTCTAAAAAAGGGTGAATATCCTACATGGAAGGTGAAGATGCTCATGCACCTAGAGGCTACAGATCCAAACTACCTCGACGTAATCAATGATGGACCCTACATGCCAACAAAACTAGTGCCTGCAACTCCTACTGTTGCTGAACACTATCAGTTAAAGAAAAAGAGTGAGTGGACACCAGAAGAGAAAGTTGTTGTGCTGAATAATGCAAAGGTAAGAAACATTTTGCATAACAGTCTTAATTCTGTGATGTCAAGCAGGGTTATAGCCTACAAGACTGCCAAGGAGATCTGTGATGCTCTTGAAACTCAATGTCAAGGAACCATGGCCATCAAGAAGAACAGAAGGGCTATTCTAATTCAAGAAAAAGATTATTTTGAGGCCAAACCTGATGAAAGTCTCACTGACTTCTATGACAGGTTTCTCACCCTGCTCAACAATCTATCCTTAGTGGGAAAGGTGTATGATCGGGAGGATTCAAACACTAAGTTTCTGAGAGCCTTGAATGAAGAATGGGAGACTCAGACTTCAATTATACGACATCGGTATGATTTGGAAATAATCACCCTGGATGAAGTCTATGGCATGATGAGAACTCATGATTTGGAAGTTTAGTAAAGGAAAGAGAGGAAAAGCAACAAGGGAAAGTCAGTTGCTTTGAAGGTGAATGCTAAAATTTCAAAGGACAGGTTTGTTGAAGCTGCAAGGAATAAGAACAGTCTGCCAGAATCAGATATTGATGATTCATCATCAAATCCTGATGATGATACTGATTCTGAAACTGATGAGAACGTGACAGATTCTGATATCATGCAAATGGCTACATTACTAGTTAAGGGTTTCAAGAGGATACAATTCAGGAAGTCTCAGAAGAATAGAAGCTTCAGGACGAAGTTCACTGGAGAAGAAAGGAAGTCATCTGGAAGAAGAGAAGGATAGGACTCTAATGATGGAAAAGTTGACAGGTCAAAAATCAAGTGCTACAACTGTGATGAACCTGGTCACTTTGCTATAGAGTGCAAAAAGACAAAGCATGAAAAAGGGAAGAACAAAGTCTTGATTACATCAAGCAAGGATTGGATGGACTCCACTGATTCTGAAAATTAAGAAACATGCTATGCACTGATGGCTAGCTTTGATGCTCGTGCTTCCTCTGATTCTAAGGTATCAACTTCTTTCTTCTCTTTTGATACTGGAGATATATCTGAACTGAAATCTTTTCTTAAGTCTTTCCATGGAAATTTTAAAAATAAGATTCTAGAGAACACTAGACTGTTAACTGAAAATGAAATATTAAAATCTAGGAATAATCATTTGGAGTCTGACTTAGTAAATCAGACTGAAATTCAGAATGAATGTGAGAAAGCAAAACATACATCAAATATACTAGAAGCTAAGTATAGTATGTTGGAGAATGAATTGGAAAATGAGAGGAAAACCCTTACAGCCTGGACTGCTTCAGGAAAAAGGTTCATGAGATGATCTCTAAGAAAAACTGGAAAGAATGTCTTGGTTATGTAAATGGAGTTAAGGATGTTGACACTGAAAATAAAACTACCCTTAAGACTCCTGTTAAGTTTATCTCTTCGGAAGCTGATGAACCCAAATCTATCTTTGAAAAGGGTTCAACATCAGCATCCCAAGAAAAGTCAGTAAGGGATAGATCTCAAAGAAAGGAAAACAAGGAAACCATTAAGGCTGTTAAGAAAGAAAAGAACATAGGACTTTTGTCTAAAAGACAATTGAAAAAGAAATTATAGGAGTTTACTAACAAACCTCAAGTTAAAAATATTAAAAGAAACAGGAATGGTAAGCAAGGTATTTCTAAGGATTCTAATTATAAGTTTGTTCCCAATGCTCCTAGAAAAACTTGTTTTAACTGTAGTAATACTAATCATCTTGCTATTGATTGCAGGAGGAGTAAGAAAATGACAATTGTTATTCCTGAGTCTAATGTTAGGGGTAGATCAGTATTTTATAAACCATAAAATCCTTGTTTTCATTATGGTAGTAGTTGGCATTCAATTTACACTTGTAGTTCTTATCATAAGCTGTATCACAACTATTATGAACCTTTGCCTAAATTCAATAAAACTGCATATGTGCTTAATTTCTCTAGTTCTACTAAATCTACTTCTGATAAGACAAATCCTGACAAGGGAAAAACTGTCAAAAGTATTCCCGAAACACAAAGGCTTAAGTTGTCCAAAAAGAGGGCCCAACAAGTGTGGGTCCTTAATAATCCTTCTAATTAATCACTCATCTGACTGCAGGGTAATAGGAAAAATACTCTGGTCTTGGATAGTGGATGTTCAAGACATATGACTGGAAATAAATCCCTGCTGTCAGAATTTGAGAAGAAGGCTGGCCCAGATGTATCTTATGGAGATGGAAATATAGGACACATTGTGGGATATGGCAACTTGATAATTGGAAAGGTAGCAATAGAGAATGTAGCTCTGGTGGAAGGACTGAAGCATAATCTTCTAAGCATCGGTCAAATCACTAACAGAGGTTATCATGTGGTGTTCAATGACTCTCACTGTGAAGTTGTTCACAACAAGTCAAAAAAGATTTTCTTGATGGGATACAAACATGGCAATATGTATGAAGCTGGACTGCATGAAAGTCTTGAGTAAGAAGCTACTTGCCTTATCTCAAAGGCATCAGTAGATGAGAGCTGGAATTGGCACAAGAAGCTCTCACATCTCAACTTCAATTCAATCAATGAAATTTCCAAGAAGAGCTAGTAAAAGGATTACCAAATATGCTATACTCATCTGATGGTATTTGTGACTTGCCAAAAGTCCAAGTAAAGAAGAGTATCTTTCAAAAGTAAAACAAAATTCTCTATCACTGAGCCATATCACATGTTACACTTGGATCTCTTTGGACCAGTAAACATAATGTCTATCAACAAGAAAAGGCACACACTTGTAATTATTGATAATTTAACTAGATACACTTGGGTTTATTATCTACATAGGGAGGATGAAACTCCAGAAATTCTTCTGGATCATATAAGGCAAATTGAGAATAAATCCACCTTCAAAGTGAAAATACTGAGAAGTGATAATGGCACTGAGTTCAAGAACTCAAAAATGGAGGAAGTCTGCAAGTACAAAGACATACAACAACAATTCTCAGCTCTTGGCACACCCCAACAAAATGGTGTTCTTGAGAGAAAGAACAAAATGCTGATTGAAGCTGGAAGGACTCTGGTGGAAGAAGCAAAACTATCCACTTGCTTCTGGGCTGAAGTAGTAAATACAGCCTGTTATACTCAGAATATCACACTGATAAACAGACACGAAGTCACTCCTTATCAAATGCTGAAAGAAAAGAAGCCTAGTCTCAAACATCTTCATGTATTTGGATGCAAGTGCTTTGTTCTGAGAACTCATACTGATCAGCTAGGAAAATTTGAATCAAAAGCTGATGAAGGAATCTTTGTTGGTTATTCACCATCAAGAGCATACAGGGTGTTGAATCTAAGAACAAATACTGTATTTATCTCCATCAATATATCTTTTGATGATAAGAAGATTCCTGGTTTTGAAGAAGACTCTCATGAAAGTCTAATCTTTGTAAATGAAAATGCATTGTTGGAATCTACATCAAACTCAAATGAACTGTCAATTACTGATGATCCAAATTCTGATACTCTTTCAGATTCTGAAGATGATCATTGTACTAATGAACCTGCATATATTGAGGGGGAACAACAGCAAACTTCAATCAATAGTACTAACATTAAAGAATCAACTCAAGGTTCTTCTCAATCTGGTCATTCAGAATCCCATAATGATTCAATATCAGGTGGACATGATTCGAGTCCCAAAATTTCATCAGGAAATGACAGCACTGATTCAGGGGGAGCCTTAAATGCATTTGATGAGGCATACAATTTAGAATAAGCATCTAGCTCTAGAAAAATATTTCCTAGTGCCAGAAAATGGACTAAAGATCATACTCCTGATCTGATCATTGGAAATCCTGATGAATGTGTAAAGATAAGGAGTGCAACTCAAAATGAATGTTTGTATCACAATCTACTTTCAAAAGAGGAGCCAAAGAAAGTAGAAGATGCACTCAAGGATGCAGATCGGGTCATAGCTATGCAAGAAGAGTTGAACGAGTTCGAAAGAAATAAAGTTTGGAAGCTGGTGCCTAGACCTAAAAATAGGTCAATTGTAGGCACAAAGTGGGTCTTCAGAAATAAGACTGATTCTGATGGAACCATTGTCAGAAACAAGGCAAGATTGGTGGCTAAAGGATATTCCCAACAGGAAGGCATTGACTATGATGAAATATTTGCTCCTGTTGCTAGGATGGAAAGCAAACAGAATTTTCTTGGCATATGCTGCACACAAGAAATTTAAAGTCTTTCAGATGGATGTCAAGATTGCATTTCTCAATTGAGAACTTGAAGAGGAAGTCTATGTTGAACAACCACCAGGTTTTATAGATCCTAAACATCCTGATTATGTTTATAGACTTGATAAAGCACTCTATGGACTAAAGCAAGCACCTAGACATGGTATGAGACCCTTGCTCAATTTTTGCTTGAAAGTGGATTAAAAAAGGTACAATAGATAAAAATTTATTTTATCTGAATCAAGGTAAATATCCACTTTTAGTTCAAATTTATGTGGATGATATCATTTTTGGATCAACTAATCAAATACTGTGTGATAAGTTCTCAAAGTTGATGCAATCAAGATATCAAATGAGCATGATGGGAGAGATGAGTTACTTCTTGGGATTGCAAATTAAACAGACTGATAATGGTATCTATATTAATCAGTCAAAGTATACAAAGAATCCGTTGAAAAGGTTTAATATGCAAGAAAGTGCAGCTGCAACTACTCCTATGGCAACTTTTACAAAGCTTGATCCACATGAAGGTACATCAGTTGATGTCACAAACTACAGAGGTATAATTGATTCTCTTTTGTACCTAATGGCTAGTAGGCCATACATTATGTTTTCCACCTATTTGTGTGCAAGATTTCAGGAAAATCCTAGGGAGCCACATCTTATTGCAGTGAAGAGAACCTTCAGATACCTCAAGGGTACTGTCTCACTTGGTCTCTAGTATGCAAGGGAAGCTGATTTTGGATTATGTGGTTATTCAGATGCTGACTTTGCTGGATGCAAGATAGACAGGAAGAGTACATCTGGGAGCTGTCAGTTTTTGGGAGGCAGATTAGTCTCATGGTTCAGTAAACAACATACAACAGAAATCCATTTCTACTTCAACAACTGAGGCTAAATATATTGCAGATGGGAGCTGCTGTGCTCAGTTGTTATGGATGAGAAATCAGCTCATGGACTATGGATTATCATTTTTTAAAATTCATATTTATTGTGATAATCAAAGTGCTATTGGTATGACAGGGAACCCAATGCAACTCTCTCTTACTAAACATATATGCATCAAATATCACTTTATAAGAGAGCATGTCATGGAAGGAACAATTGAGCTTCATTTTGTTCCTACTGATCAACAGCTGGCTGATATTTTCACAAAGCCATTAACTGAAGCAACATTTACAAATCTTGTCAATGAACTTGGTATGGTTAGTTGGGATAAATAATTTTCTTTTAATATTTGATCAAATCCTGATGTATATTGATCAAATCCTGATATATCCTAAATGTTGTTGAAAATATTACGTTGAGAGTTTTTGATGTATTTTATTATATGCATGATAAATTAAGTGAATTTATTTGCTAAATGTGCATGTATGAATATATATCATTGTCATCATTGCAAATTAATCTAGGGAGACATGCTTTAATAAGATATTTTTTTGGTTAAGTCATTAAGTTAACTCTGCACTTAATAATTAATCAAACCTCTAGCCCCTTAATATTCCCTCTCTCTCTTGATTATTTAAACCATCATTCTCATCCAGTCTAATCATATATCTTTCAAACACTTAACTCTCAAATCTTCTTCATTTTTCACATTTTCTTCTTTTCTCAAATAATGGAGAATTTCGGTTGGTTCTACAGTTTTGGCACGAATTTGGTAACACTCTTTCGAGCTGGAGTACAACTTCAGTGGAATATCAACACCATCCCAGATGAAATTTGGATTCAACTTCTAGAAGTCACCAAAAATGACTTTCTGGGATTTCAGAAACAACTTCATCTATACAATCTTTGTCAGCAAGAGAAGATTATTCGTCTTGCTGTCTCTTTGTTGAAAGCAAGAATAAGTCCTAATCATCTCTGCCTGGCTCTCTTCACCATCAACTTTGTCAGGCATCTTCGACCAAGGGTGTTGATGTTCTTCTCTATTAGACTAGGATTTTCTTGTAATCACCTATGCATGTAATTAATAATTTTATGAAATGTACTCTATTGAACTATTAATGAAATTTTGTTTGTTTTGCTTACAAGACCTAATCTATGCTCCTTAGTTGTGTATGAATGTGCTTGTTCTTAGTTGTAGCCTATTAATCTTTAAATCACAAAATTAACATGTATCTTTTGATGATTATTGAGATTAAAATTTTGGTTTTCTGATAAGCTTGAGTTGTTTTGACAAATAATGATGAATTTGAATCGTCAAATCCTGACATTGTCAAATCCTGACAGATAAGAGATTCCAAATACTGATGATATGTCAACATGTTTTAATTTAGAATATTATTGCACAATGTTTTCTAAATTGTTTAATGCTGAAAAGTGATTGTCTTCTTAATTATTGTTCAAAAAGTGGATAAACTGTTGAACAAATTCACAGAGCAATTTATTGAAAGAGCTGTGTGTGCTTTGTTGCTAATTCGGCATATTACTCCACTTTCAACTCCTATTCTTCAGTAATTATCCTCTATCAGAAGTCTAATTCACTAAGCTTCTTTCTCCGTGTGTATTACATACAACTAAGCTTTGCAAACTTATATTTGCACAAGAACTTTTGTGAAACAAATCATCATACACACAGCCTTACTATTCACATCTAACGAATATATTTCCTCAACGCCTATAAACATCATCTCATCTTTTGAGGTTTCACCTTTCTTTAGCCAAACCACTATTATTCATGGCAACACTTTTGGAACCAATAACTACTTCGCTCCGCTTTCACATCAGCAGTTTCCTCAATCTTTTCATGACATATAGGATTTCTTACTCCAATGTCCAATTAGGTACGCTCTCACAAATCCTACTTAGGTATCATACCTGGATGTAATGCAGGTATGAAACACATCTCTAGTTAATGAAACAAGTACTGCTTTCTCTTTTAAATATAAGGGACGCAAGTATGAGGTTGATGCTGATGTTCTGGTTCAAGCATTGAGATTGCCTGCTTGTGATGGTGCTCTTGATAATTATGCAACCGAGTAGCTGTTTGATATGCTCAGAACTCTGAGCTATAAAGGTGACATCACAACAATTGGAAAATTGACAAGGAAAAAATTAAAGAGAGAATGGAATTTCTTCTTTGACTGCATCAGGAGATGTTTCTTGAATAAGACAACAAATTTTGATGATCTTCCGTCTACTTCTCTGAAAATTGGGTACTCTCTTCTCTACTCTGGTAATTTTGACTATGGTAACACCATTATTCAATTCATAATTACTAGGAGAACAGATACATCAGTAGTAATAGGGTATACTAGATTTCTTCAACTGATTTTTAATTTTCTATACCCTAATGTTGAATTTGCTAATGATGAATTGCTTCCTGTATTTCAAAATTCTGAGAAGGCTATCACTGATCATATTAAAAGAGATGCAAATAATAAGTTTTCAAGATCTCCTTTCCTGCCTCAGAAGGTCAGGCAATTTCTGTTGAGAAATAGACCTACTCCTTCACAAGTGCCTGCAAATCCTAATAATGGAACCTCTGTAATATTTCCTGATGCTGTGGAACACTACACTACCCATCTTGTTTTTAACCCTAGCATTCCTTCTCCTAAACAGAACTCCATTCCAGCTCCTAAATTAGCCTCCTCTGGTGTCTCCTAAAAGGCATCAGTTGTACCAAAGAAAAGGATGGTTAAGAAATCTGTTCAATTTGATCAGAGAGCTCAACAGGCTTCACTGAGTGAGAGTGAGAAGAAAGAAGAATGTTTTCCAATTTGAAAAAGAAGGCTGATCATGCAAGATGATTCTAACTCTGATGATCAGATGCCCATTGGGCCAAGGATAAAGATAAAGAAATCAACAATTGTGATTCCTGATGACTCTGTTGACACAACTGGAACTAAGGAGCCAACTACTGATGCTAGTGCTCTGATGAAAAATTTTCCAGTAATCCAAGAAACTATTGTGCCCAAGATACCTGAGAAGAGCAAGATGAAAAGAAAAGCTGAAGACATGGTTAGGTACATCAGAAAGAAGAAAAAGGCTCAGTCCTCTGTTATGGATGTCAGTCCACAAGAACCTAAGTCTCAAAAGGATTTAACAATTGAGACACATCCAGTCTAACAAGAACCATCTTCTCAAAGGGAAGATGCAGACGAAGAGGCTGTACAAATCATTGTTAATTTTGCTCAAGGTGATCTTCTTGCTGACTCTGAACAACTGCTGCAAGAAAAGAAGGCTCATCAGGATGTATTGTCAAAGATGGACGCAGTTAATAATGATCTTATGTTTGAGGAGAGTACACAAGAACCTTCACAAATACTTGCTGAAGCAGCTCATATTTCTCAGGCCCCACAAGAACCATCAGTTCAAAGTACTAATGCTGGCCTAGTTCACTCTCCTGATAAATCAAATCCTGATGCTACAACAAATCATGATGTTGATCAACTCTTCATCCAAGCAGCTTCTACTGATGATTCCTTGCTGCTGACTAGCTTGTTAAAGCATCCTGATGTGTTATTTGTTCCTCCACTATCATCACTTCCACTTGAGGACTCACCTTCAGGTATTGCTTATTTTCCTCTATTGTTCTTAATGTTTGTATGATTATAAATAGTCTCTTGGTTGAGGTCACCTCTATTTATATGACAAGCATACTACTCCTCTCAGCCATCTCTTATTTCTTTGCAAAATGTGTGCATGTGCCTTTCTGTGAGATTGTGTGCAAATACTATGTGAGAAAATTACATTTTGAGTGGCAGTCTCCTATACTGGCAAAATGAGAGGTAGCTTTGAGAAAA
The DNA here is from genome assembly GCF_009905375.1 of Apium graveolens. NCBI lineage: Eukaryota > Viridiplantae > Streptophyta > Magnoliopsida > Apiales > Apiaceae > Apium > Apium graveolens. Next base: position 65,519,306 of record NC_133651.1, on the reverse strand, counting down.
GAATATTATAAGTGTTTCTTTACTTATAAACTTTCTTATGTGGGAAACATATTACTCTTAACAGTGATATATTGTGTGAGAAGTGATGAGATCACTTGAAAAGAAAAGAGAGATTTAGGTGTTACCCTGTTTCATGTTTCAAGATCCCATCAGGAACAGACACGTATTGCTAAAGATCCTCATATAGGCAAAGTAATTATGCCTAGCACTGCACATTCTTCTAAGGGTCTGTCTAGTTCTGATTCTGATTATGATATTGATCATGTTGATTCTGACATAGCTCAGCTTAAGACTGCTATTGATGCATCTAAGAAGTCCAATGTTGGTTCTTCTTCACATTTCAATGCAATTCCTTCTTATTATAATGCTGATGTTGAACATTTTTGAATGACTGAATGGGATTTTGCATGGCGAGATGCACATACTTCTATTTCCTCTACTGTTGGTATGCAGCATATTTAATTACAGGGCCTATGATGAAATTCAAATTCCTGATCTAAAATTACATCTTAAGGCCTCTACCATTTCTGTAAAAGGACTTCATTCTGAACTTGCTGAAATGAAAAAATCTCATGCTATTGTCAAGGATAAGATTGATGCATTCATGATTAATACACCTACTTCTGCTGAACTTACTAATGTGAGAACTGTTATTAAAGGTGTAGTTCAATCTCAACAAAGCATGGATTCTCGCCTTTCCTCTTTGGAAGATAAAGTATCTTTTATGGCTGCTACACTGGATGCTATATTTTCTCTTCTTTCAAATACTGATGCCAAAAGGGGGAGAAGATAGTTGCTACAAAATGTACAACTCACTCTATTCAGTTGAAAGATAAAGATATTGATCGTGATGGTGATAAAAATCCAGTTGTAAATGTTTCAATTGCTCCTACTGCTCAACAACCTCAACACTCTAAAAGATCTGGTTCTTCAGGACAAAAAAGTCTACTGGTGCGCATGAAGACAAGCACAATACTAATGTCGATACTTCTAAAACTGGTGATGTTACAATCTCTAACTTAGCAGATGCTAAAGGGTTATTCTTTCCTTACAGACACAAGAAAATAGGTGAAGAGGTTCTGTACTACAAAGATAAAAGGTTTGAGCAAAAGAATGCTAGGACTGCTCTTGGATTGATAACTGAAGAATTTCTTGATCTAACAACTGAAGAAGCAGTTATGCAACAGAAGGAGTTAATGGATCAAATTGAAGCTGAAGCCAACACCTCTAAAGCAAGAGGAAAAAGAGGTGGAAGATCTACAAGAGCTAGAGGAAGAAGAGGAAGAGGAAGAATTTCTAAACCAAGTCAAGTGTCTGAAATTGATTCTGCATTTCTGAATGTCCTATTCAGAGAAGGTTTTATTCCTGTACAAGGACATGATTTAGCAGAAGAAGTTGAGAATACTGAACAGATGATTGTCCAAAGGAAGAAGAAGTCAACCGCTGACATTGCTCATGTTGATATAACTAATGCAAATGTTTCTTTTGAAGCAAACACAAATTTTGAGGAAAAAGCAGATCCTAATGTTGTGAACCTGATAGATAATTTTGACTCTGATGAAATGGTGATCAAAGCATTGGATGAATTAATTCTTACGACAATGGTTACTTCTCATAATTCAGAGGTTGATGAACAAGAAAGAATTGACAGAAGGAAACCTGATCAAGCTTGCATTGATTATGTGCAAAGAATTCAAAAATCAAAGAAAGAGCTATGGCAGAAAACAAAAGGAAAAATTTATGATTTATCTACAGGCATGCTCCTCTCAGCAAGAAGGATAAAAGATGGAAAGGTGTTTATTCATTCAGTTATCCTAAAGGATTCAAACATATTGAATTTGTGTCAGCCAGACTAAGGGATCCTATTTTAGAACAGGAAAATGTTGATAAGTCCATTCAGAAACCCTCTTGGGTGGAACATAATGAAAAGCTAAAGCTTATCAAAACTCGAACTAGAGGAGGTATTGGTCATTCTAGAATGGAAACTCTGAGGTCTGATTTACTGACACTGATATTCTGACTGACAATCTTGGTGAAAGAGTTACTTCTTCACATCTTGAGAAGGTTAAACCTGTAAAGATTGTATATAGGAAGATAAATCTTGATGATTTCAGAGAGGAGATTCTGTACTTCTTGAGAGATGGTAAAGTGAAAAGCTTTACATTACAGCAACTCTTGATGAAGACTGTGACAGAGTTGAAATACATTCACTATCTTCTTAGAGTTGAGGACAATATCACCAGAAACTGGTCTTCTATGATACTTGAGAGTATCAGAAGAAGAGTCATGAACAAAGAAGATAAATACAATGGTGATTATGTACCTATGTATAGAACTTATATTGGTCAAGAAATGAAGATGGAAAAGGGAGCTGCAGTTCTAAAAGTTTTTCTCAACAATCCTCAGTTATCTTTCAGTCCTGATCATGAAGATTTTAGCATAAGCTTTATGTTAATTGGTGATCTTCAAAAAACTAAAAGTTCGATTTCTAAACTAAGATCAGCTATTTATCATCTTGGAGAAGATACTGAAGAAAAGAGAGAGTTGAAGAAAAAGCTTGTCAAAGTCCTTCAAGACAAGGAGGAAGAAAGGTTGAACAACTTTCTGAAAACAACTGTCAGTTATCTTAGGATACTGAAGTAAGCTTTATTCCTTGTACATTTTGTAATTGGTTTTGGCATCATTGAGAATGGAATTTGTGCTTCATTACATTAAGCATAAATTGGGGGAGATTGTTGCGTGCTGATTCGTAATGATCAGGAGGAGCCCAGGATCTGACTGTGTTTAGATGTCATCGGTATTTGATGTGTCGTCAGGATTTGATGCATCATTAGTATCTGCAGAATATCATCATCTGAAGGCAGTCTGTTGTGCAGATTGATTATGTTCCTTATTTTGAGGGATGGATATCTGTTACGTTCTGAGTGATAGGACTTTGTATATTCAGTTAAAGATATGTATCATTTTCTGTTAGTAATTAATAATACATATCTTAGATTGATTTGTAGCAGCTATGTATATATAAACACAGTTTAGGTCATCACATAGTGATTAACTCGAGCATTGTACGACCTAGCAGCTCTCAAGAACATCAGTATTTCTTGAGAGAGTTTGTAACAGTTTTTATCAGAAATATAAAGAACTGTCATATTTTATACTTGTTCGAAATATTTATACAGTTGTATCCAAACCCCCTTAAACAATTGTATTACTACTGGGCAATAAATGCATTTATGAGAGTGTTTTATTTCTAATAAAATTATAAATTTAGAAGAGGACCAAAGTATAAATGACCAGACCGACTATCAACAAAACTTTCATTATTTCATCTTTATTATAACTCGAGACCATTATATGGTTAATAAATTATTATATCATGAATATTAATGTATTTATGAGTGTATTTTTTTTTTAATGTAATTTCAAATTTAGAAAAAGACCAAAAGACAGGTGACCTGACTAACTACCAACAAAACTTTCATTATCATCTTTAATATAATAATAATATTCTTAATTATATTTTAGCCTACAAGAAATATTATTTAATTTTAAACCGGATTTATAATATATTTTTTTATTTTATCCTAATGGAATTATATCGACCAATGAATTGTCTTTCAGATTTTAATTTTATTTGAGCTCAGTTCAATAGTGTAAATTTTATTTTGTTTTAGCCTGAGGTAGCAAATTTAAATGAGCATATTTAGTTTTTTTTTTAATTATTTTTTTAATTAGGACTTTATCAATAATATAACTTTGTTTAGCACGGGTGAATAAAACTATACTATTATATTAAAGATGAAATAATGAAAGTTTTGTTAGTAGTCGGTTTGGTCACCGTAATTATAATAATTTTTAAAATAAAATACTCTTATAAATAGATTAGTATTCAAAATAGAATTACATAAATACAAATAGACTATCTATACTATATTATAATACATGAAACATTGAAAGTTTGGTAATCAGTTAATCGGTACTTACTGAAATTACTTAAATACCCTTACTAATTAATATAATATTAATATTGAAATCGACTTTTACATATCCTATTAAATTGATTAATATAAAAACATATAGCACACCGTGGGTATAAATTACTAATCATCACCAAATTTAAGTACAACTTTAATTCTATCACACTTCAATTATTGTTTACATTGACAAATTTATATTCACCGACCTATAAAATTAAGTGTAATCACTCAAAATTGCTTACACAGGTTGTTTGCTTAGATATAATTAAATCGCTTACAATATCTTATTTAAACACAGGTTTATTTAATTTTAAATTAATTTCTAATTTTAACAAAATTATTTAACTTAAAATTATTATATTTAAAATATATGGCAGACATAAAAAATATACTAGAAAAATAAATTTTAAAAATAACATGTGGAACGTACGGGCTATTGAAACGGTGTAACACAAAATTAAAATAAAAAACATAATTCGTTGATAGGTAAAATGTCCTCGAAATAAAAATATAATAAGCAATATTCAAACGGTCTTAATCCAAATTATAATATTGATTATGGTTAAAATACAAAAAAAATAGATAGAATTAGTTGGATTTGTTACATGTGTCTAAAACAGATTAATAGATAGTATTGACATGATTTAAAAAATATTATACTATCAAACTAGGATAAAACAAATTTAAAATTTAAAGATAATTTGTTTGTCGATATAATGATATCGTGTTAAGATATAATCTATACTCTATTGTGATATATGAAACACTAAAATTTTGGTCAGCCGGTTTGTTGGACGGTCATTCTAATTTCAATTGATATCGAAGTAAAATTCATATTCATATTCAAATTCAAATTCAAATTCATATCCAACTCTATATTATTCTAATCGATATTAAGTCAACATCATTTTTAAATTTAAATTTTAATTCATATGGAGGTCAACCTTCTCTAACAATTTAAATTTTAATTAATATCGAAATATGTATTATTCTAATCGATATTTAAGTTAACCTCTTAAATAGATGAAATATCAAAAGTATGGTCGGTCGGTTGGTCGGTCGATCATTCTAATTTTAATTGATATTGAAGTCAACTTCATGTACAAATTCAATTCAAATTCATACCCAACTCTATATTATTGTAATTGATATTAAAGTCAACATCTTCTTCCAATTTAAATTTTAATTGATACCGAGATCAACTTCCTTTTCCAATTTAAATTTAAATTAATATTGAACTCTATATTATTCTAATCGATATTTAAGTTAACTTCTAATACCAATTTAAATTCTTATTCATACCGGGGTCTATATTATTCAAATTGATATATTGAAATCAACTTATTCTACTAACTACATTTTTATTTAATTAAATTCTAAAAATGATATTTACTATAAGAATCAATTTAATTATTATTATTCAAAGGCTTCTTAACCTTTTGGCCCCCGAAGTTTATGTGTTTGTACCTATCAACCCCCGAATTCTGTGGGCGTACCCATAAAACCCTAAGGTATATACTTACATACCTTTTAGCCCCTAACCCGATATTATAATAAAAATGTTACAAATCGGATGGGCAAAGCTGTCTTTTCACATCAAACCTGTGATGTTTCATGTTTGATATACTCTTTCAACCCTAAACATTGTCCCTAATACAAAATTGAGAAATTTGAGAGCTGTTATTGGAAATCACCGGCGATTAGGAACTCTCAGTCATGGAATTCAATGGCGGGTAGTGGTGAGAGCTCTGGAGGTACTTCTCTATCCCTTATATTGTGTTTTAATTGTATGTATTGGTTATTTGTGATATGTTTTTTGATGTATCAATTAATGTATCGATTATTAATGTTTAAGCTTTAAACTTTGATTATTAATGTATCAATGTATGTTTAAGCTTGAATTTTGATAACTCAGTTGTTGTTTGTTTAAAATGGGATGCATATTTTGCTTTGTTTAAAATATGAGGTATACCATTTTTTTCTGTATTGAAGGTGAGGATGTTATTAGTATGTCTTTATTTCATGGGGGAAAGTTAAAGAGATTGTCCAAGACTGAATATGTGGGGGGAAAAGTTACCATTTATCATTTCCGGGACCTTAATAAAGTTACTTTGGATAATCTTAGAGGGTGGACTAAGGCATTAGGTTATGGTGGGCATAGTTCTCTGTATTATAGGCTGCCTAGGAGAGATTTGGAAGTTGGGTTAGTGTTAATACAAACTCAGCGTGATGTGAATTGTATGAGATCATATGCCTTAGATAATGATAACAAAATAGATGTTTATGTTCATCATTCCAATGAGGATGAATTAGTAGGAATTGAAGATGAAAATGTTAATAGTGTTGAAGGAGATGCTAGCAATGATGTAGGAGATTGGAGTGATGAAATTGATGATTATGACTTTATGGATAGTGATTACTCCATGACAGATGATGACATGCTGTTTACTAACAATATTGATGAAAAAGTGGAGTGGGTAGGTAGACTTAGGCAGGGACTTCGCCTTAGTAAGGAAATAATGGTGGAGAGGGATTCTGAAAGTGAGGGAGACAGTGATGATCTAGAGCTTGCAAGGTAATGACAGTGATGAAGATAATCAAACTCAGAGAAGAAGGAAAGCTTTTCCAGTGTACAAAGATGATCCTAAATGAAGAGTTGGTTTGGTATTCAAAAATCACACAGAAGCCAGAGAGGCAATTATGAAGCATTCTGCTAGTGAGGGTAGGACGATCAAGTTTGTGAAAAGTGACAGAAGGAGGGTAAGGGCTGTGTGCAAACCACCATGTCCTTGGATATTAGTTGCTTCACTCAACTTTGACAAAAGCATGCAAATTAAAAAAGTGGGACTAGGTACAATTTTTAACTGTTAAATGCACCTTTTTAATACACTATTTTTTGTGTTTATTAGTGTATTCAATCCCCTGTCATTTGCAGACCATACATGTGCCAGAGAGCAAGTTGGGTTGCCCCTAATAAATTCTGGGTATTTAGCTAAAAAATACCTTCCTGAGTTCAGAATCAATCACAACTGGCCAATTAAGGCCTTTGGCAAGACTGTCTTGAAAGATTTACAGATTGAGTTCAAGGACCACATTTTGAGAAAAGTTAGGAGAAAATGCACGAGGATCATTAATAGCACCCTTGAGGAACAGTTTGAGAAACTGTGGGATTATAAATCTGAGTTACTCATGAGAAATCCCAACCCCACCATTGAGATTGAGTTAGACCCAGGTACTACTTCTTCATTTGTTCAATTATTAATTTTTTTTTCTTAGATTAAGTGTCAATTAATACAAGATCTATGTAATGATTCCATTTCTGCAGTTAATGACAGGACCTTCAGAAGGATGTATATTTGCTTAGGTGGGTTGAAACATGGATTTAAGCTTGGTTGCAGGAAGGTTATTGGATTTGATGGATGCCATTTAAAGTCAGCATACAAAGGTGAGTTGCTATGTGATTTAGGAGTAGATGGTAATAATTGTATGTACCCTCTAGCATATGCCTTGGTTGAAGCTGAGAGACTGGATTCTTGGAGGTGGTTCTTGGCCTTAGTTGCTACAGATTTAGACATAGGTTCTGGGGAGGGTTGGACATTTATTAGTGATAGACAAAAGGGATTGTTGAATGTAGTAGACAGAAGGGTGTTTTAGTCATGCTAGAGATGATAAGGGAGTATCTCATGAGGAGGTTGCAGAACAAGAGGGATGAAATAGAAGGTTGGGGTCCAAATAAGCTAACACCTAAGATATTGAAGCTTCTTGATAAATACAAGAAATGGAGTGGAGGTTGCTACTCCACTTATGCAGGATATAATGAATTTGAGGTCACAACTGTAAATGGATCTAAGTATGCAGTCCACATTGGTGACAGAACATGTGGATGCAGGAGGTGGGACCTCAGTGGCATACCATGTCACCATGCTATAAGTTGCATAAATAGGTTGGGAAAAAATATAGAGGATTATGTGGATCCAGTTTATTCAGTGGAGAGGTATGAGAAAACATCTTCTGGAATTATTTTCCTTATGAATGGACACAGTTCCTGGGAAAAGCACAATATTTTTATGAGAACCCCCACAGTGGAGAAGCAACCAGGAAGGCCAACAAAGAAGAGAAGGCTTGAGATGCAAAATATCATTGAGAAAGAACATAATGGAGTTAGAATTTTGAGCAGGTTTACTCAAGCAAGTGTGAGGTAATGAATGAAAAACTCTTGCAAATCTGAAGTTCTTATTTGTTTGCACATTATGTATACTAACTTCTATTTAAACATTTGTAGGTGTGGTGAGTGTCACCAAGTGGGACATAACAGGAGGACATGTCCCAAACTACATCCTCAAACTGAAGCTCCAATTGAACCTAACCCCTTAGTTGATGTAAATCCAACTGATGAAGAAGAAATTCAAGAAACCTACAATTAAATTGAAGGCAGAGGACTTGATGAGCACAATGAAATGCTCTTGGATTTTCCTGATGAAGGGCCACCAATGACACAACCAAGCAAACTGTAGATGATGAGGAAGATGCACCTACAGTTGTTGCTGCAAGAAGGATTCAAAAATTGAAAATCAGAAGTTTAGGACTAACAACTACTATTGACTCCCCTATCATGGTTGCTGCTAGGAAAATTCAACAACTGAAACAAAAGCAGAAGGGTGGCACAGAAAAGGTCATGGATCCAACTGTGAAGAATGTAACAGACAAGGGTAAGGGTATAATGCTTGAGAGTGAATAGGAGGCCACCAGAAAGAAGATTAAAAAAGAAATGCAAGATGAGATTGATCAAGGGAGGCAACCTGTTGAGAGGTTGAACATTGGAGGAAATAATCTTAAAAGAAAGACCCCAACTGCTATTGCTACAGATTTGGCACCAAGAAGGAGTAATAGGTTGTACATCAAAACAACCTTTGGGAGGTTCAAAAACACAGAAGACACTCCAGTTTTTCTTGATGAGGATCCATCTACAAAGGTTAACACACTAGTTGAGCATAACTCATACACTGGTCCAATGACATTTGGGAAACAGGTACCACCAGTGAAGCAATACAAAACAATTGTTGGAAAAACAGAACTCAAATCTAAACCTTTTTTATCTCATGGTAGAAGTGTAATCACACCTGGAGCTCTGGCAGAAGCATTACAATAAAGAATGACAAAAAACTAGCAGGCCCTTCAACAACTAAGGAAAAAAAGGATCCATGAGGAACCTATATCATTGGAAATCTATGTAATGTTATGCACTTTGTTTTGCAGTTCAGACTTTATTTTGCTTTGAACTTGTTAAATTCTGAATCAATTTGTTGCTTTTGAACTTGTTAAATTATGTAGTAATGGAAGTACTTTGTTTTGCAAATATTTTCATTTCATTCCTTATTGCTTCTCATTACATAGATGCCAAAAGTAGTACATAGTCATATATGGTACTCATTATTCACTACTACAAAGCTTCACTTAGGTAATTCATATCCTTTTGGCATCGACTCCATTTCTTTGTTCAGCACTACGAACACCCACACTAATAATATTATAACTACATAATACAAAATAAGGCCTCTCTTATTCCCTTTCTTTTCAACAGCAGCCTCATGTTTTCCCAAATCATCTTCTAGCTTATCTATTTTTTTCAGCAGCCCAGGAATAATCATTCTTGACCTTTGGCACATAGGAGGGTCAAACCATAAATGAAAGTTGCATGAATTTCTCTGATCCTCCTTGTTAGTCGCTAAACACGCGCTAATATTACACGCAAGTATACGAGTTCGGAAGTAGTATAAGATATAAATCAGATTCGATCCCACAGAGACTGTATTGGTTAAATATCTAAATTATGCACCTACGCAACCATGTATGTTTATTATTCAATGCTAAGACTATAACAAAGTGAGGATTTTTATAACTAAGAATTACGCTAACTATTATAACTAAGAGAATAAAATAGACTGAGTTAATATATATGACAGACATGGGATTCTAACTTCATTAAATACTTCATTCAATAGCTTTATTATTCTCAACCTTAACATACAATGGTGATGACACTAATCAGATAACACGAAACTGATAAACGCCAACTTTCATTGCACGAGTACCATTCTACCAGATATCCACAAAAGAGATAGAAGCTAAATAGCCACCAATTATATTGAGACCCTATATGTCTATAGAATTTGACAACATAACGGTTTAAGCACAAGTTATCTATCTTGATTACATAGGGCGAGTAAGATGGTTAAAATTACCTACGAATCATGCATAACAATACATGAACCTATGCTAGCATGGAAACTTCTAAATCCTTAAATTCACTTTCTCTTCATTAAGAATTAACACACTATCTTATAAGTTCGCGATGCTCATAAGACGAATAAGCACAACCATAACTAGGATATCATACGATCACCACACACCAAGGCATCAAATAAATTAACTAAAGAAATCCATAAATAAATCCGCTAGAACCCCACGATAACGATTAGCCCATAATCGAACTCATCACCAACGTGGGTTCCAATGAAAACATGATATAGCAACCGTAGTCTTTATACGAATAAATAAACCAAACTACACATAAGAATATAAGTTCAAAAAAACAAGAAATAAGCATCCAAACTACAACTCAAAACAAAGATTCACAAGAATAAACTAGATCGTCTTCGCCTTTGATGAATCGTGCTAAAAGATCTCTTGTCGTCTTCTCCCTCTTTGATGTCTTCAAAACTCTGAATTATCTGAATAATACCTTCATAAATGACCTAAGTTATGTTTATATAGCAGTCCATGCACCCCAGGAGTCTAGAATTTGAATTGCACAAGAATTGGGATTTTTAATTCCCGACCCAGCGCGCGGGCGCGCTGACTTGCTGTTCCCTGGCGCGGGTGCGTGCAACATCAGTGCGGGCGCGCCGACCTCCTGCCAAAAAACTTTATTTTTTCCTTCTTTATTCCTTGCAGCTTCGAGCCAATCTTTCAAGATTTTATTCCAACACATCCTAAACACCATATTAGTATCAAAACAATGCTAATTCACCTGATTCATGAAGTAAAGCCTGAAATGCAAAATACTTGAAAACACGTTAAAACACAAATAACTTGAGTATAAATACACCAACTCTAAGCTTATTAGAGCATAAATAAGTGTCATAAATGCCACTTAACACTCCTGCAATTTCATAAAGATTTATGATTATCCTTAAACCATATACAAGAAATTGATATTTACATCGATACTTACCATGAAACGGAAACAACCCCAGAATCGCCTTTCCAGATTTGCATCCGTCCAAGAAGTTCTTAGCACTGCTGCTCTTCCACACCAACAATTAGGTTCCATTTTGTTTTACTCCTTTAATAAAACATCAGCTAATACACACATATTTGTATACATATATAACCACAGGGGCTATGAGGTTTGGCGGGAGAGTTTTCTTCATTTTGGAGGGAATGCCAATAGGAAAAGACAACTTTGCCCATCCGATTTGTAACGTTTTTATTATAATATCGGGTTAGGGGCTAAAAGGTATGTAAGTACATACCTTGGGGTTTTATGGGTACGCCCACAGAATTCAGGGGCTGATAGGTACAAACACATAAACTTCAGGGGCCAAAAGGTTAATCAGCCTTATTAAAAAATAATCTTCTCTTGTCATCCAAACTGAATATAGTTAGTTGGTATTGGTTAATATAATATGTTTCGAGTTTAAACAAAATAATAAATACTATTAATCCTGCTAATAAAAACATAATATTGAATCAGGCTAAAATAAAATAAATATACCCTTCATTTAGGATAAAATCATATTATATAGTTGATCCATACTAAAACAAAATTAAAATCAAAATATAATTGACCAACTAAAATAAAATCCTTCCAGGCTAAAACAAGATTATCATATTGATCCGGATTCAAAATAATTACAATGTTTTGGTCGGTGTAATGAATCTCGGGTTAAAACAGTATAAACTATTAATTTAAAGATAAAGAGAAGTCCATGACAAAAAAAAGATGAAAAGAAGTTAGGGTCATTTGTTTACTTTTTAATCACTTTTAATCCTTCTTAACAAACATTTCCTAAGAATTAAGTGTGTTTGAATCGTTTTGTAAAATATCTTAACAATCGTTACCTTCTCAATCGGCTAAAAAGGAAATATGTTGCTTAATGATTAAGAAGTCGGGTCCGTGTCAAAATTTCAGTTTTACACAACACTTTTTTTACTTTAATATTTATATATTAATACAATAAATATAAGATTTACCATTTTAGGTTTTCAAGGATGGTCTTATAAGTTTTCTAAGAATAAAATTTCGTTCAGAAATTTTTTTAAGTTTATGTACCAAACAATACTATTCATTCAGAATTTAGATATTTTATCACTCAAAAATTTTAACGATTCAGATTTATCAAATGACCCCATAATATCATATTAAACATAATTTGTATACTATTGATCTAAACTGACTTGACTTTTAATTAAAAAAAATTATGATCACACATAAAAATATTAATAAAAATATATCATTGTATACTATTGATCTAAACTGACTTTACTTTTAATAAAAATAAAATAACTTCATTTTATTTAATGAATATTATTTTGAATATTCATTCGAGGACTTATGACTCCACTTATTTTATTAAACAATATTCTTTATTCTATTAAAGAATAATGTTTCAATATTTCAAACTTATTTTCGATTATTCAAATAAAGATAGTACTTTCGTATAAGTATATCTTTTGTTATTTATTATTCATTTTAAGTATGAGTTTTAAAACTTCTACTTCAATTATTTTTATAAAGATTATCCTTATGGGAATATTATTAATATAATAATATTCAGATATTTTCTAACATATCGGGAATGATTTATTTTATTAAATCATCATTACTCTAAACATTCTTTAAAATGTTTTTGAGTCTTCAAAATGATTTTAAAAGTTAGAGCGGATCCCAAAACTCATTTTCAGATTTAAGATCTTCCTTTTGAAGGGGATTTAAATACTCGCTCAAAACCAAAGGGATCCGGCTCAGTGGTGGATTTTTGGAGCAACGAAGTTGCTAACTTGATAAAAGAATTGATTACTTACCCAACGTTCGGGAAGTAAGTCCATCTAATTGAGTCGGCATAAGCGACATGCCGGGGTACGGTCTATCAAAGTGTAAGTGGCTGGGTGGCAGTCCATCAACGCGTAAGAGGCCGGGTGGCGGTCCAACACAAGGTCCTAATGCGGCCAGGGTGATGACCAGTGGGGGATTCATCCATCTACTAGTAGAAAAGGTTACTTAATGGGTATCTTTGCCTGATCAGCAAGATATCGGGTTTATACCAAAATTCTTTTCTTTCCAAATTCATTGGATATTGCAACTCTGTTCATACTTTACATGACAGAGGTTTTCAGGAAATGTATGAGAGATATATATGGATATATATATATATATATATATATCGGGACTTAATGAAGTATCTCATAACTTCATTTCATTCAATAATATTTCAAAGATTGAATCTATTCAAGTCTTATCTTGTAGTCTCATCTGTGTGATGACCTTTTGAAACTGATTATAGCTTGAACGGTGGTAGTTCGAGTAGTATTCGAAAAAGATATAAGTATATTGGAGTATCTTGTAACTTCATCTTTTCAACTTATATCTAGTTAATGATTATCTTATGCATGACAAAGATTTTCAGAAAAACGTTGAGACAAGGTTAGATATATGAGATCACCTTGTAACGATATTTTTATACAGTTATAAACTGGAACCCTATGCATATTATGCATGGAAGAGGATTTCCAAGATTTTGAAAAGTATATATACATATATACTGATTATTTTACGACTTGATCGCGTTAAGATATCAAACTTGGTTCATTTCTTCTTGACCAAGACTTTCATGAGTACTATGAGAATGCTCATATATTGTAAATCATTATACATATTATTTCGGTGGGCTTGTTGCTCACCCTTGCTTTCTTTTTTCATCAAACAACAACAGATAGACAAGATGAACAGGATCAAGCTCCCAATTCGCGAGCGGATAGGAAACGTTCCGCAGTTTCCTGTAGGCGTTGATGCCGCTATAGCTGAGGTAGGAACTACCAATAGGCTAGGTTTTCAACTATTGATGTACCAGACTTATGTATATTATGAATTGTAATAATGGCAAAGAATATGTAAATTTATTCAGAAACCTTTTGAGGTGTAATGACTTATAATTGTGGAATAAAATGACTTGTGTTATTTTTGGATATTCATCTCTGAGACTATAACTTATGGTGTGTGTGTATATTGTGGGGTCACAGTATGCAGTAGTTGGTTGATTATTAAGATTAAGTATTATTAAGGGAAATGGAACTCGTGACAACCTGGATCCCCGACCCCGAATTTGGGGGTGTTACAGAAATGGTATCAGAGCTAAGCGTTATAAACCTCATAGATGATGTGACGTTAAGATAATAAGTTCACTAAGATAATAAGAATTCTTGCCAAGTTCATAGTCGGGCTACCTAACGTAGTACTGACAGTTAAAACCCTTATGGGAACCCTTATAAATATTGTGATAGAAGCGTAGTTCGTTATTGTATATGGTAGCGGGACTTCGAACCCTGAGGTTGAGGAGCAACATCGCGATGATGTTTTATTACTTATTGGAGATCAGATTGTGGATCCGATAGAGCGTCCTAACGAGGGACTGAATGATGTTAATATTGAGGATGTAGCGGTTGAGGATGTTGTCCTATAAGGGATTGTTGCTGAGGAGGATCCCATGGAGGACCCTCACAAGAATGAATAAAGGACCACTGACGAATTGATGACCATGGTTAGGGCGACTACTAGAGGTAGGATTGGCCGATCACTACCGGAGGTTCGTTCAAGTTTTTAAAGATAGTAGCCCCTTTAACGCGGCTTACTCGTAAGACTGAGAAATTTGAATGGACAGAGAAATGCGAGAAAAGCTTTTAAGAACTGAAGCAAAGGTTGGTGATGACCCCTAAGTTGGCGTTGCCGGATGAAAAAGGAGATTTTGTGATTTGTAGTAACGCTTCGCATAAGGAATTAGGGTGCTTCTTATACAGCATAACAAGGTAATCGCGTACGCATCAAGACAATTAAGGGAATATAAAATTCGATATCCCACCTATGATCTCGGGCTCACGGCAATAGTTTTGCCCTAAATATTGGAGGCACTACTTGTATGGATAGAAGTGCGAGAATTACACAAACCGTAAGAGCTCAAGTATATTTCCACGCAGAAAGAGCTCAACATGCGCCAAAGGAGGTGGTTAGAGCTAAATCAAGGATTACGATTATGAGATCCTTTATCATCCAGGGAAAGCCAATATGGTGGCTAACGCCCTTAGTAGAAAGGAGAGACTCAAGATGATAATGTCTTTGGGAGAGTTGATAAGAGATTTTGAGGAAATGGAAATAGGAGTGCACGCAACCGGGGCCGGTACCGAAAAGCTGTTTGAGATTGTAATGCAGCCTGAGTTATTGGAAAAGATTAGATTGTGCCAAGAAAAAGTAATGAATGAAGGCAGAGAGTCAATGACTGGAGAAGAGATCCATACCGAGAAAAATGATAAGGGAATAATGAGGTGTTCTTACAGAATTTTGGTTCCAAACGTTCAAGAGCTTAAGGACGGGATCTTAGATGAAAGTCATAGTTTGAGGAATAAGATTTAGGGCAAACCCTGAATGTGATAGTCAGGGAGGTATCCATCAAGATAGAAGGAACCCATAACATAATGAAGTGGAAAATGAGGATTTAAAATGTAATAACACCAATTTTTGGAAATTTCTGAAACCCTTATGAATAGTGTTTTTGCTGAATGAGAAAACTTTCATGCCACACTATGTAGGGGTTCTGTTATGGATATTCTGAGATTTTATTAGTACTCTATATGGTATATAAGTGTATGAAAAGATCGTCAGAATCCAATTCCGAACACTTTGATTTTTCCCGGAAATCCACTAGATACGGAAAGAATTGAGTATAAGGTAACAGGATAAAAAGGATTTAAATTAAAGGAGTATAAGAGAGGATCATAAAAGGAATATAATGTATTGAGGAAGGTTAAGGGAACCCAAGTAATAAGATCCCGGGTATGATCCCTCAAACGATAAACGAAAACGAAAGTTGAGCGAGCCGTATAATAGATCAGCGGTCATTAGGCAAACAATTAGAAAGTTAATCAAAGAGATTAGAGGGGATGATGTCATCCAACCAATGAGAAGAGAACAAAGAGGGAAAGATGACATCATAGCATGACATAAGCATGACATGGGAAGGAAGGAAATGTGGTTGAAGTAGAACCACACAAAGTTCAAGGTTAATAAGGTAATTAACCAAAACAAAACAAAAACAACCAACCAAAACAAATCAAAGCAAAACACAAAATCATTTCTTTCATTCAACCAAGAGTTGCTCTCGGCTTTTTCATTTTTTAAGAAGCAAGAATTTCAAAATCCAAGATTCAAGCTTCCTAAATTGGTAAGATAATTCCCTAGTATTCCTTATGCATAGTTATGGCTATATTATGAGTTTAAGCCACCAATTCATTCTCTATCTTCTCCAAGAAATCAATGAAGAAGACAATGAATAGTGATTTCAAGGTTTTTAACTTGATTTTTCTTGCTCCTTTAATATCCAAGCATTCCTAAGACTCCTCAAGGCTTCTTAAGGCTTCCTAGCTACTCACACCACTTCAAGGAAGGTATATCATCTCCAAACCCTAGCTTTACTTTGTATATTAGGTTGATTTTGGTTGTTAGGGTAAAGAGTAGCTTGAAACTTGTTTGTTTAAGAGTTTGGGTTGGAATGGTGGTGATTGAATTGTTGAAATCTTAAGATTTGGTTGAAGAATGTAGTATAGTTTAAATTCAAGTTTTAGGATTAAGTAAATTGATTATAATGAGTTGATTTGGGGCTGTTGTAATGTAGTTTGGATGAAGTTTTGATTGGGTTGTGAATTGGGGTTGAATTGTGGTTGTTTTGAATTGGTTTAAATTTGGGAAATCGCGTAAACATAGCCGTCGTAATGTCCGATTTACTTTAGACTGCTTTGGTTCATAACATTAGTACCCGAGAACCCCCTTCTAGATTTTGACCATTGCCATGTTTAGATAGTGCATGTTACGAGCTTTGTTTTGATATGTAGTTCGTTTGATTCCGATGCACGGTTTAGGAGAAACGACCGTTTTAAGTAACGGCGTTTCGCGAACGAAACATTTCCCCTCGCCTTACTTTGAAACCTTGGTTAAAGACCTTAAAGGACTAATTGGAGTATGAATTAATTGTGTTAAGTGGATTAGGCAGTTGGTAAGGTACTCGGGAAAGAATTGCCTTAAAACTCGTAATGGGTAAATTATTAAAAATGGTGGAGCCGAGGGTACTCGAGTGACTTAAGAGAATTAGTAAGCGCAAAACGAGCATTAGAGTCTAAGTTGGTTAAAGTATAGATTTACAAGTGACTTTGGTTTAATTCCAACTTACTTGTTGTTTATAGGTTACCAGACTCGTCCCGAGCCATTTGTAACCCCCAGTCGCTCAGGCAAGTTTTCTACCCGTATAACTATTGTTGTGATGTATATGTGTATATGCATGATCTTACGATAAATGCATATTTGTTATTAGCAAATTCTTGCGATATATTGTAGCATGTGATATGGTACATATGCATGCCTGTTTCGTATTCTTGCCATATATATCTGTTGATTCAGTTGATAATACCTATGCTAGAGAATAGCGGTAATTTGCATATACCCTTAGTATAGGGACCCAAAGGTGAAAACATTTTCTAAAACCGGGAGTCGAGGATCCCGAGTAAATTTTTATATATATATTTTTATATATATATGGTTATAGTTTTCAAAACTATTAATCGAATAAGGTTTATTCGATAACGTTATCTTTATTTTATTATTTGAATATTACTTGAATATTCATCTGAGGGCTTATGACTCCCTTATTTTATTTAATGAATATTATTTCGAATATTCATTCGAGGGCTTATGACTCAGTTTATATTATTTAATGATTATTAATTGGATATTCATTTGAGGATGTATGACTCCTTTATTTTATTTAATGAATATTATTTATAATATTCATTCGAGGTATTATGACTCCGCTTATTACTTAATAATATTCTTTATTTTATTAAAGAAGAATAAGGTTCGATAATCAAACTTACTTTTGATATTCAAATAAAGATATTACTTTCGTATAAGTATATCTTTGATTATTTACTATTCATTTCAAGTAAGTTTTCCAACTTCTACCTCAAGTATTCTTTATGGGAATATTATTTAAATAATAATATTCAAATATTTCTTGTTATTGAGACTGATTTACTTTATTAAATCAGCATTATTCCAAACACTCTTTAAAGTGTTTTTGAGTCTTTAAAATGATTTTCAAAAATTAGAGCGGATCCCAAAACTCATTTTTTTTATATTTAAGATCTTTCTTTTAAAAAGGGGATTTAAATACTCGCTCAAAACCTGAGGGATCCGGCTCTGTGGGGTGTTTTATATTCGCAACAAGGTTGCTGTCTTGATAAAAGAATTTTTGATTGCTTACCCAACACTCGGGAAGTAAAATTCTTGGAACAAGTTAATCCATTAACAGGCATCGCCTGGGAAATATCGGTAAGTTTTCCTTTCCAACTAGATACGACTTCTTGATGGAGCCGTATCAACAAGTGTCTACTTGGGGAAAGTGGGGACGAGCTTTACGTTTCAGAGTCATGGATTTCATCTGAACTAGGAGTGGCGTAAGTGGTCGAGTGGCGCCGGCCCAGCCTTATTATATTGGCCCAATTGGCCTGGAAGTTCCGCTAAGACGATCCATTCCTTAGGAGTCCAGTGTTCGGTTGACAAGTAAATCCGACAGGTTCTCCTCTACATGTAGAAAATGGTGGGGTTGCACTACTACGACTGATCATCATAAGTGGTCTTCCTGGCGCGGCAAACTCCCGTAATGAGTTCATCATCCAATTGGATATTTCTGCAACACTGCCCAGAGCACTTCGATAGAAAGGCTACGGTTGGGCGATTGTTGACTGCTGGCAGGGTCAAGTTTTCAAAATGATGTTTGCATCAAATAAAGTATCTCGTAACTTCATTTTATTTTGATGATATTTTAAAGATTTAATCTATTCAAATCTGGTCTTGTAGTCTCATCTATGTGATGAACTTTTGAAACTAATTATAACTTGAACGGTGGTAGTTGAAGTAGTATTTGGAAAAGATATAAGTATATTGGAGTATCTTGTAACTTCATCTTTTAAACTTATATCTAGTAAATGATTATCTTATGCATGACAAAGATTTTCAGAAAAATGTTGAGACAAGGTTAGATATATGAGATCACCTTGCAACGATATTTTTATACAGTTATACACTGGAACTCTGTGTGTATTATGCATGGAAGAGGACTTCCAATATTTTGAAAAGTATATATGTATATATATATATATACTGAATATTTTGCAACTTCATCGCATTAAGATATCAACTTGGTTCATTTCTTTTGACCAAGACTTTCATGAGTACTATGAGAAGGCTCATATATTGTTAATCATTTTACATATTATTTTGGTGGGCTTGCTGCTCACCCTTGCTTTCTTCTTTTATCACACAACATCAGATAGACAAGATGAACAGGACCAAGCTCCCGATTCGCAAGCGGTTAGAAAATGTTCTGCAGTCTTCTGGAAGCGTTGATGCCGCTGTAGCTGAGGTAGGAACTACCAATAGGCTAGGCTTTCAACTTTTGATGTACCAGACTTATGTATAATATGAATTGTAATAATGGCAAAGAAAATGTAAATTTATTCAGAAAACCTTTTAAGGTGTATTGGCATATAATTGTGGAATAAAACGACTTGTGTTATTTTTGAGTATTCATCTCTGAGGCTATAACTTGTGGTGTGTGTGTGTATATTGTGGGGTCGCAGTACAGAGTAGTTGATTGTTTAATAAGATTGGGTGTTATTGAGGGAAATGGAACTCGTGACAACCCAGATCCCCGACCCCGGATTTGGGGGTGTTACATAAAACATGTAGGATGACCCCGATTATGGGGAGGAGGAGGAAACATTTCATAATGAGAAAACATAAGTCGAGCAAGATAGGAAGAACCAGGATGGTACTCCTATTGGGCAATTCATGGACCTGCCTAAACAAAACATATACTTTTATCCCCAACCACCACCCTGAGGAATCAATGCGGTGGGAAATTCTTTCATGACCTTTAAGTCGCTAAGCTCTCAGAGTTCCAAAGAACAGGTTGACCCAGTCGAGGAAAGAGCCTGGCTAAAGGAAATATAGGAATCATTTTCTAAATGATTGACGAAGCGCAAAAGACTGTTTTTGTCACTTACCTTCCTAAGAGAGAGGCCACCCGCTGGTGAAAGTCCAAGGAAGGCACGGAGCCAGAGGTTATAATAAACTGATTAAAGATCAGTCAATTGTTTTCAGGAAATTACTTCCCAAGGATAAGGAGATAGTGTGAAAGCTTTAGAGCCAGAACAAAGGCGGGCGAGTATGATGAGTTATGAATCTAAGTTATAAAAGTTGGCAAGATTCGTCCTGAGGACACGAATCCCAGAACGACGTGATGTTTGAAGTAAATGATTACTGGGTTCATGAAATGATTGTAAGAGAAAGGAAAATAAAAAGAAACTGAAGTGGAAAGGAATATAAAGGCAATAGAGTTTGAGGAATGATAAGGGAGTTGGGTATGAGGAAACCCTAAAGACTCGTAGCAATAGAAATAGAAAAGTATGTAATCGTTAGGATGAGGGTGATTCACCATGAGTTAAAAATTGAAGGTTGAAGGCATAAAAGATACATATATTTTATCCCCTTTAAGTTGGGAGGATTCGAGGAAACCTTGAGATAATTCGAAGGATACATAATGAGACGCGGATAGATGAAGGAGACAAGAAAGTAAGAAATTAGGAAATTGGATGAAGAAAGTAACCTTCAAAAATGTGAAGTGTATGTAACACCTTTGACGTGATACCCAAAAGGGAGGCACCAGGTATAAAAGATATCCCAATATTGAGATGACGGTTGAGATAAATAATTGAGATAAATGAATAGTTAGAACTAAAAAGTTCACATTGAACATGACCAATATCTTCCAGAATATCCAGGTTATCATTACCAATCAGGCAAGAAAAGCTGATAACCGTTGTTACCTTTTGGAGGCCATATGGATTGACCGCAGTTTGAATAAGGATACTATTGTAAAATTAGGTATAGACTATCGAGGTGGGAATGATTGAATAAGATACCCTTATCAGGGATGTATGACTTGATTTATCCATGGAAGGATGCAAGTACCTTTTCAAAGGCGGAATTAAGGATAAAACCTCGATAAATTGAGATGAACCATGGGGGGAATGCATAAAGGTTGGCATTTCACCCTTAATGGGGACATTATGAGTTTGGGTGCTACGGAATGAAGGACTAAGGCAACAACAACCTTTAAAGATCAGTGGAAGAAGTTTTCAGAACTATAAAGACAATGGTTCTAGTATTAGTAAATGGTATCTAGATATGCCATGTACCTAGGGAGTACATGATGAAGGATTTAAGGATAACCTTAGAGGTTTTACAAGGAGAAAGGTAATATTCAAAGTTCTCAAGAATAGAAGTTTTGATAAAGAAAATATGACGTAATAATAATAATGCCAAGTGGGGCACGTGTTAAACCATGAGAAAGTATGGATCAAACCAGTAAAGGTCGAAATTGTTTAAGGCAATTAGGACCTAAGATAAAAGATGTCCTAAGTATGATCGAGAGTCAGTCGTGACGATGTTAACCTCTAAGGACCGAGGCAATAACTTTTGGAAAAATGGTGATATTTTTTTTCTCACCAAAGCGTAAGGAAGAGCATTTTCACACAAGCAGTGATTGGAAATGAGGTAGAAAATTTAGTTGGAGATCGTTCAAAAGACATTGATTATAAGGAACTATTACTATCAGGAAAGGCCAATGAGGTGGCCGACACTCTAAGTGTAAGAGAGCAATTATAGGCGCTCGTGCTAGAGAAATACAGTGATGATGGTTAAAGTCGTGAAGGTTGTATTATGGTTTAAAAGATTGACATTCCTTCTGATAATTGTGTGATACATAACCGTAATAGTAGTTTTGTAAAGATTTAATTCATGTAATCGCCGTGAGCGGGCTATCTATCTTAGAAGGTCCTATCTTGGGATAAGCCAGGACCATGTTACGAAAGGACTAAATGAACCTTTGAGCTTCATGTCTCCTAATAAAGACATATGGTTAATAATGGTATCAACCTGCTATCGTTGTTTTCATTGAAACTATTCTGCAATTTTATCTGCTTCATGTCATGTATGTACGTCAGGATAATGAGTGTTCTTCATGAATCATGGATTGGTGATTATGTTTCCTCTCTAGAAGATTTCGGTACGGAAGGAATGGACTCCGTATGATTAACTATTAAGATCCAAGGAAAATGAATGACAATAGTAGGTCCGTAGTGGACTATAGTAATGCATCAGCGATTCTTTGAATAATGAGCCGATTACAACCGTGAGAGTTGTAGTGTAATGGATATTGAGATTGGGTACCACTAATCGGGTTGTGGTGATGTATAAGTTATCATTGATAGACTAATTAAGTCGATTATCTACCTATTGAATATTTATTCCTTCTTATGGATAGAGAGTCATATTACTATACGAGGAAGGTTACAGTGCAAGCATAGAATTCTAGTAACGATGATGTCTAGAATGAAATCCCAGATTCAATTTTCGCTGTCCAGGGAGTTTCAACGGTGATTGTTGATAAGCTCGAGCAAGAGCATGGGTCCATAGAATGATGGAAGGAATAGTGAAAGATTCAGGAACATGAATTGCGATGCTATAATACTTGATGTTGATATCTATATATGTTTTGTTCTCCTATGACAAACCTCTATAGTTCAGAGGTAGATTCCAAGCCAGATATTTTGTGGCAGTATATTTTTTTTTATATATACAATTCTCTTCAATTCATTCTTTTCTCTCCTTTTCATTTCACGTAAGCTGAGAAGAACAACCCTTCCAAAAAGGGGAGGTATTGCCGAATGACTATCTATCTGTGTGATAGAAGCCTAGTAGGATACCACATGTTGTTTAATTGCTTGTCAAGTACTAAAGGCTGGAAACCTTCTGTACTTACTATACAATAGAACAAGTGTTCATGATCAAAGTGATCTCTCAATAAATTCTTTTACTTATATATGATGAATCAAGCTTTCAAATATGGAAGCCGCTAGAAAGGAAGTAATATCAGTGCGGTGGTATTCCGATTCTAACGCGTTCGTGATACTAAGGTTTACGCGATTATTAAAAGGTTATAGAACGCTAACAAGCAAAAGTATAACCAGTATAATATTAGGAACGGAAGATAGTAACGTTTACGAATTGGAAAAGAATGGGTATTGATAAACAGAGGCTATAACGCTAGAAGCTATGATGAGAATCTGTGTAATAAACTTGAAGGGAATTTTAGAATGGTCACTTAACACGGATTGAGTTTCATACGACAATAGATCGTATGCCAGTATCGAGATGTCGCCTTATGAGATCCTTGAGAGAACACAATGTTAATCTCCCTTATGGTAGGATGATGTTGTAGAGCGCAAGATGCTCATACCAGTAGTGGTCCAAAGGACAAAGGATATAATAGATCTAAACAGAGGACGGCTGGTAGTAGCCCAAGATGGACATAAGAAGTATGCTGATTTGACAACGAAAGGACAGAGAGTATGAAGTAGGGGACCTAGTGTTGTTAAAGGTATCCCCTTGGAAAGCCTTGGAATGGATTGTTGAGGTTCGGAAAGAAATGAAAGCTAAGTCCACGATTTGTTGGACCCATGGATATATTAAGATGTATTGGGAAGTTATCAAATGAACTAGCCCTACCCCAGAACCTGCAACAAGTTCGCAATATGTTCCAAGTATCAATGTTAAGGAAGTATGATCCAGAGGCGAGACACATAGGGGAATATGAACACGTAAACCTCCGACCAGACTTAACCTATGTGGAGCAACCAGTGAGGGTTATGAATCAAAAAGGAACAAGTGCTTAGGAACATGGTTATCAAACTAGTTAGAGTTTGGTGGTAGAACCACAATGTGGGGAAATTGACTTGAGAGTTAGAAAGTGCAATGCTAGAAAAGTATCCCCAACCATTTTATATCTAATTCCGGGACGGAATCCTTTTAAGGGGGGAGACTGTAATAACCCCAATTTTTGGAAATTTTTGAAACCCTGATGAATAGTAACTTTTGCTGATATTGCTGATTAATAAAAATTGTCATACCACCCTATGAAGGGGTTCTTTAATGGATACTATGAGATCATATTAGCACTCCATAATGTATATGAGGGTATGTAAAGATCGTCAGAATTTGAATTCGGACACTTTGATTTTTCTCGGAAATCTACCAGATACCGACAGAATTAATTATAAGGTAATATGATGAAAAAGATTTCAATTCAAGGATTATAAGAGAGGATCATAAAAGGAATATAAAATATTGAGAAAGGTTAGGGGAACCCAAGTAATAAGATCCCGGATATGATCCCTCAAACAACGAACGAAAAAGAGAGTTAAGTGAACCGTAAAACAAATAAACGACCAAGGGGCAAGCACATGCAAGTAGCATGGGAAGGAAGCTTCCAAGAGAAGCTAAAACATGTGATTGTAAGTAAAGACACCCTCACACCATGAGATTGTGACATGTGGCAAATGAATGATGCAAGCAATGACATAAGCAAGTGATGTCATCACTTTATCAAGATATTTTAGCAAAATTGAATAACAACCAAGGAAAATCATTCACAAACACCAAACCACTTCATCTTATTCTCTCCCTATTGTTTAGGCTCGACTTTTTGATGAAAATACAAGGATTTGATTTTCAAAGTCCAAGCTCCACACCTTCAAAAATTAAGAGGTTTGTTTTCATGGATTCTATATTTCTAAACTTAGTTATGGTATGATTTTGAGATCTAGATTCCAAGGTTTACTAAGCTAATCAATTCATCAAAGTTCTTGATGAATAGTGTTTTCAAGAACTAACATTTTGTTTTCTTATGTTTTCTTTAAGATCCAAGCTTGGTAGAGATAGTTAGAGGTTCCTAGAGGCTTGTTAGTAATTCTCCGGTCTCCAAGGAAGGTATAAACTCTTGAACCCTTAGTTTTAAACTTGGTTTGTTTGGATGATAATGGTTATTATGATTTTGGGTTGTTTGTGGTCGATGTTTGGATTCTTAATAATGTGGTGATGATTTTTAATGGATGAGAGATTAGGCATGATTTTGAACCTTGATTGATTAAGTAGTTTAGCTAATTTTGAAGATAGTATGATATTGGATTGGATTGAGATTCTTGGGCTCATTATGACTGAAATCGGTAGCATAGATGTGTATCTTGAGTTGTTGTTGATTGTGAGTTGGATTGTGGTTGTTTGGAATGGTTTAAAACTTTGGTAATCGCGTAAACATAGCCGTCATAATGCCCGATTTACCTTAGACTATTTTTATTCTTAACTTCAGGACCCGTGAACTCACTGTAAGATTCTGACCATTGTCATGTTTAGATAGTTCATGTTACGAGCTTCGTTTTGATATGTGGTTCGCTTGAGTCCGATGTACAGTTTAGGAGAAGCGAACGTTAGGGTTCATTTGGTTAAAGTCTAGTTTCTTAACCGACCGGGGTTTAATTCCAACTTATGTTGTTGTTCATAGGTTATCGGACCCACTCTAAGCTTAAGTCTATCCGGGAACACTCAGGCAAATTTTCTACCCATTATACTGTTGTTGTGATGTATATATGTATATGCATTATCTTATGATAAGTGCATGATTGTTATTAGCAAATATTGCGATATATTGGAGCATACTGATATGGTATATATGCATGCTTGTTTCATAATCTTGATATCTTGTTATCAATTCAAATGCTTATAAGCTGCATAATACCTATGCTAGAGATAAGAAGTAGTTGCGTATATCCTTAGTATATGGGACCCGAAGGTGAACATTTTTATAAACCGGTAGTCGATGTTCCCGAGTATAGTATATATATATATAATAGTTTTCAAAACTATCAATCGAATAAGGTTTATTCGATAACTTCATTTTATTTAATGAATATTATTTTGAATATTCATTCGAGGACTTATGACTCCGCTTATTTTATTAAACAATATTCTTTATTCTATTAAAGAATAATGTTTCAATATTTCAAACTTATTTTCGATTATTCAAATAAAGATAGTACTTTCGTATAAGTATATCTTTTGTTATTTATTATTCATTTTAAGTATGAGTTTTTAAACTTCTACTTCAATTATTTTTATAAAGATTATCCTTATGGGAATATTATTAATATAATAATATTCAGATATTTTCTAACATATCGGGAATGATTTATTTTATTAAATCATCATTACTCTAAACATTTTTTAAAATGTTTTTGAGTCTTCAAAATGATTTTAAAAGTTAGAGCGGATCCCAAAACTCATTTTCAGATTTAAGATCTTCCTTTCGAAGGAGATTTAAATACTCGCTCAAAACCAAAGGGATCCGGCTCAGTAGTGTATTTTTGGAGCAACGAAGTTGCTAACTTGATAAAAGAATTGATTACTTACCCAACGTTCGGGAAGTAAGTCCATCTAATTGAGTCGGCATAAGCGACATGCCGGGGTACGGTCTATCAAAGTGTAAGTGGCTGGGTGGCAGTCCATCAATGCGTGAGAGGCCGGGTGGCCGTCCAGCACAAGGTCCTAATGCGGCCAGGGTGATGACCGGTGGGGGATTCATCCATCTACTAGTAGAAAAGGTTAGTTAATGGGTATCTTTGCCTGATCAGCAAGATATCGGGTTTAAGCCAAAATTCTTTCTTTCCAAATTCATTGGATATTTCAACTCTGTTCATACTTTACATGACAGAGGTTTTCAGGAAATATATGAGAGATATATATGGATATATATATATATATATCGGGACTTAATGAAGTATCTCATAACTTCATTTCATTCAATAATATTTCAAAGATTGAATCTATTCAAGTCTTATCTTGTAGTCTCATCTGTGTGATGACCTTTTGAAACTGATTATAGCTTGAACGGTGGTAGTTCGAGTAGTATTCGGAAAAGATATAAGTATATTGGAGTATCTTGTAACTTCATCTTTTTAACTTATATCTAGTTAATGATTATCTTATGCATGACAAAGAATTTCAGAGTAACGTTGAGACAAGGTTAGATATATGAGATCACCTTGCAACGATATTTTTATACAGTTATAAACTGGAACCCTATGCATATTATGCATGGAAGAGGATTTCCAAGATTTTGAAAAGTATATATACAAATATACTGATTATTTTATGACTTGATCGCGTTAAGATATCAAACTTGGTTCATTTCTTCTTAACCAAGACTTTCATGAGTACTATGAGAATGCTCATATATTGTAAATCATTATATATATTATTTCGGTGGGCTTGTTGCTCACCCTTGCTTTCTTCTTTCATCACACAACAACAGATAGACAAGATGAACAGGATCAAGCTCCCAATTCGAGAGGGGATAGGAAACGTTCCGCAGTTTCCTGGAGCTGAGGTAGGAACTACCAATAGGCTAGGTTTTCAACTATTGATGTACCAGACTTATGTATATTATGAATTGTAATAATGGAAAAGAATATGTAAATTTATTCAGAAACCTTTTGAGGTGTAATGACTTATAATTGTGGAATAAAATGACTTGTTTTATTTTTGGATATTCATCTCTGAGACTATAACTTGTGGTGTGTGTGTATATTGTGGGGTCACAGTACGCAGTAGTTGGTTGATTATTAAGATTAAGTATTATTAAGGGAAATGGAACTCGTAACAACCCGGATCCCCGATCCCGGATTTGGGGGTGTTATAAAAATAATCCAATTCTAACATAATAACAGAATAAGAAGTAGTAAACACTAAACATGATCATTAACAACATTGGACGTTTAATAATGAAAATGGTTTCAATCTGCATAAAGATCAATATGACATTTCCAAAGCTTGGCTGTTAGGTAGTGAAATAATTGGATTACAAAGGAATCAATCTTTCAGGGTTTCAAAAACTTGGTCATTCAGAGCATAAGATACAATGGGTTGAACGTGTAAGCAATTTGGTTCAGTGTTTGATATTTAGTTTGTATGTAGTTGTGGAGTAGTATCGTATATTTGGGGTTCGTATTTGGGAATACAATAATCAATGGTCTAGAAAGAATCAGGTTTACGGCTCAAGATCAATAACTGGAATCAGGGTTTAGGGTTTAGTGCTTCAAAGCACTTGCAATATAAAATAGAACTATTAATCACTACAATATCTCGAGAAAGTTCAGAACACTTGCCTGGTACTAGCTTATTATACTGCACTCGCTTTCAGTCACGACTATCTTACTCCTTGACTACCTGTTTCCCTTTCCTACGCCTTGCCTCTTCTGCTCACATATCATAAGCATCTATCAATATTCAACTTATATGATTCTATTCGACACATACTTCTATCTACCCTTCGTTTCACCCAAATCCGATTAACGGATTGAAGGTTACGCAATAAACAAGTAAACATCGAATATATAGACCGACGGTTAACCAACAAGTCACATATAGCACATAACACGTCACATAATCAATGATATAACATTTATAAAGAAGTCTCGGGTCATAAATAGGCTTTCAGATGTTTAAAATGATTTTTAAAACATTTTTCGGAATTAAAACGGATCGTTGGATCAATTTTGGAGTAATAAACAAGGTTCGGATGGCCAATTCTTGCTTCGAAATAATTTTATAATAATTATCGAGCTTTGAAAATAATTTAAAATAATATTTTAAAGCTCGAAACTATTTTCCAGAATTTTTAAATCATTTTTAAGTAATTAAATCTAATTAAATAATTAATTAAAATCAATTAATAATTAATTAAATCAATTAATAAATTAATTTTCAAATTAATTGACCAATTAATCAATTAAAAATTAACTGAAATTAATTAACTAATTAATTCAGATTTATTTTTGAATTAAAAATAATTTTTGAAATTAAAATAATAATTTTTAGAATTTTCAGAAATTAAAATCAAAATTTTATAATAAAAATAAATAGGAAATATGATTTTTGAATATTTTTAAAACAGGAATCCTAAATTTGCAAACTCTGGAAACTTCAGGGACCAAACTTCATCGTCCCCAAAAGTCCAGGTACCAAACTGCAATTTACACCCCCGTCACTGGAAAATACAGGGGTGGCCGGAGAACTCGATTCCGGCACCCTCACCTCACCATCTGCTCCAGATTTACACTACACAACACCAGGAATCTATTCGTGCAATCAAAACACATCAATCATCCCTGTCCTGGCCGGAAATTGGCCAAGAACATCGCCGGTTTCCGGCAAAACATCGAAAACTTAAAAAGACAACTCCCTTCGTATCATTAATCCTCTGTTAACGAGCTATATACCAATCGATTGCAAATTTCATAAGGAACACAACCCACTATAAATCAACAACTAATAACCCCTAAATCAAAAAGCCTAAAATTTTAATTGAAAACATTCATGCGGGTTATAAACCCTAATTTTAAAATTCGAGAATTAAACCCACTTTTGAGCATGTTATTGAACTCCAAATCAGACGTATGGCATATGAAAATCATCAGGAAAATAAGCTCTATAACATGCAATCATCAAATCATACAAACAATCATCCGAACAGAAATTCATATTTTAATAAAAATAATTCGAAAATAAATAAATTTTCAGAAAATAAACCTTGATTTCTGCAGTGATATGGAACACAGAATCTGATAGTACTCCTTGAGACCTTCGATTTGGTTACTCCAACTTTTCCAACTGATTTAAATAACACCTTGAAATGGTAGTTTGATTCTCAGAAGGTTTTATGAATTTAGGGTTTTTCTCTGGAAAATTATATAATTAACTGTCTGCAAATGATTTTGATACGAAATAAAATACGGTAAAAGGCTATTTATAATTACGGAAAATTAGTATCCCGTTGGATCACTCCGGATATAAAACGGTACGTTTATTTATAAAAACTGATCCAAACGGTATCGGTTTTCGGGATAATTATCCAAATTAGTATAATTTGTACTGCGGTCTTGGTCTCAGCGCCTGGTTACACATATTACGAGGTGATAATTGTGATAGTTTAATAAAAAGCTCCCGTTTCTCGAAAATACGAGTTTTATTGATTTACCGAAACGAATATTGTATCGAAAATGTTGTGCCGGGACCCGCGCAGGATAAACCGTACGCCGGATGGAAAACGTCGAAACATGGAAAATGCTCCGAATATTGCAATTAGGATAGGAAGGAGTTCTCGGTAGAGTTTCGGGTTCTAAAAACGTAACAACGGATGACGTCGGTTGGTTCCCGTTTTTATAAATAGATTTTAAATACCCGGAAAAAGATTTTATAAAATTCATATGATTCCTATAAATTCATAAATCAACATAAAAATAATTAGGAAGATATAACAATTATCTATATTTTATTTTGTACATATAAAAATTAAAATACTCAATTAATAATATTTTTAAACATCCAAACACATTTAACACTTAACAAATAATTCACAGAATAGATATGGAACACATATAATAATTATTTAATAGCAAAAATAGTTACACGATATATCCCGAATATTACATCATTCCCCCCTTAAAAGGATTCTGTCCTCAGAATCTCCTAAGAAAACAAATGAGGGTACTTTTCTCTTATATCACTTTCTAACTCCCAGGTTGACTCTTCAACCTTTGGGTTTCTCCATAACACTCTTACTAGCTTTACCACTTTATTTCTCAATACCTTCTCTCTTTCCTCTAGAATCTCTATCGGACTCTCTACATATGACAAATCTTCCTGAAGCTCTATTGGCTCATATTCTATTACATGCATGGAGTCTGGATTATATTTCTTAAGCATCGATATGTGAAAAACATTATGAATGTGTTCCATGTGCGAAGGTAACGCCAATTCGTAAGCTACTTTGCCAACGCGCTTTAGAATCTCAAAAGGTCCGACATATCTTGGGCTCAACTTTCCTTTCTTTCCAAACCTCGTTAGTCCCTTCCACGGTGATACTTTCAGTAATACCAAGCTTCCTTCTTCGAATTCCATGTCTTTCCTTGACTGGTCTGCATATTTCCTTTGACGGTCATGTGCGGCTATCAATCTCTTTTGGATAATTTCTACCACTTCCTTTGTCTGCTATACTAGTTCAGGTCCAAGTTTTTTTGCGTTCTCCTACTTCGTCCCAATACACTGGAGATCTGCATTTGCGTCCATAAAGGGCTTCATAGGGTGGTGTTAGGTCTCAATATGTTTGTAGAAGGGGGGTTGAATACAAACAATACCGTTTAATCGAATAAAATGCGGAATAAAAAAGGTGAAACAAAATTCAAGTTAAATAAAATTATTATTAAACTTGAAAGGTGTTACAACAACGGTATCGTTTACAAGGGATTAATCTCAAATCAATTATTACAAATCTAGAATAAATTCGACATGAACTGCTTCTATTTTTGCAATAAAAAGATCAAATGCTAAAAGCGATTTGAGATTAAGTTCTAGGGATTTCGATCCGCTAGATAGTTACAAAAGAACAAGAAAAGTATTTCTAGTGGATTGGATTTAACAATAAATACTAGTAATAAATGATTTGTGAATTTGCAATAATTTCTCTGCAGGTTTCTTTTGTTCTGTGTTCTGCTGTTGAATATTCAATGATGTGTGTCTTCTGAAAATGATCTGTTTTCTATTGTTTAAGTAAACAAAACAATCCAATTGAATCAGCAAGACTTTCGGCAAGACAATCAAATGAACTGGCATGACAATCCATTTGAAATGGTAGGACTTTCGGCAAGACAATCCAAATGAACTAGCATGACATTCGTTTGAACTGGTAGGACTTTCGGCAAGACAATCCAAATGAACTAGCATGACATTCGGTATGACTATTGATTGTCATACCGATTGTCTTCCTAATATAAAAGATAGTCTTGCTGGATTAAAACATATTTTAATCAAATAATAATTCTGAATTAATTAATCAATTAATTTAATTAATCAATAAATTAATCTTTGCAGATTTAATTTATTTTCTTAATTAAATTATATGGCTTAATTAATTAGTAGAGAATTAATACCAATCTTGAGCAGCAACCATTCCTCTGAAAATCTTCTAAAAATCACTGTCAATTACGAATCAATTCCACCACTTCAATGTTGACACTCGATGTACTGTCTGGTTCATGAGTGACTAACTTCCGTGACGTTTCTTCATGCCTTGACCTTGATACTCTTGATTTTCTTCAGACTAAATCCTTGTAATTAATTGATACCCTGACGAGATCTTTGTCACTTGATTAAATCCACAATCTTGATTTATATCACTGAGGCTTGATCAATTTCTTGAGCTTCTTCCAGTGAATTAAGTCATCAAGTCTGTAGATGAACAATGTTACTTAATCCTTTGACATATGTTACTCTGTGAGATCTCTCTGACGATAGATCCACTATTTACTTATTACATTCTTATTTGAGTTGAGTTAAATCCTCGAATAAACAAATAGGCTATAACATATGCATTTCAGGTGGCATCCCAATACTGGCATGATAACTGTTGTTACAAGCAAATTCTACCAGAGTTAAATGCTCGTCCCAACTTCCTTTGAAATCAATAGCACAAACATGTAATAACCCCAAAATTTTGAAATTTTTGTAACCCTTATGAATAGTGTTTTTGCTGATTAAGCTGAATAAGAAAAATTTTCATGCCACACTATGTAGGGGTTCTTCTATTGTTATTCTGAGATCTTATTAGTACTCTATATGGTATATAAGTGTATGTAAAGATCGTCAGAATCCAAATTCGAACACTTTGATTTTTCCCGAAAATCCACCAGATACCGAAAGAATTGAGTATAAGGTAACAGGATAAAAAGGATTTAAATTCAAGGATTATAAGAGAGGATCATAAAAGGAATATAATGTATTGAGAAAGGTTAAGGAAACCCAAGTAATAAGATCCCGGGTAGATCCCTCAAACGATAAACGAGAACGAAAGTTAAGCGAACCGTATAACAGATCAGCGGTTATTAGCCAAGTAATTAGGAGCTAATCAAAGAGGTTAGTGATGATGATGTCACCACACCAACAAGAAGAGGACAAGTGTGGGAAGATGACATAGGAAAATGATATAAGCATGACCAAAGGGAAGGAAGTGTTGGTTGATTATAAACCACACAAAATTTACCATGGTTAAAAGGTAATTAAGCAAAACAAAAGGCAAAACAACCAACAAAACTAATCACAAATTACAACAACACATTTTACTCCACCTTTTCAAGAAGAAGCTCTCGGCCCTTGTATTTTTTCAAAGAAAGAAAAACTCAATTTCAAGTTCCAAGCTTTGTTAATTAGTGAGGTAATTATCAAAGGTTCCTTGTACATAGATATAGATATCCTATGAATCTAATCTTCAAATTCCTTCACAATCTCTTCCTATAATTCATGGAAGAAGAGAGTGAATAGTGTTTTTCAAGAACTTGAAATTTTAATCTTGTGTTTTTTGTTTAGATAAAGCTCTAGTAAGGATTTTCCAAGGTTGTTTCAAACTCATTAGTTACTCCTACTCATAAGAAAGGTATAATCTCTTAACCTAGCATTATTATTGAATGTTAAGAGCTTATTATGAGTAGTATAGTTTATGAGAGGCATGATTATTGAATATTTAGAGATTGGTTAGTTTTGTAATATTTTTGGAGTTGTAAATCTTGATGATTAGTTAATGAACTTAAGTAAGCTCTTAGTTCATGATTGAGAAGTAGTATAAATTGGAAATATTGAGTTTTTGGGGCTGTTTTAGTAAATAATGGATGAATTTTGGTTGTAGTGGTGATTGTGGGTTGAATTGTGAATTGATTGGAATGGTTTAAAATTGGTAATCGCGTAAACATAGCCGTCGTAATGCCTGATTTACTTTAGACTGCTTTTGTTCTTAACATCAGGACCCGTGAACTCACTGTTAGGTTTTGACCATTGCCATGATTAGATAGTTCATGTTATGAGCTTCGTTTTGATATGTGGTTCGCTTGAATCCGATGTACGGTTTAGGAGAAACGACCGTTTTAAGTAACGGCGTTTTGCGACCGAACCCTTACCCCTTGCCTTATTTTAAAACCTTGGTTAAGGCCCTTAAACGACTAATTGGAGTATAAAACAATTATGTAAAGTGGATTAGGCAGTTGGTAGGGTACTCGCGAAAGAATCGCCTTAAAACCCTTAATGGTTAATTTATTAAAAATGGTGGAGCCGAGGGTACTCGAGCGACTTAAGTGAATCGTTAAGCGCAAAAGCGAACGTTAGGGTCTAATTGGTTAAAGTATAGATTCATAAGCGACTTTGGTTTAATTCCAACTTATATGTTATTTATAGGTTACCAGACTCGTCCCAAGCCTTTTAACACCCCCAGTCGCTCAGGCAAGTTTTTTACCCGTTATACTGTTGTTGTGATGTGTATATGTATATGCATTATCTTGTGATAGATGCATGATGGTTAATTAGCAAATCTTGCGATATATTGGAGCATGCTGATATGGGATATATGCATGTCTGTAATCTTGATATCTATCTGTTGATTCCAATGCTTATAGTTGCATAATACCTATGCTAGAGATAAGTAGTAATTGCGTATACCCTTAGTATAGGGGACCCAAAGGTGAACATTTTCTAAAACTGGGAGTCGATGTTCCCGAGTATATTATATATATTCATATATATATAGATATAGTTTTCAAAACTATTAATCGAATAAGGTTTATTCGATAACTTTATTTTATTAATGAATATTATTTTGAATATTCATTCGAGGGCTTATGACCCCGTTTATTCTATTTAATGAATATTATTTTGAATATTCATTCGAGGACTTATGACTCCGTTTATTTTATTTAATGAATATTATTTTTGAATATTCATTCGAGGACTTATGACTCCACTTATTTACTAAATAATATTCTTTATTTTATTAAAGAATAATGTTTCGATAATCAAACTTATTTTCGATTATTCAAATAAAGATCATACTTTCGTATAAGTATATCTTTGGTTATTTATTATTCATTTTAAGTATGAGTTTTAAAACTCCTACCTCGATTATTTTTATAAGGATCACCCTTATGGGAATATTATTTAAATAATAATATTCAGATACTTTCTAACATATCGGGACTGATTTATTTTATTAAATCAGCGTTACTCTAAACATTCTTTAAAATGTTTTCGAGTCTTCAAAATGATTTTAAAAGTTAGGGCGGATCCCAAAACTCATTTTATATTTAAGGTCCTCCTTTCGAAGGGGATTTAAATACTCGCTCAAAACCTGAGGGATCCGGCTCTGTGGTGTATTTTATATTCGCAACAAGTTTGCTGTTTTGATAAAAGAGTTTTTGATTACTTACCCAACACTCGGGAAGTGAAATTTTTAGAACAAGTTAATCCATTAACAGGCACCACCTGGGAAATATCGGTGAGTTTTCCTTTCCATCTAGATACGACTTCTTGGTAGAGCCGTATCAACAAGTGTCTACTTGGGGAAGGGGGGACAAGCTTTACATTTCAGAGTCATGGATTTCATCTGAACTAGGAGTGGCGTAAGTGGTCGAGTGGCGCCGGCCCAGCCTTATTATATTGGCCCAAATGGCCTCGAAGTTCCGCTAAGACGGTCCATTCCTTAGGAGTCCAGTGTTCGGTTGACAAGTAAATCCGACAGGTTCTCCTCTACATGTAGAAAATGGTGGGGTTGCACTACTGCGACTGATCATCGTAAGTGGTTTTCCTGGCGTGGCAAACTCCCGTAATGAGTTCATCATCCAGTTGGATATTTCTGCAACACTACCCGGAGCATTTCGATCGAAAGGCTACGAATGGGTGGTTGCCGCTTATTGATAGGGTCAAACAGTTATAATGGTGTTTCCATCGAATGAAGTATCTCGTAACTTTATTTCCTTTAAAAAATATTTTACTTAGATTGAATCTATTCAAGTCTTAACTTGTGGTCCCATCTATGGGATGAACTTTTGAAACTTATTATACTTTGAACAGTGGTAGTTCAAGTTGTTTTCTAAAAATGGTATAAGTATAGTGAAGTAATTGGTAACTTCATCTTCCTTTAAGCTTATATCCAGTAAGTAATTACCTTACACTTGATAAAGGATTCTAGTAAGTTATCCATTTAGATACTTGCATTATTGTTTACACTATATATTATCTTGCGAGCTGTAATGCTCACTCTTGCTTCATTTCTTCATCACACAACAACAGTTAGGAAAGATGGCCAGACTCAAGCAGACCCAACGCAAGCGTGTGGGAAGCGTCCCGCGTCTTTCCGTTGATATCGTAGCTGCTATAGCTGCAGAGGTAGATCTATTTGTAGATCAGGCATTCTACTTTTGGGAATCAATTATGTATAATTATAACTTCTGGCAGATAATGGCAATTAACTGTAAACTTATTAAGTAATCATTTTGGGTTGTAATAACTTTTAAATTGTGGATTCAAGGACTTGTACTTATTTCAATTTCATCTCTGAGACTATAACGTGTTGTGGTGTGTGTTAGTGTGGGGTCACAGCATGAGGTTATTTATTATTAATTAAGTTAAGTGATATTGTGGAAAGAAAGACCGTGATGACCCGGATCCCCGACCCCGGATCTGGGGGTGTTACAAAACACGTAACATATCTTCAATCGTTTGGATCATTCTTTCACTCTGGCCGTCCGTCTGTGGGTGGTAAGCCGTACTCATATTCAGTCTTGTTCCCAAACATTCTTGAAAACTTTTCCAAAATCTTGAATTAAATCTTGATCTCGATCAGATACGATAGACACCGGAACTCCGTGACGAACTACAATTTCCTTCAAGTACATATGGACCAACTTATCGAGTGAAAATCTTTCATTTATAGGCAAAAAATGAGTTAACTTGGTAAGTCTATGCACTATGACCCAGATGGCATCATGATTAGCCCTTGTCCTTGGTAATCCAACTATGAAATCCATGGCAATATGTTACCACTTCCAATCTGTAATCTCCAATGGCTATAGCAATCAACTTGGTCTTTGATGTTCGGCTTTAACTCTCTGACATGTATAACATTTGCTAACCCATTTTACAATTTCCCTCTTCATGTCTGGACACCAATAATTTTCCTTTAAATCTCTGTACATTTTGGCACTCCGTGGATGAATTGAGTACCTCAAATTATGAGCTTCGTGTAAAATTTTATTTTTCAGCTCTGTCACCGGTGGAATCCAAATTCTAGAAGAAAACCTAAGAATACCTTGATCGTCCTTTTGCGTACACAATTCTTCACCTACCAAGTGATTTATATCTTGATCCATTATATCTTCCTGACATTTCTTTATTTTCTCTAACAACTCCGGCTGGAAAGTCATACTGTACACCTTTGCTTCATCAGGCTTGCAAACTCTAATCTCTAATTCCAATTTCTGAAATTCCTTATATATCTCTTCAGGTACTGATAACACATTTAACTTTTCCTTCCAACTCAACGTGTCTGCTACAACGTTCGCTTTACCGAGATGATAATTAATCGTGCAGTCGTAATCCTTGATCAATTCTAACCATCTCCTTTGCCTCATATTAAGCTCCTTCTGTGTGAATATGTACTTCAAACTTTTGTGATGTGTGTAAATCTCACACTATTCTCCATACAGTAATGTCTCCAAATTTTCAAAGCGAAAACTATGGCTGCTAGCTCCAAATCATGAGTAGGATATTTCTGTTCGTGTGGTTTCAGTTGCCTTGACGCATACGCAATCACTTTATCGTGCTGCATCAGAACACATCCTAGTCCTTTATGAGAAGCATCGCTATAAATTACGAAATTCCCTTGATCGTCTGGAAGTGGCAAAACAGGTGTCGTGATTAATCTTCACTTCAATTCCTGAAAACTTTCTTCGCACTAGTCGTTCCATATAAACTTTTCATTCTTCCGTGTAAGCTTTGTCAATGGTGTGGCAATCCTTGAAATTTTTTGAACGAATCGACGATAATATCACGCTAATCCCAAGAAACTTCTTACCTCAGTGGGTGTTCTCGGTCTTTCCCAATTTGTAATTGCCTCAATCTTTGCTGGGTCCACTTTGATCCCTTCATTACTGACTATGTGTCCTAAGAACTGAACTTCTTGTAGCCAAAACTCACATTTCGAGAATTTAGCATATAACTTCTTTTTCCTTAAAATCTCCAAAGGTATTCTCAAATGTTCCGCATGATCCTCTTCCGTCTTTGAATAAATCAAAATATCCTCTATAAACACAATAACAAACTTGTCCACGTATTCCTTGAAAATTCTGTTCATCAGGTCCATAAACGCTGCTGGGGCATTGGTCAATCCAAAAGACATCACTAAAAATTCGTAATGTCCATACCTTGTTCTGAAAGCTGTCTTCGGTATATATCTTCTGGCTTAATCTTCAGTTGATGATATCCCGATCTTAAATCAATCTTGGAGAAGTACTTGGCTCCCTTCAGTTGATCAAACAGATCGTCAATTCTGGGTAACGGATACTTTTTCTTGATTGTAAGCTTGTTGAGCTCCCTATAGTCGATGCACAATCTTATGCTTCCATCCTTCTTTTTGACAAATAATACCGGTGCACCTCACGGGGATACACTGGGTCTGATTACTCCTTTCTCTAATAACTCTTGCAATTGCTTCGCTAGCTCTTTCATCTCAACGGGCGCAATTCTGTACGGGGCCTTGGATACTGGTTCTGTTCTAGGTGCTAAGTCGATTGCAAACTCAATTTCTCTATCTGGAGGAAGTCCTGGCAACTCATCGGGAAACACGTCTGAAAATTCATTCACTACTTGAATATCTTCAAGTTTCGCTGGCTCCTGACTCCTACCAATCACATATGCCACGAAATGCTCGCATCCTTGCCGTAGTAACTTCTTGGCTTGAATCATCGTTATTTTCCTTTCGTCTGGCATCTTCACCATTACCTTCTTATTTCGACAATCTATCTGGGCATCGTGCTTAGATAACCAATCCATTCCTAAGATAACGTCAAATTCTCCTAACTTAAATGGTATCAAATCTACACAAAACTTACTACCAGAAATCTCAATCTCACAATTCCCACAAACTTGATTAATAGATACACATTCTTGATTTGTTAATTCCACAGTCATAATTTCATTTAAATACTCAGCTGGGCAATTTAACTTGTTAACAAAATCTTGTGAAACAAAGGATCGAGTTGCTCCCGAATCTATTAACACTTTGGCACATAAAGAATTGACATTAAGCGTACCTACCACGACATCAGTATCATGGATAGCATCCTTCACTGACATGTCAAAAACTTTAGCCCTTGGAGTCTCATTCACTGCTGGGGTAGATCCCATAATCCTCAATGCATTACTGACTGGGGCCGGTGTCTTGCAATCCCTGGCCATATGTCCTGGCTTTCCATATTTAAAGAACGTAAATCCAATGGCTGGAACCTTAACTGCTGGATTTCGGATAGGCTGATCCTTATTTGCTGGCTCTCTCGCTGGCTGATTTCGGCACTCCCTTAAATAGTGCCCTTTCTGGTTGCACTTAAAGCACACCACATTCAACTTGTTACAAACTCCTCCATGTTTCTTTCCACATACCTGACAATCTGGAAAAGTTAACCTCAACTGATTCGGTTGATTCGCATTAACTGGACGGTTGCCCTGGCCTCCGTCGCCTGCATTTTGTCTCTTGCAATTAAAATTTCTCCCTGGCTGAAACTTACCCTTCTTAAAATTTGGAAATTTCCCTGGTTGTGACTGACCTTCATTCCCTTCAACTTTCCTTTTCTTACTCTCCTTCTCCTTCTGTGACATCTCGCTCTCTGTCTCTGCGATCATGGCCTTTTGTACAACTCCTGCATAGGTATCCAATTCAAAAATGGCTACCTTCCCTCTGATCCATGGCTTTAAACCTTGCTGGAATCTTTTAGCCTTCTTCCTGTTAGTATCCACATATGACGGCACATACCTTGATAATTCCTCAAACGTACTCTCATAATCCGCCACCGACATATTCCCTTGCTTTAATTCTAAAAACTTCAGCTCCATCTGATCTTGGGCAAACTGAGGAAAATACTTTTCTAAAACCAACTCCTTAAACCTTTCCCAAGTAATAACATCTGTACCTTCCAACATCTTCACTATCTCCCACCAATAGGTGGCCTCATTCTTCAAATAGTAACTTGCAAACTCAACCTTCTGTTCCTCCTTCACTTTCACTAAAACGAATGCCTTCTCTATTTCCTTTAACCAAACATTTGCTTCAATCGGCTCTAAGGAACCCTTAAATTCTAATGTGTTTGTTAGATATATTTGATAATGTCATGTCTAATATGATTTATGTTTAGTTTTCAGATCTTACTTAAAATAGGACAAATCAGTACTTAACTGAAATCAACACTTATACTGAAGTCAAAACTTAAGTCATCAGTACTTAAGGTTCAGGAGATATTTATCAGAAGATAATATCAGGACTTAAAGGAAACGTTCAGATAAGGAAGGCAGCTGATTTACAGGAAGAGAAGATCAAGACAAACGTAAGAAGAGATATGCATGAAGAAGGAATTCTATGAAGAATAGAATACTTGGAAGAAAAGATATCTGATTGATATATTTTAGGAAGCAGAATTATATTTCATATCAATTAGCGATTATCTTGTAACTGTGTAGTATATAAACACAGACATAGGGTTTACACTATAAGTGTTATAATTATCGAGAAGATTATTCATTGTAACCCTAGCAGCTCTCGTGATATTTGTTCATCACTGAGAGAGGACAGTTCCATACTGTAACAGAGTTTATTGTTTTGAATAAAGTTTGTTTTCTGTTACTTGAGTTATTAAAGTTCGATTTGATTGTGCTATACACTGTATTCACCCCCCTCTACAGTGTGTGTGACCTAACAAGTGGTATCAGAGCCTATTTGTTAACACACAAACAGTTTAAGATCCAAAAACAATCATGTCTGACGTAGGAACTCCAACTAAGCCCACCAAAACTAAAGAACCTCCAAAGACACAAATCCAAAGCCGATATGAGACAATTACAATTCCCATATTGAGACCATCTGAATATACCATATGGAAGGTGAGGATGACCATGTTTCTGGAAGCTACAGATCCAAAATATCTTGATAGAATCAAGGAAGGGCCTCACAAACCAACCAAGCTCGCTGTTGCAGTTGCAGGTGAAGCAGCAAAGTCTATACCAAAGGAGAAGAGTGATTATACTGCTGAAGACATCGCCTAAATTGCTAAGGATGCGAAGGTACGACACTTACTGCATAGTGCCATTGATAATGTAATGTCAAACAGGGTAATAAACTGCAAGACTGCAAAAGAGATATGGGATGCCTTGGAAACAAGATGTCAGGGAACTGATACGATCAAGAAGAACAGGAAGACAATACTCACTCAAGAGTATGAACACTTTGACTCAAAGGCTAATGAGTCATTGACCGATTTATATGATAGATTTGTCAAACTCTTGAATGATTTGTCACTGGTTGATAAGGAGTATGATCTTGAAGATTCAAACCTTAAATTCAAGTTGGCTCTTCCTGAAAGCTGGGATTTGAAGGAAACAACAATAAGAGACAACTATAATCTTGATGAAATAACTCTTGATGAAATTTATGGGATGCTCAACACTCATGAAGTTGAGATGGAACAAAGAAGCAAGAGGAAATGAGGAAAGTCAAGAACAGTTGCTCTTCAGGCTGAACAAGAATCCCCCAAGGCAGCTACCTCAAGGAAAGGCAAGGGTAAAGCGCTCTTCACAAAGTCTGATACTGAGTCATCAAGTTTTGATAGTGATGATGACTCAGAATCTGAAAGCTTGCCTGAGACGGATGCTGATGAAGAGATGATGAAACTGTATGCTCTTATGGTGAAAGGAATCACGAAGATTGCATACAAAAAGTTTAGGAAGGGAAAGAAGTTTTCCAGGAAAGGTGCAAGTTCTGATAAGAAGAATTTTAGAAAATCTGAGGGCAAAGGAGGAAAGTCTGACAGAGGAGATTATACAAATGTCAAATGCTACAACTATGGTGAGAAAGGCCACATATCTTCTGATTGTAAGAAAGTGAAGAGTGACAAAGGCAATGCTCTTATCACAAAGAACAAAAGCTGGACAGACACCTCAGATTCTGAAAGTGAGGAGAATTATGCCTTGATGGCAAATGCTGATATGGCAAGTGCTGAAAGCAGTTCTGAAGCTGCTGAGTTAAAGGTACCTCAAACTACTTATGCCTTTCATACCGATGATATTAATGAGTTGAGAAGATATCTTAAAACCATGTTCATTAGCTATAGAGATCAAACTTTAACATGTGAAAGATTAACTTCTGAAAATCTTGCTTGCAAAAAGAGGAATGATTATTTAGAAAAAGAGTTAGTCATGTTCCATCAAACTCAGAAAGATAGAGATGATGCTTTCTATGTTAGGGATGAAGTGCTTAAAATGAATGAATCTCTAAAAGCTGAGTTAGAAAAGGAAAGAGAGATTATCAGGACTTGGACTAACTCTGGAAGAACAACTCAGAATTTGTTAAGTAGTGAAAACTGGAAAATGGGCTTAGGTTATAGAGAGGATAAGAATGATAAATGAACTGTAGATATTAAGCCTATAGTTGTTAAAAAAAGCCAAAGTTAAAACCTGTTAAGTTTGTAGCTGTAAAATCTGATACTGAGAAATCAGAAGTTAAAAAGGAATTAACTTCTGACAAACTAAAACAGGAAAAGACAACTAAAGTAAACGTAGGCTTAATGACAAAGAAGCAGCTTAAGCATAAGCTGAAAGATGTTAAGAATGTAAACAAGGTAAAATCACCTAGGAAAAATAGGAATGGAAAGGAAGGTGTGAATAAAAGCAATGATTATAAACCTGTTCCTGATGCTCCTAGAAAAACATGTCATAAGTGTGGAAGTTCTAACCATCTGGCTTCTTTTTGCAGGAAGAATAAGAACATAAACTCCTTACCTTCAAAGTCAGGAGTTAAGAGTCAGTCTGTTAGATATAAGCCACAAAATCCTTGTTTTCATTGTGGTAGTTTATGGCATTCCATTTATACTTGTAAGGAATATCATAGTTTGTACTATGATTATTATCAAATAAAACCTTCTTTAAAGAAAGTTAGCATTGTTCCTTCTAGTGTAAGTTCTGATTCAAAGTCTGGTAGTGTCAATTCTGATAAGAAAAATGTTAACATATACTCTGATGCTAAATCCGCTGCAAATGTTAACAAACTTAATAAGGCCAAAGGATCCAAGCAAGTCTGGGTCCTTAAAACTAATCATTAGTGGTCTTTGTGATTGCAGGGCAACAGGAAAAATATCCTAGTTCTGGACAGTGGATGTTTAGGACATATGACTGGAAATAAAGCCCTGCTATCAGACTTTGTGGAGAAGGCTGGCCCAAGTGTTTCTTACGGAGATGGCAACATTGGAAAAACATTGGGATATGGCAATATCAATCTTGGGAATGTCATCATTAAAGAAGTAGCTCTGGTCTCAGGACTTAAACACAATCTGCTGAGTGTTAGTCAAATCTGTTACAGAGGTTATCATGGGGATTTCTTTGAAAAACACTGTGAAGTTATTAGTAAATCTACAGGAAAAGATGTTCTGAAAGGATACATGCATGGTAACATCTATGAAGTCAAGCTTTCAATAAGTACTGATGGTTCTGCAATCTGTCTGATGAGTAGAGCATCAATTGAAGAAAGCTGGAATTGGCACAAGAAACTCTCTCATTTAAATTTCAACAATATAAATGAACTAGTCAAGAAAGATCTTGTGAGAGGACTGCCAAAGTCAGTATTTGCTCCTGATGGCCTTTGTGATTCTTATCAGAAGGTTAAACAAAGGAAATCCTCATTCAAGAGCAAGACTGAATCATCAATTCTTGAGCCTTATCACCTACTGCATGTTGATCTATTTGGTCCAGTAAACGTCATGTCTATTGCAAAGAAGAAATATGCTATGGTCATAGTGGATGAGTTCACCAGATATACATGGGTGTATTTCTTGCACACAAAAAGTGAAACTGCATCTATCTTGATTGATCATGTCAGGCAACTGGATAAATTGGTCAAAGATTCTATGAAGATAATAAGAAGTGATAATGGTACTGAGTTCAAGAATTTGATAATGGAAGAGTTCTGCAAAAACTATGGAATCAAGCAGGAATTTTCTGCTCCTGGAACTCCACAGCAAAATAGAGTTGTTGAAAGAAAAAATAGAACTCGCATTGAAGCTGCACGTACAGTGCTTGATGAAGCAAAGCTTCCAACCTATTTCTGGGCTGAAGCTGTGCAGACTGCTTGTGTTACTCAGAATGCAACACTAATTAAGAAGCATGGAAAGACACCATATGAGATGGTGAAGAAAAAGAAGCCATATCTGAAGTATTTTCACGTATTTGGATGCAAGTGTTTTGTTCTTAAGACTTATCCTGAACAGCTATCCAAATTTGATCTAAAAGCTGATGAAGGAATCTTTGTTGGATATCCACTTTCCACAAAAGCCTTCAGAGTCTATAACTTGAGAACAAGAGTGGTCATGGAATCTATCAATGTCTCTTTTGATGATAAGAAGATTACTGGACTTGAAGATTTTAATGATCATGATCAGCTGAGAT
Source organism: Apium graveolens (assembly GCF_009905375.1). Classification (NCBI taxonomy): domain Eukaryota; kingdom Viridiplantae; phylum Streptophyta; class Magnoliopsida; order Apiales; family Apiaceae; genus Apium; species Apium graveolens. Next base: position 65,474,477 of record NC_133651.1, on the reverse strand, counting down.
TTGAAAATGAAGACTTAAATTCCTGATACTGAAAATCCTGACAGTCTAAATCCTGATACTGCAATCTCTGATGGATTAAACTCTGATGTTATTGAAACTGTGGTGACTACGCCAAAGGAAGATCACCTATGCAGGGGGAGCATACTCAAGATACAACCACATCTCAAGAAGCATCAGAACATACATCTGGCTCTTCAAGTTCTGATTCGTCAAGCTCTGATAAGCCAAGTTCTGATAATTCTGAAAACTTAAATTCTGAAGAATCCAACTCAGAGAGCATAGTTTCAGGGGGAGCATCAGAAAATGTTGATGAAGATAGCATGGATCATGGGGGAGCATCCAGTTCTAGAGAAAACCTTCCATCTGCAAGGAAGTGGACTAAATCACATACACCTGACTTAATAATTGGAAATCCTGATGCAGGTGTCAGAACTAGAACAACTACTTCAAGTGAATGTCTTTACAATTCTTTTATTTCTCAGACTGAACCAAAGAAAGTGGAAGAAGCTCTTCAAGATGCTGATTGGGTGCAATCAATGCAGGAAGAGTTAAATGAATTTGAAAGAAACAAAGTCTGGACCCTAGTGCCAAGACCAAAGCACAGATCTGTTGTTGGTACAAAGTGGGTATTCAGAAACAAAACTGATAGTGATGGCATAATTAAAAGAAATAAGGCAAGGTTGGTTGCAAAAGGATATTCTCAACATAAGGGAATTGATTATGATTAGACATTTGCACCAGTTGCTAGATTGGAAGCCATAAGGATATTTTTGGCTTATGCTGCTCACAAAAAGTTTACTGTCTTTCAAATGGATGTGAAAAGTGCTTTTCTCAATGGAGAATTGGAGGAGAAAGTATATGTTGAACAACCTCCAGGCTTTGTAGATCCCAAATATCCTAATCATGTCTACAGGCTTGATAAAGCACTTTATGGCCTTAAGCAAGCTCCAAGAGCATGGTATGAGACTTTAGCTCAGTTTCTTCTGGAAAGTGGATTTAACAGAGGAACTATAGAAAAAACACTGTTCTATCTCAACCATGGAAAGGACTTACTTCTGGTTCAGATATATGTTGATGATATCATCTTTGGATCTACAAATGACAGACTTTGCAAGAAGTTTGCCAAACTGATGTAGTCAAGATATCAAATGAGTATGATGGGGGAACTTAGCTACTTTTTGGGCCTTCAAGTCAAGCAGAATGAAGAAGGCACTTTTATTTGTCAAACCAAGTACACCAGAAATTTGCTGAAGAAATTTGGAATGCAAGATTGTTCAAGTGCATCCACTCTCATGGCCACTGTAACAAAACTGGATAAGGATACTGGTAAATCAGTAGATATTACTGATTACAGAGGTATGATTGGCTGTCTACTCTATGTAACTGCTAGTAGACCTAATATCATGTATGCTACCTGTCTCTGTGCAAGATTTCAAGCAGATCCAAGAGAACCTCACTTAACAGCTGTGAAAAGAATTTTCAAGTATCTTAAGGGAACAGCTGATCTGGGATTGTGGTATCCCAGAGAATCAAATTTTAAACTAATAGGTTACTCAAATGCAGATTTTGCAGGTTGCAAAATTGACAGGAAAAGCATAAGTGGAAGCTGCCAATTTCTTGGAGGCAGATTGGTTTCTTGGTTTAGCAAGAAACAAAAGTCAATTTCCACATCAACTGCAGAAGCAGAATACATTACTGCAGGAAGCTGTAGTGCACAGATTCTTTGGATGAAGAATCAGTTACTGGATTATGGGTTAACATATTTTAAAATCCCTATTTACTGTGATAATCAAAGTGCTATTGCTATGACAGGTAATCCAGTTCAACACTCAATGACAAAGCACATCAGCATTAGGTACCACTTCATAAGGGAACATGTGGATGAAGGTACAGTGGAATTGCATTTTGTTCCAACAAATCAACAACTAGCAGATATCTTCACAAAACCACTGTGTGAAGCTACTTTTACAAGATTGATAAATGAACTTGGAATGGTTTTAGGTTCTTTCTCTAAATCTGCTTAGTTTTTGTTCTGATGCATCAGACTTTATGATCAATATTTACAGAAATTACTCTTTTTGTGTATTCTGTGCTTAATTGAACATTGCTTAAAACTGACTGTTGTTTGATGTGAATTTCTAAACTCTGATAGTGAACTAACTGTTTATGTGACTATTCAATCCTATGAGGATAACTGTGCTAGATGCTGACCTAGTAGTCTTTAACATACTAGAGATCCCATGTTAGAAGTAATTATTTATGTGAAAATCTATTGACACAAGCAAATCTGATATTGAACTTAGTCACGTTTACTTTATCTATCTTATTACTAAGTCAAAAACTAGAATAATGCTTCTCATCAGTTAAGTTCTGATGTTAGTAAATCTGATGAATGTACTAACTGCTGATAAACCTCACGCATTAAAAGAAATAGTAAAAGAAATAAGAATAAACAATCAGGTACTCCTTTGAGATCTAGAGTAAAAATGTGGAAGGGACGACCCAAGTGCATTGCTGGTATTAAGTAATATGCATCAGAAAAGCAAATAATTATTTTTCTTGGTGACTTTTCACACTCTATAATTACTAGAGAAATACTCTGATAATAGCATAAATTTTGATAAGCAGTCGTGACTCACTTACACTGAGAAGCCACTGTAAAATGGAATTTCAAAAGATGCATAAAATAAGCACAAAACAGTTGAGGTGGACTCGTGCATGAACTCATTCAATAGTAAACTTCAGAATAATGACAGATTTTTTGTAAAGTTCTTAGTTATGCCTTATTTCTAAGATGTACTGAAGTGAATCAGACTTTACTCCTTGTCTGATATTTTGCTTAATGCACACACTTACACTCTATATGAATGATGAAAATTACTGTGGCGTTCAATATTGTTTTAGATGAACAGTTTATGTGTCAGATTGCATAAATTCTGAGAACAAGTTCTGATGGAAGTTCTGATAAATAAGTTTTGAAGAACCGAAATCAGAATTTGTGTGAAGAATCACAAAGATAGGCATTCATTTTTCGAGTTAAGAAATCATGTTCTGATGACTGTTAAGTTCTGATATAAGTCTAAGTGCTGATATTAAATTCCGATCCTCTATTTGACTTATTTGTGGTTAAAATCTGAAACAGTCATATTTTAAATCAGAATATGTACGGGTGAGATATTAACAGTCAATTCAATTAGGGTTAGTGGAACACGTACATGCACAGTAATTTTTACTTGTTTCTTGTGCGCATTAAACCCTGTTTTACACTTCCAATGACTGTTTTTCTTCTTCCCAGTCTAGGGAGATGAGGTAGAATTATTTCTACCTGTCAGCATTAAATTTACTTGCGTCTCCTGGCATTCTCTTGCCTATATAAACCAACACCTCAAATCAGCCTACATATCATTTCTTTTCTCACATACTCACTCTCTTTTCCTTCATACCAACACAAACATGGTCAACTACAATATGTTTTTAAACTATGAGACCTTCAACATGGAGCTGAGCTGTGAGGACTGGCAGCAGGAATGGCACGTAACTGTCATTCCTGATGAGATTTGGGACTCGGTTCCCCAGGAGGTTCTCACACACCTCATGTTCTTTTACATGGATTACCATCGCCATCTGGAGCGATTGGAAGAAGAAAGGCTGGAAGCTATCCGCCAACAAGAGCGAATCATTCGACTCGCTATTCTTTTTGTAGAGAGTCGGAAGAAGAAATAATTTGTTTTCTTCTTCCTATTTTTCTTCATTGTCAGCTTTGTCCGGCTTCTTAGCCAAGGACAAAAGCTGTTGATATTAGGTTTAGAAGCTTAGGACAGTCTTGTAATGCTCTGATGTAATTTCAATTTCATGGATGTATTCTCTTAATATATTAATGGAATTTCTTATTTTTGCAAGATTTTGTCTCTGAGATGTTGTAAATTCTGCTGCATTTTTAAATCCTGATAAATCCATATTCTGATGACCATTTTAATTATTGATTTAAATTAAGTTCTGATTTTAAAATATCAGTACTTGTTTACTTGATTTTTTTTGGTCATTCTCACACTTGAAATCTTTTACAGAATATTGGTTTTGCAGTGAAAATGATTAAATAAGTGGGAACAGTTTAAATTTTGAATTAAAACTGACTTACCTCAATTAATGGGATTACTTGGTAAGTGGAACGGTTTTTTCTTGAAAAACTGCATGTGATAAGTAATGATTACTGTTTTCCCGTGCCCATTAACTATTCATTATTCCTGCATGTCTGACAGGTGTCCAACAGTTATTTTTTTTAACCAAGTATAAGTAAGAGAGAGAGAAGATTATACAATCTTTTATTTACTTTTACACTTTATCTCTCTTTCTTTGCTTTTACTCTCTCTCATCTCCTGACGTTGGTTTTTCATACACACATTTTATCAAACACCTTACAGGCAATCTTAATTTTCAATTTTTCTCATGGCACCTAAGGATTTGATCATCGATGGAGCCAAGTTCATTCCCAACAACTATGCTGCAATTCTAAATCATGATGAAGCTCCGTCTGAGTTACATTTTGTGCAAGATCTTCTTGCACACAGTGAAATTGGGTATGCATTGACCCAACCTTCAGTCTTTTCAAGCCAACAAGTTTTGACGTTTTGGCGGACTGGGCATTTTGATAATGGTGGTGCAACTGGTACTCCAAATATTGTTTTTGAAATCAATGATGATGAGCATGTGGTAACTCCTGGAACAGTTCGAAAGGCTTTACATTTACCAGAAGGCTGCATTTTCTCAACACCGGAGGAACCAGCTCTACAGCAGCTCATGGCCAATTTGGGGTATGAGCAGAGTTTGGCTAAGCTTGGACAGTTGAAACGAGCACATATCAGAAAGGAATGGAGCTTTTTCTTCGACTGCATCACTAAAGCCTTCGGGAATAAGTGTTCCAACTTTGATGCCATTTCAATAATGAGTCAGCACATCGGGTATGCTATTATTAACCAAACTCATTTTGATTTTGCAAGTGCGGTGCTAGGTTTTATAGGGGATAGGATGACAGAGGATAGAAATGTTGTCTACTTTGCTAGATTCCGTCAGCTTATATATAATTTCTGCTATGCTGATGAACTCCAACCTACCACTGACTTATTTCCACCCTTTAAACTTGCAAAACGGGCTTTTAATGACTTGGTAAATGCTAACCTTAAGAAAATGGTGGTTAGACCTTTACAGATTCCTCAGTCTGTAAAATAGATCCTAGTAAATGCTGATCCTCAAACCTATAGATCTGTTTATCCTGTTGTATAACCTACCACCATATCCCAGACACCACAACTACCATCAGAACATACCACACATATACCTCAACCCTCTCTCAGAACATATCTCAAAACTTATCTCACACCTTCACAGACAGCTCAACCTTCATCCTCAGCACCTACTGTGAAGCCTTCATCTTCCAAGCCCAAGAGGACAAAGACTGTTCCTCACACACCACAGAAGAGAAGGAGGATTATTCTGAGAGATGAGTCTGATAGTGAGGAACAGGTTTCTGCATTAGAACCTGATGTAAAAGAAGCTGAGAAGGTTCCTTCTCAGAAGGATTCTGGAATTGGAGGATCTAAGCTTCTCAAAAGGCTTAGAAGAATGACTTCTGCTGAACCTCCCAAGGAATCCCCACCTTCAAAGAGATACAAGAAACAGAGAGCTAAAGGCCAGCTTCAAATGATGAGGTAGCAGCGGCTAAGGAATGAGATCAGGAATCTCTGATCTCAAAAGAACCAGAATTTGCTAAAGCTACTGCCTCTCTCTCTTCATTGTCCCCAACTCAGGAAGCTGCTACAGATAAGGCAAACACACCATCTGTGTCTCCTGTACATGAAACTGTATCTCCTGTAGACCCAGGCACAAGTGCTGAAATTGATATTCACAACCTGGTTGTTCCTGAGGTTCTCTACTTAGAAGCTCCAATAGCAATTAATCCATCAACAACACCTTTTACTGATGCTACTCAAACTCCAGAATTGTCTACAACACCTTCTCTGATCTAGATGTTGATGATCAGAATATAGGTGAACATTAGGATATGGCTGTTGATCAGAACTTGGAAACAGATCATCACTTAGAGGATGATGCTGAAGCCTCCATTGCTTCTCATACTGTTGTTTTATCAGAAGATGCTGATTCTGTCAGTTCTGATGCTTCACATGCTGATACTACTGGTGATGCTTCTATTAATGCAGATGCTGATGCAGCTGGTCCTTCAGGACATGCACCTCAACAAACTGTTCATAAATCTGAACTAGTTAAGAAGTTTGTTACAAGAGCAGCACTAGTACCTTAGAGTGAAACTCCTAGAGGACAGGAGTGGACTAAGGAATGGAACTCAGTTACCTTTGTTCCATCTGAAAAGATTCTTACTGAGCACTTGGCAAAAGCTGATGAAATGTTAATTAATGATGATTTCAAGACACAGCTTCGAGTCACTGCATTGAGTACTAGACATCTGCAAGGTCTCCATTCAACAACTCATGCAGAGTTACGCCAAGTTAAGGAAGAATTGCTCAAGCAAGATATGACTAGGAAACTTGATAAGAAAAAATTCTTTCAACCTACCTTTGACAGAGTTGCTTACATTGAAAAGACCCAAGAGAAGCAACAGTCTCAGATTGATGATATTTTGAAAAATCAAGCTTCTCAGCAATCTCAACTTGATGAAATCCAAGCCTCAGTGGAATTGCTTGTCTCTCTTCTCTTACCTGCTGATGCCAAAAAGGGGGAGAAAGTAATAAAGTCCAAATGCAAAACTGATCAGACACTGAAGGGGAAGGATGATGAAAAAGATGACCAGGGAAACTCAGGAATGGGTGGAGGTCATGGTCAAGGTAGAAGTTTCTCATCAAGAAGAGCTGAAATTACAAGTCACAGGACAAGTTCTGATGCTGGAAAAAGAATTACTTCTGCTACTGGTAAAAGGATAAGTTCTGATGAACTTTTGGATCTTGATGAAGAATTATCAAGACAGTTATTTCTAAAGGAGAATCCAGGAATGGACTTTAAGAGTCTGATGGAAGAAGAAGCTAGACTTAAGTCAGAAAATAGTCAAATCTAAATCTGAAGCTTCTGCGGGTAAAAAGAAACTTCCAAAGGTCAAAGGCATTATGATAAAAGAAAGAACAAATCCTGAAGCAACCAAGGCTAAATCATAATTGCAGATAGATCCAAGGTCCAAGGGCAAAGAGAAAGTTGGTGAACCTATCAAGGTTTATGTGCCTCCTGTGGATGAAGAAATTACTGTTGAAGATGCTGATCTTGCTCTGACTTCAAGAAAATTTTCTAAGACAACCTCTGACATTGCTCAAGTTGTTCAGAGTCAAGATATGGTTAGTTCTGATATCTCAAAGAAGCAAGTAACCTCTGACATAGCTCAAGTTAACTTGATATCAGAAGATAAATCAAAGGAAACCTACCTCTGACATTGCTCATGTTAAACCTTCAAAGATACTCCTACCAGGATTCACCAAAGCCAAACAGACTCAACCTTTGAAGACTGCTGTAAGTGATTTTGAAGCAAAAGTGGTTACTGGAAAGAAAGCAAGAGATAAAACTGGATTGGGTAGTGCTGATGAAAGAAGAATACAGAACACAACCAATGATCCAACTTCCTTAAGTGAACCAGGTATTGGAGCAACTCCTGAAAGATTGAATCAACTAGAATCTGTACAGATGGTTTACCATACCTACTTGAAAGAACACATCTTGTTGTACTTCATGACAGATGGTAGGGTTTATTATATAAGGGAAAATGCCATTCCACTAAAGTATTTTGAAGAATTGGAACATGTATTATTCTTACTTTAAGTGAATGACAAAATAACAGAAAGTGCTGCAAACTATTTGAAGAGTCAAATTCAGAGACAGAAAAGGCTTTATTCTGTTAAGTCTGACAGCACATATCTTCCAATGTACAGAGATCACAAGGGTGATATTGTTGAGATGAAGCCTAACTCTGCTAAGATCATAACTACCTTTCTGGGTTACAAGGCTGTGGAATTCAATCTTGAGTCTGACAAGGCATATTTGATCAGATTGGATCAGGACATAAGGAAATCTAAAATTAATGATCTTAGGGCTGCAATCTTTCAAACTGGTGAAGATTCTGCAGAACTTAAAGATGCTAAAAGGAGGATGCTTGATGAACTCAGATATGCTGAGAGATGTTTGTTAAAGAACTATCTCAGAACAACTCCTGACATCAGAGAGATCAAAAAATGAAGCCAAGTCAAGATCTACAACTGCTCAAATTCTGATATGAATACAAACTGAAGTTGTTAGTAGAAGTTAAAGTTGGTAAAACTTTAAGGACTGTAAGTTGTAGTTATCTAGTCAAATTCTCATGCATTTGTACTTAATGTTTTTGACATCATCAAATATCTGTTAAACTTGTATATTATGCTAATTTACAAGTTGGGGGAGATTATTAGATATATTTGATAATGTCATGTCTAATATGATTTATGTTTAGTTTTCAGATCTTACTTAAAACAGGACAAATCAGTACTTAACTGAAATCAGCACTTATACTAAAGTCAGAACTTAAGTCATCAGTACTTAAGGTTCAGGAGATATTTATCAGAAGATAATATCAGGACTTAAAGGAAACGTTCAGATAAGGAAGGTAGCTGATTTATAGGAAGAGAAGATCAAGACAAACGTAAGAAGAAATATCCATGAAGAAGGAATTCTATGAAGAATAGAATACTTGGAAGAAAAGATATCTGATTGATATATTTTAGGAAGCAGAATTATATTCCATATCAATTAGCGATTATCTTGTAACTGTGTAGTATATAAACACAGACATAGGGTTTACACTATAAGTGTTATCATTATCGAAAAGATTATTCATTGTAACCCTAGCAGCTCTCGTGATATTTGTTCATCACTGAGAGAGGATAGTTCCATACTGTAACAGAGTTTATTATTTTGAATAAAGTTTATTTTCTGTTACTTGAGTTATTAAACTTCGATTTGATTGTGCTATACACTGTATTCACCCCCCTCTACAGTGTGTGTGACCTAACAGGGTTTACTGCCTGAAAAGTTTTGAAAGTTACCTGGGGATTGGTCTGTCTTTGTTGTTGTTGTTGTGCCAGGTGAACTATTTATTGGGCCAAGATTTGAAGAATCTGGGCTATTGCTGGGTCTATGGGTCCTGGGTTTGTATTCTGGTTTGTATCATCTTGGTTGTTATTGTTGTTGTTATTGGTTTCTTCATTCTGGGTGTTAGTGCGAGTATTTCTTCTAGGAGGCATTTTCTGTAAAGAATCAAACAACTTATTTAGCTTTTAAATTAAATCCTTTGCATAAAAGAAAAGTTTTGTAAAACAGAAATATTTCATGGCACTATGCCATTTCTCCGAGTCAACACTACTCATAGCCTCATTATAGGTCACAGGGTCATCATCATCAATGATTGACGACTCATTGTCATTCTTAATGACAAGGCCATAATACCTCTCAGGTTGGCGAGACACTCTCCCTGTCCTACGAATGGGCTGTTCCACAGAAGGTTGTTCAGTCTGAACAGGTGTTTCCACTTGATCTGTAGTAGTTTGTGCTTCTTGAACTTCATCAAGTTCAATTTTGCTCCCACTATTTCCTTCAAGGATAAACTCCTTTTCCAAGAAGGTAGCATGTCTGGAGACAAACACCCGATGATCGGTGTAAAAGTAATACCCCAAAGTCTCTTTAGGATATCCCACAAAATTACATTTTACGGATCGAGATTCCAGCTTATCTGGGTCAACTTTCTTGACATAAGTTGGACACCCCCAAATCTTAACGTGTTTAAGACTCGGTTTCCTTTCTTTCCATATAGCATATGGTGTTTGAGGAACAGATTTGGAAGGCACCTTATTCAGTAAATATGCTGAGGTTTCCAATGCATAACCCCATAGGAATACTAGAAGATTCACATAGCTCATCATGGACCGAACCATGTCTAACAAAGTTCGATTTCTCCTTTCAGATACCCCATTTAATTGTGGAGTATATGGAGGAGTCCACTGGGAGACTATACCATTTTCTTTGAGATACTCTAGAAACTCTCCATTCAAGTATTCACCACCTCGATCTGATCGAAGAGTTATAATATTGTGTTTGGTTTGTTTCTCTACTTCATGTTTATATTCTTTGAACTTTTCAAAGGCTTCAGACTTGTGTTTCATCAAATACACATATCTGAATCTAGATCTATCATCTATGAAAGTAATGAAGTACGAAAATCCACCCATGGCTTGCGTAGACATTGGTCCACATACATCTGTGTGTACCAATCCTAGCAAATCTGCAGCCCTCTCTTCATGTCCACTAAATGGAGATTTGGTCATTTTACCCAATAGACAAGACTCGCATGTAGGATATGATTCAAAATCAAAGGGGTCAAGTAATCCTTCGTTATGCAATGTCCGCAGTCTATTTTCACTAATATGACCTAGCCTACAGTGCCATAAATAAGTCAGATTTTCATCATCTCATTTTCTTTTATTAGTTTGTTCAATCTGAAGTAAATCATGCTCTACGTCACATACATACAGACCATTATTTAAAATGCCACGTCCAAAAAGAACATTATCTCTAAGGATAGAACATTCATTATTCTTAATAATAAATGAAAAATCATCCACATCCAACATAGGAATAGAAACAATATTCCTCACAATAGAGGGAACGTAATAACAATTATTCAAAATAATAGTCTTGCTCGTAGGCATATGTAAACTAAATAATCCTACAGATATGGCCGCAATCCTTGCTCCATTGCCCATACGTAGAATCACCTCATCTTTTTCAAGAGTCCTACTTCCCTTTAGTTCTTGCAACGAATTGCAAATATGAGAACCACAGGCAGTATCTATTACCCAAGTAAAAATTTGACCTAGTGATATATTAACTTCGAGCATGAACATGCCTGAATCAGAAGCGGTAGTCTTACTACCCTTCTTCTTCTTCAATTCTGCAAGGTAAACCTTGCAGTTCCTCTTCCAGTGCCCCAACTTGTTACAGTGAAAACAAACAGATAAATTAGGACCAGTCAACTTGTGAGCATCTAGTATGCTCCTGAGTGATAGTGCAGAAGACATGACGAATATAGTAAATCTGTAATGATAAACACATAACAACACTTAGAAAATATTTAATTTCATTTCAAAACACTATATGAATCGGGTCTTTATTCATAAGTGTCTCCTACTAGTTTATCTAATTTTTTCAACCGCCTAAGTGAAAATTAAGCATTCATAATGCTAGTGGGAATAGGGTTCCTATATTCCATCACACAACCTCGACTGTGGCACGAAACGTCATGTGATGTTCAATAGGCAGACAACTCTTATCAATTACATCTTATGTTATTCCCTAATATAAGTTTAGCTCTTGAATAATTGAGTCACGGCTGTGGCATGCCAAACTCAATATTCTAAGTCAAGTCTAACCCAACATTTCGTACAATTGAATCAGTCCCCAACGGCCCATGGCTGTAGCACGTACCGACCTTTAGATTCTAATTCAATGTAAACATCTCTATGTAATAAACAAGTATTTCTTATTTCGAAATCAAAGCCCTCGGTTGTAGCACGAAACGACAATGATTCAAAAATAAGAACTACTTTCTACCATGTTGGAAGGCTTTGACCGACACAAGCCCGTTATGTCATTGGCCAATTACTACTTGATATTATTTAATTTTAGAGGGATTATATTACGTTACAATCATAATCATATTATAAAGAGATTATTCCTTTTAAATTAAATATTTCAAATCAATAATCGATAATCAGATGATTCCCAGATCGGGTGGAGCATTGTCAAGAGGCGTCACTTAATAACCCTTTCTTACAGATAGAAATCTGTTGTTGACAGAATCATCCTTTCTCTCAATATTGAAAATTCATATTCAATTACGTGTTTCATAAACACAAGAATCTCATGATCGTATTCATAATATTTATTGTTAAGGCAAGAAACGATTCCTATTCTAGATTTTCTAGAGCACGCCTTATATTGATTTAAGTTCACCTAAATCTATCATCGCATGGTAAACATAGGCATATATCTCATATATAAAATTAAATAAACAAGTAAATGTAAAGTGCAATAAAGTAAATGTGTTTGGTTATGGCCCCATCCTATGTGATCTTTATCAAGCACATGATAAAGATCAAGGTCAATCTAATATGGTGATGGAAATAAATACAACTACGTATTACATAAGTCTTCTTCTTTGTTTAGACTTCTTGTATGCCTCGTCTTCTTCTTTGTATCACCTCCATTGGATAGCCTTCTTGAGTCTTCAATTACATTACATGATTGAAAGTAAAACTAATCTAATGAACTTACAAGAATAACTCGAGTTACATTCGAGATTTATGATTACAAAGATTGACGACATGCAAGTCGTATTTAAAACCAAAACCAAAATAATTACACTAAGGTTGAAAGGCCATAACCATCCACCATGCTCATACAACACATAAAAGCATGTTAAAACACATAATCTGATCTTAACATATCATATTATCCATGATCTAATCATAAAAAAAATATGACAAAAATCAGAAAAATCAGAATCAAATCAGAAAAACAAAAATCACTGTTTACGGGCAGTAAACGACGTCAAACGCCTTACAAATGAGTCGTTAATAGCTTAAGCTATCAGTTTTGTTCAGACGCTCGTTTACCTATGGAATGGGGTATTCGTTTGCGTAAATCGGACACCAGACCCAGATTTCAGCAAATCTGCAGCAACCAATTCAGAATCCGTATCTAATATGATTCTCATAATTAGAACAAACATAAATAATGTATATATCAGTATATATACAGATTACATAATCATCTTATGATTATACAACTCTCATGAATATCATATATTGAAAACCATACATATATAAGCATATTATATCAACATCAAATCATGGTGAATCACGTACATGCTCATATATCGAAAACAGTTAAACACATAAACGAATTAAAAACTTTTCGCAAGTAGCTCTGATGCCATTGAAGGGTTTTTAGCACATAAACGCAACGAAAATGTAAATTTAAATCTTAAAAAAATGAAACCCTCCGCAGGATCCATGTGAAAAATAATATTTAATTCGTAGTTCAGTATGTTTACCTTAAGAAGCTTTACGCTAATGGAAAGATGGAGGTCTTTAATGGCGATCCAAAAACGATGAACGGAGATCCTTAGCAGCTGCTCCTCAAGTGTGAAACACTCCACCGGTATCCACCAAGAAAACGATGTAATGAAGAAGGAGGAGATGGAGAGAATTAGGGTTTTGTAAATCTTTTTGGTTTTGGCAAAAATAGGGTTTATAATAGTATATTTATAGGCAAAATTTTCAGCTGAAAATTTTTCCATAAAATATTATTATTATTAACCCTTTATTATTCTCACTAATAATTAAAACACCTTTTAATTATTAATCCATTTTCTAAACTCTTTAGAAATAATTCTCTCACTTGATTTAATTTCCAAAAATTAAATTCTAAATTAATAATATTAAGAACCTTTTCTTAATTTATTTATAATCAATTAAATCTCATTTAATCAATTATTAAATTTGCCAAATAATTATTTATTTCATAAATAAATAATTATTAGCCATTATTAATTAATTCCTCCATCATTAAATCATTCTCTTTTATGGTGTGACCCTGTAGATTCAATATTAAGCCGGTAGTAGAAATAAATAATAATAAAACTATTTTATCATTATTTATATAAATTCTCTAACTCATTAAATATAATTAATTAATTAATCATATTTATTCTACATCATGAGGGATACTTCTCAGCATATCGCGACTATTCGGATAATACGAATTCACTGCTTAGAATACCAAGAACCTATTCAGTGAGTAGTTACCGTATAATTAATTCCTTCTACCTTGCAATGTCACGATTAAATACAAGGCATGGAACTTGTGTCAAGCCTATCTTATTTAATCACTTGCTTTCCCATTCACTATGCTTAGTTCTATTTAATGTAAATTAGAAACTCATTTCTAATTTCATTAACTCTGGCCAGAGATTCTTGAACTAACATAACTGGATCAGCATTGAACATTCTCTTCCTACACTGGAAGGGGTAGATCCTCTATTGATCATATACTATCTTCGTGTACAAATTTCTATACCCAGTAGAGCCCTTATAATTGTCCCTTGAGACTAAGAACTAAACCAAAGCATAGTTCAGTGTACACAAGATGACTATGATGACCTCAAGTCTAAGGATACTTGTACAACTATCACTATATGAACAACTGCTGACACGTGAGTAAACTCCATCAGTTGTTCAGCTGTGTGAGTCATGTTTAGTGAACTTATTCTATAATGTTAGGTCACACATACTGTAGAGGGGGTGAATACAGTGTAAAGTACAATCAAATCAAACTTTAATATCTCAAGTAGCAGAAAACAAACTTTATTAAAACAATAAACTCTGTTACAGTATAGAACTGTTACCTCTCAGTGATGAACAAATATCACGAGAGCTGCTAGGGTTACTACTAATAATCTTCTCGAATATGATAACACTTATAGTGTAAACCCTATGTCTGTGTTTATATACTACACAGTTACAAGATAATCACTAATTGATATGGAATATAATTCTGCTTCCTAAAATATATCAATCAGATATCTTTTCTTCCAAGTATTCTATTCTTCATAGAATTCCTTCTTCATGCATATCTCTTCTTATGCTTATCTCGATCTTCTTTCCTTTAATCAGCTATTGTCCTTAACTTAATGTACTTTAGCACTTAAGTTCTGATATCCATCTTCTGATGATTATCTCCTGATAATATAAGTACTGATATCCTTAAGTCCTGACTTCCAGTAAGTACTGATTTATCCTGTTTAAGTAAGATCTGAAAACTAAACATAAATCATATTAGCCATGACATTATCAAATATATCCAACAATCTCCCCAACTTGTAAATTAGCATAATATACAAGTTTAACAGATATTTGATGATGTCAAAAATATTACGTACAAATGCATGAGAATTAGACTAGATAACTACAACTTACCGTCCTTAAAGCTTTACCAATATTTAACTTCTGATAACAGCTTCAGTCTGTACAAATATCAGAATTTAATCAGTTGTAGATCTTGACTTGGCTTCATCTTCTGATCTCTCTGATGTCAGGAGTTCTTCTGAGATAGTTCTTCAATAAAAATCTCTCAGCATATCTAAGTTCATCAATCATTCTCCTTTTAGCATCTTTAAGCTCTGCATTATCTTCACCAATTTGAAAGATTGCAGCCCTGAGATCATTAATCTTTGCTTTTCTTATATCCTGATCCAGTCTGATCAAATAAGCTTTATCAGACTCAAGATTGAATTCCACAGCCCTGTAACCCAGAAAGGTAGTTATAATTTTAGCAGTGTTGGGCTTCATTTCAACTATATCACCCTTGTGATCTCTGTACTTTGGAACATATGTGTTGTCAGACTTAATAGAATAAAGCCTTTTCTGTCTCTGAATCTGATCCTTCAAATAGTTTGCAGCACTTCCTGTCAATCTATCATCCACTTGAAGTAAGAATAGTACATGCTCCAATTCTTCAAAATACTTCAATGGAATGGCATTTTGCCTTATATGATAAACCCTACCATCTGTCATGAAGTACAACAAGATGTGTTCTTTCAAGTAGGTATGGTAAACCATTTGTACAGATTCCAGTTGATTCAATCTCTCAGGAGTTGTTCCAATACCTGGTTCACTCAAGGAAGTTGGATCATTGGTAGTGTTCTGTATTCTTCTTTCATCAGCACTTCCCAATCCAGTTTTATCTCTTGCTTCCTTTCCAGTAACTACTCTTGCTTCAAAACCACTTGCAGCAGTCTTCAAAGGTTGAGTCTGTTTTGCTTTAGTGAATCCTGGTAGGAGTGTCTTTGGTCAAACTTCTGATATCAAGTTAACTTGCTTCTTTGGAATATCAGAACTTACTGTCTCTTGACTCTGAACAACTTGAGCCATGTCAGAGGTTGTTTTAAGAACTTTTCTTGAAGTCAGAGCAAGATCATCCTTTTCATCAGTGATTTCTTCATTCTCAGGAGGCACATAAACCTTGATAGGTTCACCAACCTTTTCTTTACCCTTGGATCTTGGATCTATCTGCGGTTGTGATTTAGCCAATGTTGCTTCAGTATTTGTCCTTTCTTTTATCACAATGCCTTTGATTTTTGGAAGTGTCTTTTTACCAGAAGCTTCAGATTTAGATGTGACTTTTTTTATTTAAGTCTGGCTTCTTCTTCCATTAAACTCTCCAAGTCCATTCCTGGATTTTCCTGAAGAAATAACTGTATTGACATTTCTTCATCAAGATCTAAAAGTTCATCAGAACTTATCCTTTTACCAGTAGCAGAACTAATTTTTTTCCCAGTATCAGAACTTGTCCTATGACTTGTGATTTCAGCTTTTCTTGATGAGAAACCTGTACCTTGACTATGACCTCTACCCATTCCAGAGTTTCCTTGATCATCCTTTTCATCATCCTTCCCTTTCAGTGTCTTGCCAGTCTTGCATTTGGACTTATTTACTTTCTCCCCCTTTTTGGCATCAGCAGGTAGTAGAAGAGAGACAAGCAATTCCACTGAGGCTTGGATTTCAGTAAGTTGAGATTGCTGAGAAGCTTGATTTTTTAGAATATCATCAATCTGAGCTTGTTGTTTCTCTTGAGTCTTCTCAATATAAGCAATCCTGTCAAAGGTAGG
The DNA here is from genome assembly GCF_009905375.1 of Apium graveolens. Taxonomy (NCBI): domain Eukaryota; kingdom Viridiplantae; phylum Streptophyta; class Magnoliopsida; order Apiales; family Apiaceae; genus Apium; species Apium graveolens. The sequence goes on along the minus strand of NC_133651.1, from coordinate 65,457,709 downwards.
TTGGAAGAACTTTTTCTTGTCAATTTTCTGAATTTGGTCCTGTTTGATGAATTCTTCCTGAATCTTGTGTAGCTCTGCATGAGTAGTTGAATGGAGACCTTGTAGATGTTTAGTACTCAATGCAGTGACTCTAAGCTGGGTTTTGAAATCATCAGAAATTAACATTTCATCAGCTTTTGTCAAGTGCTCAGCAAGATGCTTTGCATTTGGAAAACAGGAAACTGAGTTCCATTCCTTAGTCCACTCCTGTCCTGCAGGAGTTTCACTCCAAGGCACTGGTGCTTCTCTGGTAACAAACTTCTTAACAAGTTCAGATTTAAGAATAGTTTGTTGAGGAGCATGTCCTGAAGGACCTGCTTCATCAACATCTACATTTGGAGCAGCATCACCAGTATCTCCAGCATTTGCAGCATCAGAACTTATAGAATCAGTATCTTCTGATAAAACAACAGTGTGAGTAGCAATGGAGGCTTCAGCATCCTCTAATTGTTGGTCTGGTTGTAAGTTCTGATCAACAGCCATATCCTGATGCTCACCTATATTCTGATCATCAGCATCGAGATACAGAGAAGGTGTAGAAGAGAAGTCTGAATTTTGAGCAGCATCAGTAACATGTGTTGTTGATGGATTAGTTGCTGTTGGAGCTTCTTGGAGAATTACTTCAGGCACAACCAGGTTCTGAACATCAATTTCAATACTGGTGCCTGTATTAACAGGAGATACAGACTTTTGAACAGGAGACACAGATGGTGTGTTGGCCTTTTCAGGAACAGCTTCTTGAGATGGAGTTGATGAAGAAGAAGTGACTTTAGCAAATTCCTTTTCTTGTGAGATTAGAGATTCCTGATCTCCTTCCTTAGCTGCTGCTTCTTCATCATCTAAAACTGGCCTTTTTGCCCTCTGTTTCTTGTATCTCTTTGTAGATATGGATTCCTTGGGAGTTTCAGGAACAGGCATTCTTCTAAGCCTCTTGAGAAGCCTAGATCCCCCAATTTCAGAATCCTTCTGAGAAGTCACTGTCTCAGCTTCTTTTTCTTCACCATTTCATATGGTGTTTTTCCTTGCTTGTTAATGAGTGTTGCATTTTGAGTAAAACAAGCAGTCTGCACAGCTTCAGCCCAGAAATAGGTTGGAAGCTTTGCTTCTTCAAGCATTGTACGTGCAGCTTCAATGAGAGTTCTATTCTTCCTTTCAACAACTCCATTTTGCTGTGGAGTTCCAGGAGCAGAAAATTCCTGCTTAATTCCATGGTTTTTACAGAACTCTTCCATTATCAAATTCTTAAACTCAGTGCTATTATCACTCCTTATGGTTTTCACAGAATCTTTGACCAATTTATCCAGATGTTTGACATGATCAATCAAGATAGATGCTGTTTCACTTTTTATGTGCAGGAAATACACCCATGTGTATCTGGTGAACTCATCCACTATGACCAACGCATATTTCTTCTTTGCAATAGACATGACATTCACTGGACCAAATAGATCAAAATGTAGTAGATGATAAGGCTCAAGAATTGATGATTCAGTCTTGCTCTTGAATGAAGATTTTCTTTGTTTGGCGTTCTGACAAGAATCACAAAGGCCATCAGGAGCAAATACTGACTTTGGCAGTCCTCTCACAAGATCTTTCTTGACTAGTTCATTTATATTGTTGAAATTTAAATGAGAGAGTTTCTTGTGCCAATTCCAGCTTTCTTCAATAGATGCTCTACTCATCAGACATATTGCAGAACCATCAGTACTTGTTGAAAGCTTAGCTTCATAAATGTTACCACGCCTGTATCCTTTTAGAACAACTTTGCCTTTAGCTTTACTCACAACTTCACAGTGTTCTTCAAAGAAATCAACATGATAACCTCTATCACAGATTTGACTTATACTCAGCAGATTGTGTTTAAGTCCTGAGACCAGAGCTACTTCTTTAATGATGACATTCCCAAGATTGATATTGCCATATCCCAATGTTTTTCCAATATTGCCATCTCCATAAGAAACACTTGGGCCAGCTTTCTCCACAAAGTCTGATAGCAGGGCCTTATTTCCAGTCATATGTCCTGAACATCCACTGTCCAGAACTAGAATATTTTTCCTGTTGCCCTGCAATCACAAAGACCTCTAATGATTAGTTTTAAGGACCCAGACTTGCTTGGATCCTTTGGCCTTATCAAGTTTGTTAACATTTGCAGCGGGTTTAACATCAGAGTTTATGTTAACAATTTTCTTATCAGAACTTACACTATCAGACTTTGAATCAGAATTTACACTAGAAGGAACAATGGAAACTTTCTTCAAAGAAGGTTTTATTTGATAATAATCATAGTACAAACTATGATATTCCTTACAAGTATAAATGGAATGCCATAAACTACCACAATGAAAACAAGGATTTTGTGGTTTGTATCTAACAGACTGACTCTTAACTCCTGACTTTGAAGGTAAGGAGTTTATGTTCTTATTCTTCCTGCAACAAGAAGCCAGATGGTTAGAACTTCCACAATTATGACACGTTTTCCTAGGAGCTTTAGGAACAGGCTTGTAATTATTGCTTTTATTCACACCTTCCTTTCCATTCCTATTTTTCCTAGGTGATTTTACCTTGTTTGCATTCTTAACATCTTTCAGCTTATGCTTAAGCTGCTTCTTAGTCATTAAGCCTATGTTTACTTCAGCTGTCTTTTCCTGTTTTAGTTTGTCAGAAGTTAATTCCACTTTAACTTCTAATTTCTCATTATCAGACTTTACAGTTACAAACTTAACAGGTTTTAACTTTGATTTTTGCTTGACAACAACTGGCTTAATTTCTACAGTTCCTTTATCATTCTTATCCTCTCCATAACCTAAGCCCTCTTTCCAATTTTCACTACTTAGCAAATTTTGAGTTGTTCTGCCAGAGTTAGTCCAAGTCCTGATAATCTCTCTTTCTTTTTCTAACTCAGTTTTTAGAGATTCATTCATTTTTAGCACTTCATCCCCAACATAAAAAGCATCATCTCTATCCTTCTGAGTTTGATGGAACATAACTAACTCTTTTTCTAAGAAATCATTTCTTTTCTTAAAAGCAAGATTTTCAGAAGTTAATCTTTTACATGTTAAAGTTTGATCTCTATAACTAACAAACATGGTTTTAAGATATCTTCTCAACTCATTAATATCATCAGTATGAAAAGCATAAGTAGTCTGAGGTACCTTTGTTTCAGCAGCTTTAGAACTGCTCTCAGCACTTTCTTTATCAGCATTTGCCATCAAAGCATAGTTCTCCTCACTTTCGGAGTCTGAGGTGTCTGTCCAGCTTTTCTTCTTTGTGACCAGAGCCTTGCCTTTGTCACCCTTTACTTTCTTGCAATCAGGAGATATGTGGCCTTTCTCACCATAGTTATAGCATTTGACATTGGTATAATCTCCTCTATCAGACTTTCATCCTCTGCCTTCAGATCTTCTGAAATTATTTTTATCAGAACTTTTGCCTTTCCTGGAAAACTTCTTTCCCTTCCTGAACTTCCTGTATGTAATCTTTGTGATCCCTTTCACCATAAGAGCACACAGCTTCATCATCTCCTCATCAACATCAGTCTCAGGTAAGCTTTCAGAATCTGAGTCATCATCACTTTCAGAACTTGATGACTCAGTATCAGACTTTGTGAAAAGAGTTTTACCCTTGTCTTTCCTTGAGGTAGCTGCCTTGGGGGATTCTTCTTCAGCCTTAAGAGCAACTGTCCTTGACTTTCCTCCTTTCCTCTTGCTTCTTTGTTCCATCTCAAGTTCACGAGTCTTGAGCATTCCATAAATTTCATCAAGAGTTGTTTCATCAAGATTGTAGTTGTCTCTTATTGTTGTTGCCTTCAAATCCCAGCATTCAGGAAGAGCTAACAGGAATTTAAGGTTTGAATCTTCAAGATCATACTCCTTATCAACCAATGACAAATCATTCAAGAGTTTGACAAATCTATCATATAAATCAGTCAATGACTCATTAGCCTTTGAGTCAAAGTGTTCATACTCTTGAGTGAGCATTGTCAACCTGTTCTTCTTAATTGTATCGGTTCCCTGACACCTTGTTTCCAGAGCATCCCATATCTCCTTAGCAGTCTTGCAGTTAATTACCCTGTTTGACATTACATTATCAACGGCACTATGCAGTAAGTGTCGTACCTTAGCATCCTTAGCAATTGATGCTATATCCTAAGCATTATAATTACTCTTCTCCTTTGGTACGGTCTTTGCTGCTTCACCTGCAACTGCAACTGCGAGCTTGGTTGGTTTGTGAGGCCCTTCCTTGATTCTATCAAGATATTCTGGATCTGTTGCTTCCAGGAACATGGTCATCCTCACCTTCCATATGGGATATTCAGATGGTCTCAGTATGGGAACTCTGATGGTCTCATACCGACTTTGAATTTGTGTCTTTGGTGGTTCTTCAGTTTTGGTAGGCTTAGTTGGAGTTTCTGTGTCAGACATGATTGTGTTTGGATCTTTAACTGTATGTGCGTTAACAGATAGGCTCTGATACCACTTGTTAGGTCACACACACTGTAGAGGGGGTGAATACAGTGTAAAGTACAATCAAATCAAACTTTAATATCTCAAGTAACAGAAAACAAACTTTATTAAAACAATAAACTCTGTTACAGTATGGAACTGTTACCTCTCAGTGATGAACAAATATCATGAGAGCTGCTAGGGTTACTACTAATAATCTTCTCGAATATGATAACACTTAAAGTGTAAACCCTATGTTTGTGTTTATATACTACACAGTTATAAGATAATCACTAATTGATATGGAATATAATTTTGCTTCCTAAAATATATCAATCAGATATCTTTTCTTCCAAGTATTCTATTCTTCATAGAATTCCTTCTTCATGCATATCTCTTCTTATGCTTATCTCGATCTTCTTTCCTTTAATCAGCTATTGTCCTTAACTGAATGTACTTCAACACTTAAGTTCTGATATCCATCTTCTGATGATTATCTCCTGATAATATAACTACTGATATCCTTAAGTCCTGACTTCCAGTAAGTACTGATTTATCCTGTTTAAGTAAGATCTGAAAACTAAACATAAATCATATTAGCCATGACATTATCAAATATATCCAACATATAATAAACACCTACATACTAGCTATAGTGTCACCACACAAATGTCTATGAGAACGGACATCCTTCATAATGAAGAAAGCAGAGTATGTACCGATCTTTGCGGATTATTAATTGCCAGTTAGTAATCCTACGACCAGGAACTATTTAGGTTTAGAGTTATCATCTTTTAGGTCTCATTATTATGATCTCATCACAATCCATAAAAAGCTTTACTCTAAACTGTGGTATATCTTATTTAAACATTTAAATAGATAGAGCCCACAATAAAAACAAAACAAGCCTTTTATTAATATCAATGAAATCAAAACAGATTACATTAAAGTTATTCCTAAATCCTCATACATGATTGGACTTAGGACATATCTCTTTCAATTGAAGGGTTTTTAGCACATAAACGCAACGAAAACGTAAATTTAAATCTTAAAAAAACGAAACCCTCCGCAAGATACATGTGAAAAATAATATTTAATTTGTAGTTCAGTATGTTTACCTTAAGAAGCTTTACGTTAATGGAAAGATGGAGGTCTTTAATGGCGATCCAAAAATGATGAACGGAGATTCTTAGCAGCTGCTCCTCAAGTGTGAAGCACTCCACCGGTATCCAATAAGAAAACGATGTAATGAAGGAGGAGGAGATGGAGAGAATTAGGGTTTTGTAAATCATTTTGGTTTTGGCAAAAATAGGGTTTATAATAGTATATTTATAGGCAAAATTTTCAGCTGAAAATTTTCCCATAAAATATTATTATTATTAACCCTTTATTATTCTCACTAATAATGAAAACACCTTTTAATTATTAATCCTTTTTCTAAACTCTATAGAAATTATTCTCTCACTTGATTTAATTTCCAAAAATTAAATTCTTAATTAATAATATTAAGAACCTTTTCTTAATTAATTTTTAATCAATTAAATCTCATTTAATCAATTATTAAATTTTCCAATTAATTATTTATTTCATAAATAAATAATTATTAGCCATTATTAATTAATTCCTCCACCATTAAATCATTCACTTTTATGGTGTGACCATGTAGGTTCAATATTAAGCCGGTAGTAGAAATAAATAATAATAAAACTATTTTATCATTATTTATATAAATTCTCTAATTCATTAAATATGATTAATTAATTAATCATATTTATTCTACATCGTGAGGGATACTTCTCAGCATATCGCGACTATCCGGATAATACGAATTCACTGCTTAGAATACCAAGAACCTATTCAGTGAGTAGTTACCGTACAATTAATTCCTTCTATCCTGCAATGTCACGATTAAATACAAGGCATGGAACTTGTGTCAAGCCTATCTTTATTAATCACTTGCTTTCCCATTCACTATGCTTAGTTCTATTTAATGTAAATTAGAAACTCCTTTCTAATTTCATTCACTCTGGCCATAGATTCCTGAACTAGCATAAGTGGATCAGCATTGAACATTCTCTTCCTACACTGGAAGGGGTAGATCCTTTATTGATCATACACTATCTTCGTGTACAAATTCGTATACCCAGTAGAGCCCTTATAATTGTCCCTTGAGACTAAGAACTAAACCAAAGCATAGTTCAGTGTACACAAGATGACTATGATGACCTCAAGTCTAAGGATACTTGTACAACTATCACTATGTGAACAACTGCTGACACGTGAGTGAACTCCATCAGTTGTTCAGCTGTGTGAGTCATGTTCAGTGAACTTATTCTATAATAAGCACCTACATACTAGCTATAGTGTCACCACACAAATGTCTATGAGAACAGACATCCTTCATAATGAAGCAAGCATAGTATGTACTGATCTTTGCGGATTATTAATTACCAGGTAGTAATCCTACGACCAGGAACTATTTAAGTTTAGAGTTATCATCTTTTAGGTCTCATTATTATGATCTCATCATAATCCATAAAAAACTTTACTCTAAACTGTGGTATATCTTATTTAAACATTTAAATAGATAGAGCCCGCAATAAAAACAAAACAAGTCTTTTATTAATATCAATGAAATCAAAACAGATTACATAAAAGTTATTCCTAAATTCTCATACATGATTGAACTTAGGACATATCTCTTTCAATCTCCCACTTGTACTAAAGCCAATCACTTTGGTATCTAATACCCATCTTGTCTTTATGACAATCAAAGTGATTCTGAGAAAGTGGCTTTGTGAGTGGGTCTGCTACGTTGTTATGTGTGTTAACTCTTTCGACGTTGACATCTCCTCTATTTTCAACTCAGATTCACCACCAAAAACAAGAAAAATGTCCTGAGTCCTTCGCAAGTACTTAAAGATGTTTTTCACTGCTTTTTAGTGGTCTTCACCTGGATTGGACTGATATCTGCTCGTCACACTAATTGAATAAGCAACATCAGGCCTTGTACACAACATCGCGTACATGATAGATCCTATTGCTGAAGCATAAGGACTCTTACTCATACGCTCTCTTTCCTCAGGTGTCTTAGGAGACATTTTTTCAGAAAGGGACACTCCATGGCTCATCGGTATGTGACCACTTTTGGAGTTTTCCATGCTAAACCTTTTAAGTACTTTAATGATTCAAAATCAAAGGGGTCAAGTAACCCTTCCTTATGCAATGTCCGCAGTCTATTTTCACTAATATGACCTAGCCTACAGTGCCATAAATAGGTCAGATTTTCATCATCTCGTTTTCTTTTATTAGTTTGTTCAATCTGAAGTAAATCATGCTCTATGTCACTTACATACAGACCATTATTTAAAAATGCCACGTCCAAAAAGAACATTATCTCTAAGGATAGAACATTCATTATTCTTAATAATAAATGAAAAACCATCCACATCCAACATAAGAATAGAAACAATATTCCTCATAATAGAGGGAACGTAATAACAATTATTCAAAATAATAGTCTTGCCCGTAGGCATATGTAAACTAAATGATCCTACATATATGGCCGCAACCCTTGCTCCATTACGCATACGTAGAATCACCTCATCTTTTTCAAGAGTCCTACTTCCCTTTAGTCCTTGCAACGAATTGCAAATATGAGAACCACAGGCGGTATCTAATACCCAAGTAGAAATTTGACCTAGTGACATATTAACTTCGATCATGAACATGCCTGAATCAGAAGCGGTAGTCTCACTACCCTTCTTCTTCAATTCTGCAAGGTAAACCTTGCAGTTCCTCTTCCAGTGCCCCAACTTGTTACAGTGAAAACAAACAGCTAAATTAGGACCAGTCAACTTGTGAGCATCTAGTATGCTCCGGAGTGATAGTGCAGAAGACATGACGAATATAGTAAATCTGTAAATGATAAACACATAAAAATACTTAGCAAATATTCAATTTCATTTCAAAATACTATATGAATCGGGTCTTTATTCATAAGTGTCTCCCACTAGTTTATCTAATTTTTTTCAACCCCCTAAGTGAAAATTAAGCATTCATAATGCTAGTGGGAATAGGGATCCTACATTCCATCACACAACCTCGGCTGTGGCACGAAACGTCATGTGATGTTCAATAGGCAGACAACTCTTGTCAATTACATCTTATGTTATTCCCTAATATGATTTTAGCCTCTTGAATAATTGAGTCACGGCTGTGGCACGACAAACTCAATATTCTAAGTCAAGTCTAACCCAACATTTCGTACAATTGAATCAGTCTCCAATGGCCCAAGGCTGTAGCATGTACCGACCTTTATATTCTAATTCAGTGTACACATCTCTATGTAATAGACAAGTATTTCTTATTTCTAAATCAAAGCCCTCGGCTGTAGCATGAAACGACAATGATTTAAAAATAAGAACCACTTTCTACCATGTTGGAAGGATATGACCGACACAAGCCCGTTGTGTCATTGGCCAATTACTACTTGATATTATTTAATTTTAGAGGGATTATATTACGTTACAATCATAAACATATTATAAAGAGATTCTTCCTTTTAAATTAAATATTTCAAATCAATAATCGATAATCAGATGATTCCCAGATCGGGTGGAGCATTGTCAAGAGGCGTCACTTAATAACCCTTTCTTATAGATAGAAATATGTTGTTGACAGAATCATCCTTTCTCTCAATATTGAAAATTCATATTCAATTACGTGTTTCATAAACACAAGAATCTCATGATCGTATTCATAATATTTATTGTTAAGGCAAGAAACGATTCCTATTATAGATTTTCTAGAGCATGCCTTATATTGATTTAAGTTCACCTAAATCTATCATCACATGGTAAATATAGGCATATATCTCATATATAAAATTAAATAAACAAGAAAATATAAAGTGCAATAAAGTAAATGTGTTTGGTTATGGCCCCATCCTATGTGATCTTTATCAAGCTCATGATAAAGATCAAGGTCAATCTAATATGGTGATGGAAATAAATAAAACTACTTATTACATAAGTCTTCTTCTTTGTTTAGACTTCTTGTATGCCTCGTCTTCTTCTTTGTATCACCTCCATTGGATAGCCTTCTTGAGTCTTCAATTACATTACATGATTGAAAGTAAAACTAATCTAATGAACTTACAAGAATAACTCGAGTTACATTCGAGATTTATGATTACAAAGATTGACGACATGCAAGTCGTATTTAAAACCAAAACCAAAACCATTACATTAAGGTCGAAAGGCCATAACCATCCACCATGCTCATACAATACATAAAAGCATGTTAAAAGACATAATCTGATCTTAACATATCATATTATCCATGATCTAAACATAAAAAGAAAATATGACAAAAATCAGAAAAATCAGAATCAAATCAGAAAAATAAGAATCACTGTTTATGGGCAGTAAACGACGTCAAACGCCTTAGAGACGAGTCGCTGATAGCTTTAGCTATCATTTTTGTTCAGACGCTCGTTTACCTATGGCATAGGGTATTCGTTTGCGTAAATCGGACACCAGACCCAGATTTCAGCAAATCTGCAGCAGCTAATTCAGAATCCGTATCTAATATCTCATAATTAGAACAAACATAAATCATGTATATATCAGTATATATACAGATTACATAATCATCTTATGATTATACAACTCACATGAATATCTTATATTCAAAACCATACATATATAAACATATTATATCAACATCAAATCATGGCGAATCACGTACATGCTCATATATCAAAAACAGTTAAACACATAAACGAATTAAAAACTTTTCGCAAGTAGCTCTGATGTCATTGAAGGGTTTTTAGCACAAAAACACAGCGAAAATGTAAATTTAAATCTTAAGAAAACCGAAACCCTCCCCATGTTCCATGCGAAAAATAATATTTAATTCGTAGTTCAGTATGTTTACCTTAAGAAACTTTACATTAATGGAAAGATGAAGGTCTTTAATGGCGATCCAAAAATGATGAACGGAGATCCTTAGCAGCTGCTCCTCAAGTGTGAAGTACTCCACCGGTACCCACCTAGAAAACGATGTAATGAAGGAGGATGAGATGGAGAGAATTAGGGTTTTGTAAATCTTTTTGGTTGAGGCAAAAATAGGGTCTATAATAGTATATTTATAGGCAAAATTTTCATCTGAAAATTTTCCCATAAAATATTATTATTATTAATCCTTTATTATTCTCACTAATAATTAAAACACCTTTTAATTATTAATCCTTTTTCTAAACTCTTTAGAAATAATTCTCTCACTTGACTTAATTTCCAAAAATTAAATTCTTAATTAATAATATTAAGAATCTTTTCTTAATTAATTTATAATCAATTAAATCTCATTTAATCAATTATTAAATTTGCCAATTAATTATTTATTTCATAAATAAATAATTATCAACCATTATTAATTAATTCCTCCACCATTAAATCATTCTCTTTTATGGTGTGACCCTGTAGGTTCAATATTAAGCCGGTAGTAGAAATAAATAATAATAAAACTATTTTATCATTATTTATATAAATTTTCTAACTCATTAAATATGATTAATTAATTAATCATATTTATTCTACATCGTGAGGGATACTTCTCAGCATATCGCGACTATCCGGATAATACAAATTCACTGCTTCAATACCAAGAACCTATTCAGTGAGTAGTTACTGTACAATTAATTCCTTCTACCCTGCAATGTCACGATTAAATACAAGGCATGGAACTTGTGTCAAGCCTATCTTATTTAATCACTTGCTTTCCCATTTACTATGCTTAGTTCTATTTAATGTAAATTAGAAACTCCTTTCTACTTTCATTCACTCTGGCCAGAGATTTCTGAACTAGCATAAGTGGATCAGCATTGAACATTCTCTTCCTTCACTGAAAGTGGTAGATCCTTTATTGATCATACACTATCTTCGTGTACAAATTCCTATACCCAGTAGAGCCCTTATAATTGTCCCTTGAGACTAAGAACTAAACCAAGGCATAGTTCAGTGTACACAAGATGACTATGATGACCTCAATTCTAAGGATACTTGTACAACTATCACTATGTGAACAACTGCTGACACGTGAGTGAACTTCATCAGTTGTTCAGCTGTGTGAGTCATGTTTAGTGAACTTATTCTATAATAAGCACCTACATACTAGCTATAGTGTCACCACACAAATATCTATGAGAACAGACATTCTTCATAATGAAGCAGGCATAGTATGTACCGATCTTTGCGGATTATTAATTACCAGTTAGTAATCCTACGACCAGGAACTATTTAAGTTTAGAGTTATCATCTTTTAAGTCTCATTATTATAATCTCATCACAATCCATAAAAAGTTTTACTCTAAATTGTGGTATATCTTATTTAAACATTTAAATAGATAGAGCCCGCAATAAAAACAAAACAAGTCTTTTATTAATATGAATGAAATCAAAACAGATTATATAAAAGTTATTCCTAAATCCTCATACATGATTGGACTTAGGACATATCTCTTTCAGTCCTCTGATAGGTGGCCTCATACCTGGAGGTGGAATAGCCTGCAGTGGTACGGGCTGCAACACAGGTGGTGGTAAAATAGCCTACACTGGTGGAACAACGGGATGTAGATCTGAAGATGGTACTCCAACTGAAGGCTCTGAGTGATCAGCTGATACGGGGATGAAAGAGTCGTCCATCGCTGCTATCTGAAATCATATCACAATATAAGAATCTCGAATCGCAACGCGAATCATACTAATACCTTTTATACCATAGCACTCAACCTCTCGATGTTCTATCTTTCTATTCCTTACTTCTAATCCAAACCCTCTACCCATTCCCGTCAACTAAGGCTTGTGTCAATGATTTATAACCTGTAGCTCTGATACCAAACCTGTGGCGCCCTCCATACCCGGGTCAGAAGTTTGGGGTCCACACACACACACATCTTATTTATAACCTGCTTATAACAATAATAAAGATAATAATAATATGCAGTGACCCTACTTACCAATTACCACGGACCGCAACAGGTTAAAGTATGCGCACAAGCCAACCATACTTACTTATATTACAAACGTTCAAATCCCAACTATTCAAACTCAGACTGAGTAATAAACATTATTACAAACTTTTACAAACTTATATTATCCCAAAAGAAGCCTACTAGCTCAACTCGATCAACCTGAACCCCTAGCTCTCGCGCTGGACTGGGGATCCGTGGTACCAACCGGTTCCTTCTTAACTGGAAAAGAACATAAACAATATCGCACAAATGAGCTAACTAGCTCACGAAGTCACAATGACAAAACTGAGAATAATGATCATCAGGTGAAAATGGTTACGATATCAAGTGAACAATGAATTATGATTTAGAATTGGATATTATATTTTCATTTTAAAAGTCAAGGTTAGGTTGCTGATCAGTCACGCACTAACCCCGAGCAAAGCATACATCACTGCTCTAACTACTGGATCCAAGGCACACATTGGCCTAACTTGACCATTATATGGTCTGACCACGAATCTGGTCCATAATTTTATAAAAAAAATCCAATTCTAACATAATAACAGAATAAGCAGTAGTAAACAATAAACAGGATCATTAACAACATTGGACGTTCAATAATGAAAATGGTTTCAATCTGCATAAAGATCAATATGGCATTTCCAAAGATTGGTTGTTAGGTAGTGAATAAATTGGATAACAAAGGAATCAATATTTCAGGGTTTCAAAAACTTGGTCATTCAGAGCATAAGATACAATGGGTAGAACGTGTAAGCAATCTGGTTCAGTGTTTGATATTTAGTTTGTATTTATTTGTGGAGTAGTATCGTATATTTGAGGTTCGTATTTGGGTATACAATAATCAATGGTCTAGAAAGAATCAGGTTTACGGCTCAAGATCAATAACTGGAATCAGGGTTTAGGGTTTAGTGCTTCAAAGCACTTGCAATATAAAATAGAACTATCAATCACTACAATATCTCAAGAAAGTTCAGAACACTTGCCTGGTACTAGCTTATTATACTGCACTCGCTTTCAGTCACGACTGTCTTACTCCTTGACTACATGTTTCCCTTTCCTACGCCTTGCCTCTTCTGCTCACATATCATAAGCATCTATCAATATTCAACGTATACGATTCTATTCGACACATACTTCTATCTACCCTTCGTTTCACCCAAATCTGATTAACAGATTGAAGGTTACGCAATAAACAAGTAAACATCGAATATATAGACCGACAGTTAACCAACAAGTCACATATAGCACAAACACGTCACATAATCAATGATATAACATTTATAAAGAAGTCTCGGGTCATAAATAGGCTTTCAGATGTTTAAAATGATTTTAAAAATATTTTTCGGAATTAAAACGGATCGTTGGATCAATTTTGGAGTAATGAACAGGGTTCGGCTGGCCAATTCTGGCTTCGAAACAATTTTATAATAATTATTGAGCTTTGAAAATAATATAAAATAATATTTTAAAGCTCGAAACTATTTTTTAGAATTTTTAAATCATTTTAAGTAATTAAATCTAATTAAATAATTAATTAAAATCAATTAATAATTAATTAAATCAATTAATTTTCAAATTAATTGACCAATTAATCAATTAAAAATTAACTGAAATTAATTAACTAATTAATTCAGATTTATTTTTGAATTAAAAATAATTTTTTAAATTAAAATAATAATTTTTAGAATTTTCAGAAATTAAAATCGAATTTTTATAATAAAAATAAATAGGAAATATGATTTTTGAATATTTTTAAAACAGGAATCCTAAATTTGCAAACTCTGGAAACTTCAGGGACCAAACTTCATCGTCCCCAAAAGTCCAGGTACCAAACTGCAATTTACACCCCCCCAGTCGCCGGAAAATACAGGGGTGGCCGGAGAACTCGATTCTGGCACCCTCACCTCACCATCTGCTCCAGATTTACACTACACAACACCAGGAATCTATTCGTGCAATCAAAACACATCAATCATCCCTGTCCTGGCCGGAAATTGGCCAAGAACATCGCTGGTTTCCGGCGAAACATCGAAAATTTAAAAAGACATCTCACTTCGATTCATTAATCCTCTGTTAATGAGCTATATACCAATCGATTGCAAATTTCATAAGGAACACAACCCACTATAAATCAACAGCTAATAACACCTAAATCAAAAAGGCCCAAATTTCAATTGAAAACATTCATATGGGTTATAAACCCTAATTTTAAAATTCGAGAATTAAACTCACTTTTGAGCATGTTATTGAACTCCAAATCAGACGTATGACATATAAAAATCATCAGGAAAACAAGCTCTACAACATGCAATCATCAAATCATACAAACAATTATCCGAATAAAAATTTATATTTTTAATAAAAATAATTCGAAAATAAGTAAATTTTCAGAAAATAAACCTTGATTTCTGCAGTGATATGGAACACAGAATCTGATAGTACTCCTTGAGACCTTCGATTTGGTTACTCCAACTTTTCCAACCGATTTCAATAACACCTTGAAATGGTAGTTTGATTCTCAGAAGGTTTTATGAATTTAGGGTTTTTCTCTGGAAAATTATATAATTAACTGTCTGCAAATGATTTTGATACGAAATAAAATATGGTAAAAGGCTATTTATAATTACGGAAAATTAGTATCCCGTTGAATCATTCCAAATATAAAGCGATACGTTTATTTATAAAAACTGATCCAAACGGTATCGGTTTTCGGGATAATTATCCAAATTAGTACAATTTATACTGCGGTCTTGGTCTCAGCGCCTGGTTACACGTATTACGAGGTGATAATTGTGATAGTTTAATAAAATGCTCCCGTTTCTCGAAAATAAGAGTTTTATTGATTTACCGAAACGAATATTGTATCGAAAATGTTGCGCCGGGACCCGCGGAGGACAAACCGTTCGCCGGATCGAAAAAGTCGAAACATGGAAAATGCTCGGAATATTGCATTTAGGTTAGGAAGGAGTTCTCGGTAGAGTTTCGGGTTCTAAAAACGTATTAACGGATGACGTCGGCTGGTTCCCGTTTTTATAAAATAGATTTTAAATACCCGGAAAAAGATTTTATAAAATTCATATGATTCCTATAAATTCATAAATCAACATAAAAATAATGAGGAAGATATAACAATTATCTATATTTTATTTTGGACATATAAATATTAAAATACTCAATTAATAATATTTTTAAACATCCAAACACATTTAATACTTAACAAATAATTCACAGAATAGATACGGAACACATATAATAATTATTTAATAGCAAAAATAATTACACGATATATCCCGAATATTACAAAATCTGAAGTATTTTCATGTGTTTGGATGCAAGTGTGGTAACACCCCCAAATCCGGGGTCGGGGATCCGGGTTGTCACGAGTTCCATTTCCTTTAATAACACCCAATCTTAATAAATAATCAACTATTCTGTACTATGACCCCACCATAAACACACACACCACAAGTTATAGTCTCAGAGATGAATATCCAAAAATAATCACAAGTCGTTTTATTCCACAATTATATGCCAATACACCTTAAAAGGGTTTCTGAATAAATTTATATTTCTTTGCCATTATTACAATTCATAAATATACATAAATCTGGTTCATCAATAGTTGAAAACCTAGCCTATTGGTAGCTCCTACCTCAGCTACGGCGGCATCAACACTTCCAGAAAACTACAGAATATTTACTAACCACTTGCGAATTGGAAGCTTGGTCATGTTCATCTTGTCTATCTGATGTTGTGTGATGAAAGAAGAAAGCAAGGGTGAGCAACAAGCCCACCAAAATAATATGTATAATGATTTACAATATATGAGCATTCTCATAGTACTCATAAAAGTCTTGGTCAAGAAGAAATGAACCAAGTTTGATATCTTACCGCGACCAAGTCGCAAAATATTTAGTATATATGTACATATATACTTTTCACAATCTTTGAAATCCTCTGACATGTATAATATACACAGAGTTCTCGTTTATAACTGTATAAAATATTGTTGCAAGGTGATCTCATATATCTAACCTTGTCTCAACGTTTTTTCGAAAATCTTTGACATGCACAAGATAATCATTTACTAGATATAAGTTTAAAGATGAAGTTACAAGATACTCCAATATACTTATATCCGAATACTACTTGAACTACCACCGTTCAAGTTATAATCAGTTTCAAAAGTTCATCACCCAGATGAGACTACAAGATAAGACTTGAATAGATTCAATCCTTGAAATATCATTATAAATAATGAAGTTACGAGATACTTCATTAAGTCCCGATATATATATACACCTATATATATATACATTTCATACACTCCTTGAAAACCTCTGTTATGAAAATTATAAACAGAGTTGCAATTTCCAATGAATTTTGGAAAGGAGAAAACCTTGGCATAAACCTGATATCTTGCTGATCAGGCAAAGATACCAATAAGTAACCTTTTCTACTAGTAGATGGACGAATTCCCCACTGGTCATCACCCTGGTCGCAATAGGACCTTATGCTGGACTGCCACTCAGCCACTTACGCATTTGATGGACTCCCACTGAGCCACTTACACTTTCATGGACGCCCACTGAGCCCATGTTGCTTATGCCGACTCGATAGATGGACTTACTTCCCGAACGTTGGGTAAGTAATCAATTCATTTACCAAAACAGCAACCTAGTTGCGAATATAAAATACACCACAGAGCCGGATCCCTCCGATTTTGAGCGAGTATTTAAATCCCCTTTAAAAGGAAGATCTTAAATATATAAAAAATGAGTTTTGGGATCCGCTCTAACTTTTAAAAATCATTTTAAAGACTCGAAAACACTTTAAAGAGTGTTTGGAGTAATGCCGATTTAATAAAGTAAATCAGTCCCAATATATTAGAAAATATCTTAATATTATTATTTAAATAACATTCCCATAAAGAATAATCTTTATAAAAAAATAATTGAAGTAGAAGTTGTAAAACTTATACTTGAAATGAATAGTAAATAACCAAAGATATACTTATACGAAAGTAATATCTTTATTTGAATAATCAAAAGTAAGTTTGATTATCGACACATTATTCTTTAATAAAATAAAGAATATTATTCAGTAAATAATCGGAGTCATAGGTCCTCAAATGAATATTCAAATAATATTCATTAAATAATATAAACTGAGTCATAAGCCCTCGAATGAATATTCAAGTAATATTCATTAAATAATATAAAGTGAGTCATAAGTCCTCGAATGAATATTCAAGTAATATTCATTAAATAATATAAAGTTATGGAATAAACCTTATTCGATTAATAGTTTTAAAAAATATTCATATATATATATATATATATATATATTATACTCGGGAGCCTCGCCTCCCGGTTTTAGAAAAAGTTCACCTTTTGATCCCCTATACTAAGGGTATACTCAAATACCGCTTATCTCTAGCATAGGTATTATGCAACGAATAAGCATTTGAACCAACAGATATATAAATCAAGAATGTGAAACAGGCATGCATATATACCATATCACATGCTACAATATATCGCAAGAATTTGCTAATAACAAATATGCATTTATCACAAGATCATGCATATACACATATACATCACAACAACAGTTATACGGGTAGAAAACTTGCCTGAGTGCTCCCGGATAGACTTAAGCTTAGAGTGGGTCCGATAACCTATGAACAACAACATAAGTCGGAATTAAACCCCGGTCGCTTAAGAAACTAGACTTTAACCATTTAGAGTCCTAACGTTCGCTTTCGCGCTTAAAGATTTACTTAAGTCGCTCGAGTACCCTCAGCTCCACCATTTTTAATAAATTAACCATTAAGGGTTTTAAGGCGATTCTTTCGCGAGTACCTTACCAACTGACTAATCCACTTTACATAATTGTTTCTTACCCCAATTAGTCATTTAAGGTCCTTAACCAAGGTTTCAAAGTAAGGCAAGCGGTAATGGTTCGGTCGCGAAACGCCGTTACTTAAAACGGTCGTTTCTCCTAAATCGTACATCGGAATCAAACGAACTACATATCAAAACGAAGCTCGTAACATGAACTATCTAAACATGGCAATGGTCAAAATCTAACAGTGATTTCAAGGGTTCTGATGTTAAGAACAAAAACAGTCAACGGTAAATCGGGCATTACGACAGCTATATTTACGCGATTACCCAAATTTATACCACTCCAAATCAACCCACAATCAACCCACAATCAACATCACAACCAAACTCCATCCATAATTCACCATAACAGCCCTAACAACTCAATATTATCAACTTATACTAATTCCCAATCATGAACTAAAAGTTTACTTAATTTCTTTAACTAATTATCAAGATTTACAACTCCAAAAACACCACAAAACCAACTAATCTCTACTTACACAACAACCAAGCCTCTCATGAACTATAATACTTATATTATGCTCTTAACATTCAATAACAAAGCTAGGTTAAGAGATTATACCTTCCTTGTGAGTGGGAGTAACTAATTAGCTTGGAATCACCCTTGAAAATCCTTACCAAAGCTATATCTAAACAAAAACACAAGATCAAAATTTCAAGTTCTTGAAAAACACTATTCACCAAGAACTTTGATGAATTGATTAGCTATGATAATCATGGAATCTTGAGCTTAAACTTATGGCTCATCTAAGTTATGAATTATAGGAGCTAAAGAAACAAACCTCTTGAATTATGAAGGTGTGTAGCTTAAGTTTTGAAAAATTTCCCTTGCTTTTCCATGGAAAAGCCGAGAGCTTCATGAAGAAATGGAGTGTTTTGTGTTTTTTTTGATTTGCCTTGGTTGGTTGACTTTTGTTTTGCTTTAATCATTTTTAACCATGAAAAAAAATTGTGTGGTTATAAATCAACCACACCTCCTTCCCTTATGTCATGCTTATGTCACCCTTCCTATGTCATCTTGTTGGTTTGATGACATCATCATCCCTAACCTCCTTGATTAACTCTTAATTACTTGCCTAATGACCGCTGATCTGTTATACGGTTCGCTTAACTTTCGTTCTCGTTTATCATTTGAGGGATCATACCCGGGATTTTATTACTTAGGTTCCCTTAACCTTTCTCAATACATTATATTCCTTCTATGATCCTCTCTTATAATCCTTGAATTTAAATTCTTTCAATCATGTTACCTTATACTCAATTCTTTCGGTATCTGGTGGATTCTCGGGAAAAATCAAAAGGTTCAAATTTGGATTCTGACGATCTTTACATACACTTATATACCACATAGAGTACTAATAATATCCCAGAAGATCAATAAAAGAACCCCTACATAGTGTGGCATGAAAAGTTTTCTTATTCAGCATAACACTATTCATAAGGGTTTCAAAAATTCCAAAAATTGGGGTTATTACAGTCTCCCCTCCTTAAAAGGATTCCCTCCCGGAATCAGATAGAAAATGAGTAGGGATACTTTCTTAGAATTGCACTTTCTAACTCTTACATAATTTTCCCACATTGTGGTTCTACCATTAAACTCTGACTAGTTTGATAACTCTTCTCCTAAGCATTTGTCCATTTTTGATCTATAACCCTTTCTGGTTGCTCCATATAGGTTACGTCTGGTTGCATGTTTATGCGCTCATATGCCCCTATTTATCTGGCATCCGAATTACACTTCCTTAACATTGATACGTGAAACACGTTATGACTTGCTACATGCTCGGGGGTAGGGCTAGCTCATATGCTAACTTCCCAATACATCTTAATATATCCAAGGGTCCAACAAATTGTAGACTTAGCTTTCCTTTCTTTCCGAACCTCATCAATCCTTTCCAAGGGATACCTATAACATTACTATGTCCCCTACTTCATACTCTTTGTCCTTTTGAGTCAAATCAGCATACCTCTTATGTCCATCTTGGGTTACTATCAGCCGTCCTCTGATTATATCTATTATATCCCTGGTCCTTTGGACTACTGCGGGTCCGAGCATCTTGCGCTCTACAACTTCATCCTAACATAAGGGAGATCGACATTGTCTTCCCTCAAAAATCTCATAAGACGACATCTCGATACCTGACATACGATCTATTATCGTGAGAAAACTCAATCCGCGTTAAGTGATCATTCCAAATTCTTTCAAGTCTATTGTTCAGACTCTCATCATAGCTTCTAGCATTAGAGCTTTTGCTTCTCAATACCCATTATTTTCCAGTTCGTAATCGCTACTACCTTCCGTTCCTAATATTATATTGGTTATACTTTTGCTCGTTAGCATTCTATAACCCTTTAATAACCACGTCCACCTTAGTATCACGAATGTGTTTCCATTCCGAATACCACCATAACTTTACTACTCCTTTTTCCGCTGTTTCTATTTTCCAAAATTTGATCATTCATATAGAAGTAAAGGAATTTGTTGAGAGATCATTATGATCATGAACACTTGTTCTATTGCATACTTAGTATAGAAGGTGGCCAGCCTTCAGTACTTGACAAGCAATTAAACAACATATGGTATCCTACTAGGCTTCTATCACACAGATAGATAGTCATTCGGCAATACCTCCCCTTCTGGAAGGGTTGTTCTTCTCAGTTTATATGAAATGAAAAGAAGAGAAAAGAACGAATTGAAGAGAATTGTATATATGAAAAAAATATACTGCCACAAAATATCTGGCTTGGAACCTACCTCTGAACTATAGAGGTTTGTCATAGGAGAACAAAACATATGTATATATATATCAACATCAAGTATTATCGCATTTCACATGCCTAAATATTTTTTCTATTCCGTCCATCATTCTATGGACCCATGCTCTTGCTCGAGCTTATACACAATCACCTTTGAAACTCCCTCGATATCGAAAATCGAATCTGGGATCTCATTCTAGACATCATCGTTACTAGAATTTTATGCTTGCACTGCATCCTTCCTCGTATAGTAACACGACTCCCTATTGATAAGAAGGAATGGATACTCAATAGGTAAATAATCTACTTAATTAGTCTAACAACTGATAACTTATACACCACCACGACCCGATTAGTGGTACTCAATCTCAACATCCATTCCAATATAACTCTCATGGTTGTAATCGACTCATTACTCGCAGAATCATTGTTGCATTACTATGGTCCACCACTGACCTACTGTCGTAATTCACTTTCCATGAAATCTTAATATCTAACCATACGGAGTCCATACATGTCGTATAGAATTCTCCTAAGGAGGTAACATAATTACCATTCATGATTCATGAAGAACACTCTAGATCCTGATGTACATACATGACATGAAGCAGATAAGATTGCAGAAGAGTTTCAATCAAAGCAACGATAGCAGGTTAATCCCATTCTTAATCATATACCTTCAATAGAAGACTTAACTCGAAGGTTCATCTAGTCCTTTTTGAAACATGGTCCTGGCTTATCTCAAGATAGTACCTTCTGAGATAGATAGCCCGCTCATGGCGATTACACGAATTAAACCTTTACCAACTACTATTACGGTTGGGTATTGCACAGTCAGCAGAAGGAATGTCAATCTTCCAAACCATAATACAACCTTCACAGCTTTAACCATCATCACTGTATTCCTTTGGCACAAGCGCCTATAATTATCCTCTTACCTTTAAAGTGTCGGCCACCTCTTTGGCCTTTCCTGATAGTAAAATTTCCTTACAGTCAATGTCATTTTAACCACCTCCAAATAAATTTTCTACCTCATTTCAATCACTGCTTATGTGAAGATGTTTTCCTTAAAATCTGATGAGTAAAAAAAAATATCATCATTTTTCCATAAGTTATTGCCTCAGTCTTTAGAGGTTAATCACTGTCATGACTGACTCTCAATCATACTTAGAACATCTTTTATCTTAGGTCCTAATTGCCCTGAACAATTTTGATCTTTGCTGGTTCGATCCATACTTTCTCGTAGTTTAACGCGTGCCCCACTTGGCATCATTATAATTATGCCATATTTCCTTTATCAATATTCCTATTCTTGAGAATTTTGAATATTACCTTTCTCCTTGTAAAACCTCTAAGGTTATCCTTGAATCGTTCCTCCTGTATTCCCTAGATACAGGGCATATCAAAATACCATTTACTAATACTAGAACCATTGTCCATATACTTCTGAAAAATTTCCCCACTGATACTTAAAGGTTGTTATTACCTTAATCTTTTCTAATTCAAACTGTCAGAACTCATACTATCCCTAATAAGTGTGAAATGCCAACCTTCATGCATTCCCCTAGGATTCATTTTAAGTTACCGATGTTCTATCCTTAATTCCACCTTTAAAAAGGTACATGCATCCTTCCATGGATAAATCAAGTCATATATTCCTGTTAAGGGTGTCTTATTCAAACATTTCCACCTCGATAGTATATGCCTAATTTCACAATAACATCTGTATTCAAAATGAGGTCAATCAATATGGCCTCCAAAAGATAACTACGGTTATCTACTTTTCTTGCCTGATTTGGTAAAGATAACAAGGATGTTCTAGAAGATATTGGTCGTGTTCAACGTGAACTTCTTCTTAATAAATCCTCATTTACTTTTGTTATTTATCTCAACAGTCATCTCAATGTTGGGATATCTTTCATACCTGGCGTCTCCCTTTCTGGGTATCAAGCCACCAGTCTTACACTTCACATTCTTGAAGGTCACTTATTTCATCCAATTTTACTAATTTCTTACTTCCTTGTCTCCTCAGTCTATCCGCGTCTCATTATTTATCCTTCGAACTATCTCAAGGTTTCCTCGAATCCTCCCAACTTACAGGGGATAAAATATATGTATCTCTTATTCCTTCAATCCATCAGCTTTAACTCATGGTGAATCACTCTTATCCTGACGAGTACATACTTTTCTACTTCTATTGCTACGAGTCTTTAGGGTTTCCTCATACCCAACTCCCTTATCATTCCTCGAACTCTATTGCCTTTATAATCCTTTCTATTACAATCATTTCGTGAACCCACTAATTATTTACTTCAAACATCACGTCGTTCTGGGATTCTTGTCCTCCGAACGAATCTTTACAACCTTTACAATCTTAGATTCATAATTCATCATACTCGTCTGCCTTTGTTCTGGCTCTAAAGCTTTTACCCTATCTCCATAACCTTGGAAATTACTTTCTCGAAAACAATTGACTGAACTTTAATCAATTTATTATAATCTCTTGATCCGTGCCTTCTTTGGCCTTTCACCAGCGGGTGGCCTCTCTCTTAGGAGGGTAAGTGACAAAAACAGTCTTTTGTGATTCATCCATCATTTAGAATCTCAAATAATTCCTATATTTCTTTTAGCCAGGCTCTTGCCTCGACTGGGTCAGCTTGTTCCTTGGAACTCTAAGAGCTTAGCGACTTAAAGGTCCTGAAAGAATTTCTCGCCACATTGTTTCCTCAGGGTGGTGGTTGGAGATAATAGTCAAAGTTCTGTTTAGGCAGGTCCATGAATTGCCCAATAGGAGTACCATCCTGATTCTCCCTATCTTGTTCAACTTCTGTTTTCTCAGTATGAACTGTTCCAACCTTCCCCCATAATCGGGGTTATCTTATACGTTAAAAATCCTTGTTTTCCACTTCATTATGTTATGGGTTTCTTCTATCTTGATGTTAACCTCCCTGACTATCACATTCAGGGTTTGCTCTAAATCTTATTCCTCAAACTAGCTTTCATCTAAGATCTCATCTTTAAGCTCTTGAACATTTGGAACCCAAATTCTGTAGGAATACCTAATTATTCCCTTATCAACTTTCTCGGTATTAATCTTTTATCTAATTGTTGGCTCTCTGCCTTCATTCATCACTTTTTCTGGGACAATATGTTCTTTTCCGATAATTCGGATTGTATTGCAATCTCAAACAGCTTTTCGGTACAGGCTCCGGTTACCTTCACTTCTATTTCCATTTTCTCAAAATCTCTTATAAACTCTCTCAAAGACATTATCATCTTGAGTCTCTCCTTTTTACTAAGGGTATTAGCCACCACATTGGCTTTCCCCGAATGATAAAGAATCTCATAATCGTAATCCTTGATTAGCTCTAACTGCCTCCTCTGGCGTATGTTGAGCTCTTTCTACGGGAAAATGTACTAGAGCACTTATGGCTTAGGTAAATCTCGCACTTCTGTCCATACAAGTAGTGCCTCCAATCTTTAGGGCAAAACTATTGCCACGAGCCCAAGCTCATGGGTGGGGATATCGAATTTTATATTCCCTTAATTGTCTTGACGCGTACACGATTACCTTGATGTGCTATATAAGAAGCACCTTAATTCCTTATGCAAAGCGTCACTACAGATCACAAAACCTTCATTTCCATCCGGCAATGCTGTCATAGGGGCCGCCACCAATCTTTGCTTCAGTTCTTAAAAGCTGTTCTCTCATTTCTCTGTCCATTAGAACTTCTCTGTCTTACGAGTGAGCCGTGTTAAAGGGGCTACTATCTTTACAAACTTGAACGAACCTCTAGTAGTGACCGGCCAATCCTACCTCTGGTAGTCGCCCTAACCATGGTCATCCATTCCTCAGTGGTCCTTTACTTATTCTTGTGAGGATCCTTCACGACATCCTTCTCAGCAACAATCCCTTCTGGGATAACATCCTCAACCGCAACATTCCCAATATGAATCTCATCCGGTCCCTCGTTAGGACGCTCTATCGGATCCACAATCTGATCTTCAATACCTAATAAAACATCATCGCGTTGTTGCTCCTCAACCTCAGGGTTCGGAGTCCCGCTACCATATACGATAACCAACTATACTTCTATGACGATATTTATAAGGGTTCCCATAAGGTTTTTAACTGTCAGTACTATGTTAGGTAGTCCGACTATGAACTTGGCAAGAGTTCTTATTATCTTAGTAAACTTATTATCTTAACGTCACATCATCTCTGAGGTTTATAACGCTTCGCTCTGATACCATTTCTGTAACACCCTCAAATCCGGGGTCGGGGATCCGGGTTGTCACAAGTTCCATTTCCTTTAATAACACCCAATCTTAATAAATAATAAACTATTCTGTACTATGACCCCACCATAAACACACACACCACAAGTTATAGTCTCAGAGATGAATATCTAAAAATAATCACAAGTCGTTTTATTCCACAATTATATGCCCATACACCTTAAAAGGGTTTCTGAATATATTTACATTTCTTTGCCATTATTACAATTCATAAATATACATAAATCTGGTTCATCAATAGTTGAAAACCTAGCCTATTGGTAGCTCCTACCTCAGCTACGGCGGCATCAATGCTTTCAGAAAACTGCGGAACATTTACTAACCGCTTGCGAATTGGAAGTTTGGTCCTGTTCATCTTGTCTATCTGATGTTGTGTGATGATAGAAGAAAGTAAGGGTGAGCAACAAGCCCACCAAAATAATATGTATAATGATTTACAATATATGAGCATTCTCATAGTACTCATGAAAGTCTTGGTCAAGAAGAAATGAACCAAGTTTGATATCTTACCGTGACCAAGTCGCAAAATATTCAGTATATATGTACATATATACTTTTCACAATCTTTGAAATCCTCGGACATGTATAATATACACAGAGTTCCCGTTTATAACTGTATAAAATATCGTTGCAAGGTGATCTCATATATCTAACCTTGTCTCAACGTTTTTCCGAAAATCTTTGACATGCACAAGATAATCATTTACTAGATATAAGTTTAAAGATGAAGTTACAAGATACTCCAATATACTTATATCCGAATACTACTTGAACTACCACCGTTCAAGTTATAATCAGTTTCAAAAGTTTATCACCCAGATGAGACTACAAGATAAGACTTGAATAGATTCAATCCTTGAAATATCATTATAAATAATGAAGTTACGAGATACTTCATTAAGTCCCGATATATATATATATACACCTATATATATATATACATTTCATACACTCCTTGAAAACCTCTGTTATGAAAATTATAAACAGAGTTGCAATTTCCAATGAATTTTGGAAAGGAGAAAACCTTGGCATAAACCCGATATCTTGCTGATCAGGCAAAGATACCAATAAGTAACCTTTTCTACTAGTAGATGGACGAATTCCCCACTGGTCATCACCCTGGTCGCAATAGGACCTTATGCTGGACTGCCACTCAGCCACTTACGCATTTGATGGACTCCCACTGAGCCACTTACACTTTCATGGACGCCCACTGAGCCCATGTTGCTTATGCCGACTCGATAGATGGACTTACTTCCCGAACGTTGGGTAAGTAATCAATTCATTTACCAAAACAGCAACCTAGTTGCGAATATAAAATACACCACAGAGCCGGATCCCTCCGATTTTGAGCGAGTATTTAAATCCCCTTTAAAAGGAAGATCTTAAATATATAAAAAATGAGTTTTGGGATCCGCTCTAACTTTTAAAAATCATTTTAAAGACTCGAAAACACTTTAAAGAGTGTTTGGAGTAATGCTGATTTAATAAAGTAAATCAGTCCCAATATATTAGAAAATATCTGAATATTATTATTTAAATAACATTCCCATAAAGAATAATCTTTATAAAAAAATAATTGAAGTAGAAGTTGTAAAACTTATACTTGAAATGAATAGTAAATAACCAAAGATATACTTATACGAAAGTAATATCTTTATTTGAATAATCAAAAGTAAGTTTGATTATTGACACATTATTCTTTAATAAAATAAAGAATATTATTCAGTAAATAATCGGAGTCATAGGTCCTCAAATGAATATTCAAATAATATTCATTAAATAATATAAACTGAGTCATAAGCCCTCGAATGAATATTCAAGTAATATTCATTAAATAATATAAAGTGAGTCATAAGTCCTCGAACGAATATTCAAGTAATATTCATTAAATAATATAAAGTGAGTCATAAGTCCTCGAATGAATATTCAAGTAATATTCATTAAATAATATAAAGTTATGGAATAAACCTTATTCGATTAATAGTTTTAAAAACTATTCATATATATATATATATATATTATACTCGGGAGTCTCGCCTCCCGGTTTTAGAAAAAGTTCACCTTTTGATCCCCTATACTAAGGGTGTACTCAAATACCGCTTATCTCTAGCATAGGTATTATGCAACGAATAAGCATTTGAACCAACAGATATATAAATCAAGAATGCGAAACAGGCATGCATATATACCATATCACATGCTACAATATATTGCAAGAATTTGCTAATAACAAATATGCATTTATCACAAGATCATGCATATACACATATACATCACAACAACAGTTATACGGGTAGAAAACTTGCCTGAGTGCTCCCGGATAGACTTAAGCTTAGAGTGGGTCCGATAACCTATGAACAACAACATAAGTCGGAATTAAACCCCGGTCGCTTAAGAAACTAGACTTTAACCATTTAGAGTCCTAACGTTCGCTTTCGCGCTTAACGATTTACTTAAGTCGCTCGAGTACCCTCAGCTCCACCATTTTTAATAAATTAACCATTAAGGGTTTTAAGGCGATTCTTTGGCGAGTACCTTACCAACTGCCTAATCCACTTTACATAATTGTTTCTTACCCCAATTAGTCATTTAAGGTCCTTAACCAAGGTTTCAAAGTAAGGCGAGGGGTAATGGTTCGGTCGCGAAACGCCGTTACTTAAAACGGTCGTTTCTCCTAAACCGTACATCGGAATCAAACGAACTACATATCAAAACGAAGCTCGTAACATGAACTATCTAAACATGGCAATGGTCAAAACCTAACAGTGATTTCAAGGGTTCTGATGTTAAGAACAAAAACAGTCTACGGTAAATCGGGCATTACGACGACTATGTTTACGCGATTACCCAAATTTATGCCACTCCAAATCAACCCACAATCAACCCACAATCAACATCACAACCAAACTCCATCCATAATTCACCATAACAGGCCCAACAACTCAATATTATCAACTTATACTACTTCCCAATCATGAACTAAAAGCTTACTTAAGTTCTTTAACTAATTATCAAGATTTACAACTCCAAAAACACCACAAAACCAACTAATCTCTACTTACACAACAACCAAGCCTCTCATGAACTATAATACTTATATTATGCTCTTAACATTCAATAACAAAGCTAGGTTAAGAGATTATACCTTCCTTGTGAGTGGGAGTAACTAATTAGCTTGGAATCACCCTTGAAAATCCTTACCAAAGCTATATCTAAACAAAAACACAAGATCAAAATTTCAAGTTCTTGAAAAACACTATTCAACAAAAACTTTGATGAATTGATTAGCTATGATAATCATGGAATCTTGAGCTTAAACTTATGGCTCATCTAAGTTATGAATTATAGGAGCTAAAGAAACAAACCTCTTGAATTATGAAGGTGTGTAGCTTAAGTTTTGAAAAATTTCCCTTGCTTTTCCATGGAAAAGCCGAGAGCTTCATGAAGAAATTGAGTGTTTTGTGTTTTTTTGTGATTTTTTTTATTTGCCTTGGTTGGTTGACTTTTGTTTTGCTTTAATCATTTTTAACCATGAAAAAAAATTGCGTGGTTATAAATCAACCACACCTCCTTCCCTTATATCATGCTTATGTCACCCTTCCTATGTCATCTTGTTGGTTTGATGACATCATCATCCCTAACCTCCTTGATTAACTCTTAATTGTTTGCCTAATGACCGCTGATCTGTTATACGGTTCGCTTAACTTTCGTTCTCGTTTATCGTTTGAGGGATCATACCCGGAATTTTATTACTTGGGTTCCCTTAACCTTTCTCAGTACATTATATTCCTTCTATGATCCTCTCTTATAATCCTTGAATTTAAATCCTTTCAATCATGTTACCTTATACTCAATTCTTTCGGTATCTGGTGGATTCTCGGGAAAAATCAAAAGGTTCAAATTTGGATTCTGACGATCTTTACATACACTTATATACCATATAGAGTACTAATAATATCCCAGAAGATCAATAAAAGAACCCCTACATAGTGTGGCATGAAAAGTTTTCTTATTCAACATAACACTATTCATAAGGGTTTCAAAAATTCCAAAAATTGGGGTTATTATAGTCTCCCCTCCTTAAAAGGATTCCGTCCCGGAATCAGATAGAAAATGAGTAGGGATACTTTCTTAGAATTGCACTTTCTAACTCTTACATAATTTTCCCACATTGTGGTTCTACCATCAAACTTTGACTAGTTTGATAACTCTTCTCCTAAGTATTTGTCCATTTTTGATCTATAACCCTTTCTGGTTGCTCTATATAGGTTACGTCTGGTTGCATGTTTATGCGCTCATATGCCCCTATTTATCTGGCATCCAAATTACACTTCCTTAACATTGATACGTGAAACACGTTATGACTTGCTACATGCTCGGGGGTAGGGCTAGCTCATATGCTAACTTCCCAATACATCTTAATATATCCAAGGGTCCAATAAATTGTAGACTTAGCTTTCCTTTCTTTCCGAACCTCATCAATCCTTTCCAAGGGATACCTATAACATTACTATGTCCCCTATTTCATACTCTTTGTCCTTTCGAGTCAAATCAGCATACCTCTTATGTCCATCTTGGGTTACTATCAGCCGTCCTCTGATTATATCTATTATATCCCTGGTCCTTTGGACTACTGCGGGTCCGAGCATCTTGCGCTCTACAACTTCATCCTAACATAAGGGAGATCGACATTGTCTTCCCTCAAAAATCTCATAAGACGACATCTCGATACCTGACAAACGATCTATTATCGTGAGAAAACTCAATCCGCGTTAAGTGATCATTCCAAATTCTTTCAATTCTTTTGTTCAAACTCTCATCATAGCTTCTAGCATTAGAGCTTTTGCTTCTCAATACCCATTATTTTCCATTTCGTAATCGCTACTACCTTCCGTTCCTAATATTATATTGGTTATACTTTTGCTCGTTAGCGTTCTATAACCCTTTAATAACCACGTCCACCTTAGTATCACGAATGTGTTTCCATTCCGAATACCACCATAACTTTACTACTCCTTTTTCAGCTGTTTCTATTTTCCAAAAAATTGATCATTCATATAGAATTAAAGGAATTTGTTGAGAGATCACTATGATCATGAACACTTGTTCTATTGCATACTTAGTATAGAAGGTGGCCAGCCTTCAGTACTTGACAAGCAATTAAACAATATGTGGTATCCTACTAGGCTTCTATCACACAAATAGATAGTCATTCGGCAATACCTCCCCTTCTGGAAGGGTTGTTCTTCTCAGTTTATATGAAATGAAAAGAAGAGAAAAGAACGAATTGAAGAGAATTGTATATATGAAAAAAATATACTACCATAAAATATCTGGCTTGGAACCTACCTCTGAACTATAGAGGTTTGTCATAGGAGAACAAAACATATGTATATATATATCAACATCAAGTATTATCACATTTCACATGCCTAAATATTTTTGCTATTCCATCCATCATTCTATGGACCCATGCTCTTGCTCGAGCTTATACACAATCACCTTTGAAATTCCCTCGATATCGAAAATCGAATCTGGGATCTCATTCTAGACATCATCGTTACTAGAATTTTATGCTTGCACTGCATCCTTCCTCGTATAGTAACACGACTCCCTATTGATAAGAAAGAATGGATACTCAATAGGTAAATAATCTACTTAATTAGTCTATCAACTGATAACTTATACACCACCACCACCCGATTAGTGGTACTCAATCTCAACATCCATTCCAATATAACTCTCATGGTTGTAATCGACTCATTACTCGCAGAATCATTGCTTCATTACTATGGTCCACCACTGACCTACTTTCGTAATTCACTTTCCATGAAATCTTAATATCTAACCATACGGAGTCCATACATGTCGTATAGAATTCTCCTAAGGAGGTAACATAATTACCATTCATGATTCATGAAGAACACTCTAGATCCTGATATACATACATGACATGAAGCAGATAAGATTGCAGAAGAGTTTCAATCAAAGCAACGATAGCAGGTTAATCCCATTCTTAATCATATACCTTCAATAGAAGACTTAACTCGAAGGTTCATCTAGTCCTTTTTGAAACATGGTCCTGGCTTATCTCAAGATAGTACCTTCTGAGATAGATAGCCCGCTCATGGCGATTACACGAATTAAACCTTTACCAACTACTATTACGGTTGGGTATTGCACAGTCAGCAGAAGGAATGTCAATCTTCCAAACCATAATACAACCTTCACAGCTTTAACCATCATCACTGTATTCCTTTGGCACAAGCGCCTATAATTATCCTCTTACCTTTAAAGTGTCGGCCACCTCTTTGGCCTTTCCTGATAGTAAAATTTCCTTATAGTCAATATCATTTTAACCACCTCCAAATAAATTTTCTACCTCATTTCAATCACTGCTTATGTAAAGATGTTTTCCTTCAAATCTGGTGAGTAAAAAAAAAATATCATCATTTTTCCATAAGTTATTGCCTCAGTCTTTAGAGGTTAATCACTGTCATGACTGACTCTCAATCATACTTAGAACATCTTTTATCTTAGGTCATAATTGCCCTGAACAATTTCGATCTTTGCTGGTTCGATCCATACTTTCTCGTAGTTTAACGCGTGCCCCACTTGGCATCATTATAATTACGCCATATTTCCTTTATCAATATTTCTATTCTTGAGAATTTTGAATATTACCTTTCTCCTTGTAAAACCTCTAAGGTTATCCTTGAATCGTTCCTCCTGTATTCCCTAGATACAGGGCATATCAAAATACCATTTACTAATACTAGAACCATTATCCATATACTTCTGAAAAATTTCCCCACTGATACTTAAAGGTTGTTATTACCTTAATCTTTTCTAATTCATACTGTCAGAACTCATACTATCCCTAATAAGTGTGAAATGCCAACCTTCATGCATTCCCCTAGGATTCATTTTAAGTTACCGATGTTCTATCCTTAATTTCACCTTTAAAAAGGTACATGCATCCTTCCATGGATAAATCAAGTCATATATTCCTGATAAGGGTGTCTTATTCAATCATTTCCACCTCGATAGTATATGCCTAATTTCACAATAACATCTGTATTCAAAATGAGGTCAATCAATATGGCCTCCAAAAGATAACTACGGTTATCTACTTTTCTTGCCTGATTTGGTAACAATAACAAGGATGTTCTAGAAGATATTGGTCGTGTTCAACGTGAACTTCTTCTTAATAAATCCTCATTTACTTTTGTTATTTATCTCAACAGTCATCTCAATGTTGGGATATCTTTCATACCTGGCGTCTCCCTTTCTGGGTATCAAGCCACCAGTCTTACACTTCACATTCTTGAAGGTCACTTATTTCATCCAATTTTACTAATTTCTTACTTCCTTGTCTCCTCAGTCTATCCGCGTCTCATTATTTATCCTTCGAACTATCTCAAGGTTTCCTCGAATCCTCCCAACTTACAGGGGATAAAATATATGTATCTCTTATTCCTTCAATCCATCAGCTTTAACTCCTGGTGAATCACTCTTATCCTGACGAGTACATACTTTTCTACTTCTATTGCTACGAGTCTTTAGGGTTTCCTCATACCCAACTCCCTTATCATTCCTCGAACTCTATTGCCTTTATAATCCTTTCTATTACAATCATTTCGTGAACCTACTAATTATTTACTTCAAACATCACGTCGTTCTGGGATTCTTGTCCTCCGAACGAATCTTTACAACTTTTACAATCTTAGATTCATAATTCATCATACTCGTCTGCCTTTGTTCTGGCTCTAAAGCTTTTACCCTATCTCCATAACCTTGGAAATTACTTTCTCGAAAACAATTGACTGAACTCTAATCAGTTTATTATAATCTCTTGCTCCGTGCCTTCTTTGGCCTTTCACCAGCGGGTGGCCTCTCTCTTAGGAGGGTAAGTGACAAAACAGTCTTTTGTGATTCATCCATCATTTAGAATCTCAAATAATTCCTATATTTCCTTTAGCCAGGCTTTTGCCTCGACTGGGTCAGCTTGTTCCTTGGAACTCTAAGAGCTTAGCGACTTAAAGGTCCTGAAAGAATTTCTCGCCGCATTGTTTCCTCAGGGTGGTGGTTGGAGATAATAGTCTAAGTTCTGTTTAGGCAGGTCCATAAATTGCCCAATAGGAGTACCATTCTGATTCTCCCTATCTTGTTCAACTTCTGTTTTCTCAGTATGAACTGTTCCAACCTTCCCCCATAATCGGGGTTATCTTATACGTTAAAAATCCTTGTTTTCCACTTCATTATGTTATGGGTTTCTTCTATCTTGATGTTAACCTCCCTGACTATCACATTCAGGGTTTGTTCTAAATCTTATTCCTCAAACTAGCTTTCATCTAAGATCTCATCTTTAAGCTCTTGAACATTTGGAACCCAAATTCTGTAGGAATACATAATTATTCCCTTATCAACTTTCTCGGTATTAATCTTTTATCTAATTGTTGGCTCTCTGCCTTCATTCATCACTTTTTCTGGCACAATATGTTCTTTTCTGATAATTCGGATTGTATTGCAATCTCAAACAGCTTTTCGGTACCAGCTCCGGTTACCTTCACTTCTATTTCCATTTTCTCAAAATCTCTTATAAACTCTCTCAAAGACATTATCATCTTGAGTCTCTCCTTTTTATTAAGGGTATCAGCCACCACATTGGCTTTCCCCGAATGATAAAGAATCTCATAATCGTAATCCTTGATTAGCTCTAACCGCCTCCTCTGGCGTATGTTGAGCTCTTTCTACGGGAAAATATACTAGAGCACTTATGGCTTAGGTAAATCTCGCAATTCTCTCCATACAAGTAGTGCCTCCAATCTTTAGGGCAAAACTATTGCCACGAGCCCAAGCTCATGGGTGGGGATATCGAATTTTATATTCCCTTAATTGTCTTGACGCGTACACGATTACCTTGATATGCTATATAAGAAGCACCTTAATTCCTTATGCGAAGCGTCACTACAGATCACAAAACCTTCATTTCCATCCGGCAATGCTGTCATAGGGGCCGCCACCAATCTTTGCTTCAGTTCTTAAAAGCTGTTCTCTCATTTCTCTGTCCATTAGAACTTCTCACGGCATCCTTCTCAGCAACAATCCCTTCTGGGATAACATCCTCAACCGCAACATTCCCAATATGAATCTCATCCGGTCCCTCGTTAGGATGCTCTATCGGATCCATAATCTGATCTTCAATACCTAATAAA
This sequence comes from Apium graveolens, assembly GCF_009905375.1. Lineage (NCBI taxonomy): Eukaryota > Viridiplantae > Streptophyta > Magnoliopsida > Apiales > Apiaceae > Apium > Apium graveolens. Next base: position 65,423,001 of record NC_133651.1, on the reverse strand, counting down.
ACATCATCGCGTTGTTGCTCCTCAACCTCAGGGTTCGGAGTCCCGCTACCATATACGATAACGAACTATACTTCTATCACGATATTTATAAGGGTTCCCATAAGGTTTTTAACTGTCAGTACTATGTTAGGTAGTCCGACTATGAACTTGGCAAGAGTTCTTATTATCTTAGTAAACTTATTATCTTAACGTCACATCATCTCTGAGGTTTATAACGCTTCGCTCTGATACCATTTCTGTAACACCCTCAAATCCGGGGTCGGGGATCCGGGTTGTCACAAGTTCCATTTCCTTTAATAACACCCAATCTTAATAAATAATAAACTATTTTGTACTATGACCCCACCATAAACACACACACCACAAGTTATAGTCTCAGAGATGAATATCCAAAAATAATCACAAGTCGTTTTATTCCACAATTATATGCCAATACACCTTAAAAGGGTTTCTGAATATATTTACATTTCTTTGCCATTATTACAATTCATAAATATACATAAATCTGGTTCATCAATAGTTGAAAACCTAGCCTATTGGTAGCTCCTACCTCAGCTACGGCGGCATCAATGCTTTCAGAAAACTGCGGAACATTTACTAACCGCTTGCAAATTGGAAGCTTGGTCCTGTTCATCTTGTCTATCTGATGTTGTGTGATGAAAGAAGAAAGTAAGGGTGAGCAACAAGCCCACCAAAATAATATGTATAATGATTTACAATATATGAGCATTCTCATAGTACTCATGAAAGTCTTGGTCAAGAAGAAATGAACCAAGTTTGATATCTTACCGTGACCAAGTCGCAAAATATTCAGTATATATGTACATATATACTTTTCACAATCTTTGAAATCCTCGGACATGTATAATATACACAGAGTTCCCGTTTATAACTGTATAAAATATCGTTGCAAGGTGCTCTCATATATCTAACCTTCCCTCAACGTTTTTCCGAAAATCTTTGACATGCACAAGATAATCATTTACTAGATATAAGTTTAAAGATGAAGTTACAAGATACTCCAATATACTTATATCCGAATACTACTTGAACTACCACCGTTCAAGTTATAATCAGTTTCAAAAGTTCATCACCCAGATGAGACTACAAGATAAGACTTGAATAGATTCAATCCTTGAAATATCATTATAAATAATGAAGTTACGAGATACTTCATTAAGTCCCGATATATATATATACACCTATATATATATACATTTCATACACTCCTTGAAAACCTCTGTTATGAAAATTATAAACAGAGTTGCAATTTCCAATGAATTTTGGAAAGGAGAAAACCTTGGCATAAACCTGATATCTTGCTGATCAGGCAAAGATACCAATAAGTAACCTTTTCTACTAGTAGATGGACGAATTCCCCACTGGTCATCACCCTGGTCGCAATAGGACCTTATGCTGGACTGCCACTCAGCCACTTACGCATTTGATGGACTCCCACTGAGCCACTTACACTTTCATGGACGCCCACTGAGCCCATGTTGCTTATGCCGACTCGATAGATGGACTTACTTCCCGAACGTTGGGTAAGTAATCAATTCATTTACCAAAACAGCAACCTTGTTGTGAATATAAAATACACCACAGAGCCGGATCCCTCCGGTTTTGAGCGAGTATTTAAATCCCCTTTAAAAGGAAGATCTTAAATATATAAAAAATGAGTTTTGGGATCCACTCTAACTTTTAAAAATCATTTTAAAGACTCGAAAACACTTTAAAGAGTGTTTGGAGTAATGCTGATTTAATAAAGTAAATCAGTCCCAATATATTAGAAAATATCTGAATATTATTATTTAAATAACATTCTCATAAAGAATAATCTTTATAAAAAAATAATTGAAGTAGAAGTTGTAAAACTTATACTTGAAATGAATAGTAAATAACCAAAGATATACTTATACGAAAGTAATATCTTTATTTGAATAATCAAAAGTAAGTTTAATTATCGACACATTATTCTTTAATAAAATAAAGAATATTATTCAGTAAATAATCGGAGTCATAGGTCCTGAAATGAATATTCAAATAATATTCATTAAATAATATAAACTGAGTCATAAGCCCTCGAATGAATATTCAAGTAATATTCATTAAATAATATAAAGTGAGTCATAAGTCCTCGAATGAATATTCAAGTAATATTCATTAAATAATATAAAGTGAGTCATAAGTCCTCGAATGAATATTCAAGTAATATTCATTAAATAATATAAAGTTATGAAATAAATCTTATTCGATTAATAGTTTTAAAAACTATTCATATATATATATATATATATATTATACTCGGGAGTCTCGCCTCCCGGTTTTAGAAAAAGTTCACCTTTTGATCCCCTATACTAAGGGTATACTCAAATACCGCTTATCTCTAGCATAGGTATTATGCAACGAATAAGCATTTGAACCAACATATATATAAATCAAGAATGCGAAATAGGCATGCATATATACCATATCACATGCTACAATATATCGCAAGAATTTGCTAAAAACAAATATGCATTTATCACAAGATCATGCATATACACATATACATCACAACAACAGTTATACGGGTAGAAAACTTGCCTGAGTGCTCCCGGATAGACTTAAGCTTAGAGTGGGTCTGATAACCTATGAACAACAACATAAGTCGGAATTAAACCCCGGTCGCTTAAGAAACTAGACTTTAACCATTTAGAGTCCTAACGTTCGCTTTCGCGCTTAACGATTTACTTAAGTCGCTCGAGTACCCTCAGCTCCACCATTTTTAATAAATTAACCATTAAGGGTTTTAAGGCGATTATTTCGCGAGTACCTTACCAACTGCCTAATCCACTTTACATAATTGTTTCTTACCCCAATTAGTCATTTAAGGTCCTTAACCAAGGTTTCAAAGTAAGGCGAGGGGTAATGGTTCGGTCGCGAAACGTCGTTACTTAAAACGGTCGTTTCTCCTAAACCGTACATCGGAATCAAACGAACTACATATCAAAAAGAAGCTCGTAACATGAAATATCTAAACATGGCAATGGTCAAAACCTAACAGTGATTTCAAGGGTTCTGATGTTAAGAACAAAAACAGTCTACGGTAAATCGGGCATTACGACGGCCATGTTTACGCGATTACCCAAATTTATACCACTCCAAATCAACCCACAATCAACATCACAACCAAACTCCATCCATACTTCACCATAACAGCCCCAACAACTCAATATTATCAACTTATACTACTTGCCAATCATGAACTATAAGCTTACTTAAGTTCTTTAACTAATTATCAAGATTTACAACTCCAAAAACACCACAAAACCAACTAATCTCTACTTACACAATAACCAAGCCTCTCATGAACTATAAGACTTATATTATGCTCTTAACATTCAATAACAAAGCTAGGTTAAGAGATTATACCTTCCTTGTGAGTGGGAGTAACTAATTAGCTTGGAATCACCCTTGAAAATCCTTACCAAAGCTATATCTAAACAAAAACACAAGATCAAAATTTCAAGTTCTTGAAAAACACTATTCACCAAGAACTTTGATGAATTGATTAGCTATGATAATCATGGAATATTGAGCTTAAACTTATGGCTCATCTAAGTTATGAATTATAGGAGCTAAAGAAACAAACCTCTTGAATAATGAAGGTGTGTAGCTTAAGTTTTGAAAAATTTCCCTTGCTTTTCCATGGAAAAGCCGAGAGCTTTATGAAGAAATGGAGTGTTTTGTGTTTTTTTGTGATTTGTTTTGATTTTCCTTGGTTGGTTGACTTTTGTTTTGCTTTAATCATTTTTAACCATGAAAAAAAATTGTGTGGTTATAAATCAACCACACCTCCTTCCCTTATGTCATGCTTATATCACCCTTCCTATGTCATCTTGTTGGTTTGATGACATCATCATCCCTAACCTCCTTGATTAACTCTTAATTGCTTGCCTAATGACCGCTGATCTGTTATACGGTTCGCTTAACTTTCGTTCTCGTTTATCGTTTGAGGGATCATACCCGGGATTTTATTACTTGGGTTCCCTTAACCTTTCTCAATACATTATATTCCTTTTATGATCCTCTCTTATAATCCTTGAATTTAAATCCTTTCAATCATGTTGCCTTATACTCAATTCTTTCGGTATCTGATGGATTCTCGGGAAAAATCAAAAGGTTCAAATTTGGATTCTGACGATCTTTACATACACTTATATACCACATAGAGTACTAATAATATCCCAGAAGATCAATAAAAGAAACCCTACATAGTGTGGCATGAAAAGTTTTCTTATTCAGCATAACACTATTCATAAGGGTTTCAAAAATTCCAAAAATTGGGGTTATTACAAGTGTTTTGTTCTTAAGACTCATCCTGAACAGCTATCCAAATTTGATCTAAAACTTGATGAAGGAATTTTTGTTGGATATCCACTTTCCACAAAAGCCTTCAGAGTTTACAATTTAAGAACAAGGGTTGTCATGGAATCTATCAATGTCTCTTTTGATGATAAGAAGATTACTGGACTTGAAGATTTTAATGATCATGATCAGCTGAGATTTGAGAATGAAGTTTTTAATTCTGATTCTGTAAATCCTGATAGTCTAAATTCTGACAGTCTAAATCCTGATACTGCAAATTCTAATGGGTTAAATTCTGATTTTATTGAAACTGTGATGACTATACCAAAGGAAAATGCACCTGTACAGGGGGAGAATATAGAAGATCCAACCACATCTCAAGAAGCATCAGAATCTAGAACAGGCTCCTCAAGTTCTGATTCATGAAGTTCTAATGAGCCAAGTTTTGATAATTATGGAAACTTAAATTCTGAAGGATCCAACTCAGAGAGCATAATTTCAGGGGGAGAATCAGAAAATATTGATGGACACAGCATGGATCATGGGGGAGCATCCAGTTCTAGAGATAACCTTCCATCTGCAAGGAAGTGGACTAAAGCACATACACTTGACTTGATTATTGGAGATCCTGAAGCAGGTATAAGAACTAGAACAGGAACATCAAATGAATGTCTCTATCACTCTTTTCTTTCTCAGACTGAACCAAAGAAAGTGGAAGAAGCTCTTCAAGATGCTGATTGGGTGCAAGCAATGCAGGAAAAGTTAAATGAATTTGAAAGAAATAAAGTCTGGACCCTAGTGCCAAGACCAAAGAACAGATCTGTTGTTGGTACAAAGTGGGTGTTCAGAAACAAAACTGATAGTGATGGCATAATTAAAGGAATAAAGCAAGGTTGGTTGCAAAAGTATATTCTCAACAGGAGGGAATTGATTACGATGAAACATTTGCACCAGTTGCTAGATTGGAAGCCATAAGGATATTTTTAGCTTATGTTGCTCACAAAAAGTTTACAGTCTTTCAAATGGATGTAAAAAGTGCTTTTCTTAATGGAGAATTAGAAGAAGAAGTATACGTTGAACAACCTCCAGGTTTTGTAGATTCAAAATTTCCTCATCATGTCTACAGACTTGATAAAGCACTTTATGGCCTTAAGCAAGCTCCAAGAGCATGGTATGAGACATTAGCTCAGTTTCTTCTGGAAAGTGGATTTAACAGAGGGACTATTGACAAAACATTGTTTTATCTCAACCATGGAAAGGACTTACTTTTGGTACAGATCTATGTTGATGATATCATTTTTGGTTCTACAAATGACAGACTTTATAAAAGGTTTTCCAAGCTAATGCAGTTAAGATATCAAATAAGTATGATGGGAGAACTTAGCTATTTTCTGGGCCTTCAAGTCAAGCAGAATGAAGAAGGAACTTTTATTTGTCAATCGAAGTACACCAGAAATTTGTTGAAGAAATTTGGAATGCAAGATTGTTCTAGTGCATCCACTCATATGGCCACTGCAACAAAATTGGATAAAGATACTGGTACATCGGTAGATATTACTGATTACAGAGGTATGATTGGCTCACTACTCTATCTAACTGTAAGTAGACCTGATATTATGTATGCTACCTGTCTTTGTGCAAGATTTCAAGCAGATCCAAGAGAACCTCACTTAATAGTTGTGAAAAGAATTTTCAAGTACCTTAAAGGTACAACTGATCTGGGATTGTGGTATCCTAGAGAATCAGACTTTAAGCTAATAGGTTACTCAGATGCAGACTTTGCAGGATGCAAAATTGACAGGAAAAGTACAAGTGGAAGCTGCCAATTTCTTGGAGGCAGATTAGTTTCTTGGTTTAGCAAGAAACAAAAGTTAATTTCCACATCAACTGCAGAAGCAGAATACATTGCTGCAGGAAGCTGTTGTGCACAGATTCTTTGGATGAAGAATCAGTTACTGGATTATGGGTTAACATATTCTAAAATCCCTATTTACTATGATAATCAAAGTGTTATTTCTATGACAGGTAATCCAGTTCAACACTCAATGACAAAGCACATGTAACACCCCCAGATCCGGGGTCGGGGATCCGGGTCGTCACGGTCTTTCTTTCCACAATAACACTTCACTTAATTAATAATAAACAACCTTATGCTGTGACCCCACACTAACACACACCACAACTCGTTATAGTCTCAGAGATGAAATTCAAATAAGTACAAGTCTTTGAATCCACAATTTAAAAGTTATTACAACCCAAAACGATTACTTGATAAATTTACAGTTAATTGCCATTATCTGCCACAAGTTATAATTATACATAATTGATTCTCAAAAGTAGATGGTCTGATCTACAATAGATCTACCTCTGCAGCTATAGCAGCTACGACATCATCGGGAAGACGAGGGACGCTTCCCACGCGCTTGCGCTGGGTCTGCTGGAGTCTGGCCATCCTTCCTAACTGTTGTTGTGTGATGAAGAAATAAAGCAAGAGTGAGCCTTACAGCTCACAAGATAATACATAGTGATAACAATAATATAAGTATCTAAATGGATACTTACTAGAATCTTTATCGTGAGTAAGGTAATTACTTACTGGATATAAGTTTTAAAACAAGGGATGAAGTTACCAAATACTTCACTATACTTATATCATTTATAAAGCTACTTGAACTACCACTGTTCAAAGTATAATAAAATTCACGAGGTCATCCCATAGATGAGACCACAAATAAAACTTGAAAATATTTGATCTTTGAAATATTTTGAAAAGAGATGAAGTTACGAGATACTTCATTCAATGGATACACCAATAAAAATGTTTGACCCTGTCAATGCTTCGGCAACCACCTATTAGTAGCCTTTCGATCGAAATGCTACGGGTAGTGTTGCAGAATTATCCAAATGGATGATGAACTCATTACGGGAGTTTACCGCGCCAGGAAGACCACTTACGATGATCAGTCGTAGTAGTACAACCCCACCATTTTCTACATGTAGAGGAGAACCTGTCGGATTTACTTGTCAACCGAACACTGAACTCCTAAGGAATGGACCACCTTAGCGGAACTTCCAGGCCATTTGGGCCAATATAATAAGGCTGGGCCGGCGCTACTCGACCACTTACGCCACTCCTAGTTCAGATGAAATCCATGACTCTGAAACGTAAAGCTCGTTTCCCCCTTTCCCCAAGTAGAAACTTGTTGATACGGCTCCACCAAGAAGTCATATCTAGTTGGAAAGGAAAACTCACCGATATTTCCCAGGCGATGCCTGTTAATGGATTAACTTGTTCCAAGAATTTTACTTCCCGAATATTGGGTAAGTAATCAAAAACTCTTTTACCAAGACAGCAACCTTGTTGCGAATATAAAACACACCACCGAGCCGGATCCCCCAGGTTTTGAGCGAGTATTTAAATCCCCTTTTTAAAAGGAAGATCTTAAATATAAAAATAGTTTTGGGATCCGCTCTAACTTTTGAAAATCATTTTAAAGACTCGAAAACACTTTAAAGAGTGTTTGGAGTAAAACTGATTTAATGAAGTAAATCAGTCCCCAGAATATTTAGAAAATGTCTGAATATTATTATTTAAATAATATTCCCATAAAAAAAATAATCTTTATAAAATAATTGAAGTAGAAGTATTAAAACTTATACTTGAAATGAATAGCAAATAATCAAAGATATACTTATACGAAAGTAATATCTTTATTTGAATAATCAAAAATAAGTTTGATTATCGACACCTTATTCTTTAATAAAATAAAGAATATATCTCAGCAAATACTCGGAGTCATAGATCCTCAAATGAATATTCAAATAATATTCAATAAATAAAATAAGCTGAGTAATAAGCCCTCAAATGAATATTCGAAATAATATTCATTAAATAATAAGCCGAGTCATAATACCTCGAATGAATATTATAAATAATATTCATTAAATAAAATAAAGGAGTCATACATCCTCAAATGAATATCCAAGTAATATTCAATAAATAATATAAAGGAGTCATAAGTCCTCGAATGAATATTCAAGATAATATTCATTAATAAAATAAAGTTATCGAATAAACCTTATTCGATTAATAGTTTGGAAACTATAACCATATATATATATATATATCCATATCCATATATACAAAATTACTCGGGATCCTCGACTCCCGGTTTTAGAAAATATTTTCACCTTTGGGTCCCTATACTAAGGGTATATGCAAGTTACCGCTATCCTCTAGCATATGTATTATCAACTGAACCAACAGATATATATTCCAAGAATATGAAACAGGCATGCATATATACCATATCACATGCTACAATATATCGCATCATTTGCTAATTATCCAACATGCATCTATCGCAAGATAATGCAAATACATATATTCATCACAACAACAGTATAACGGATAGAATACTTGCCTGAGCGACTTGGGGGTGAGAAAGGCTCGGGACGAGTCTGATAACCTATAAACAACAAGTAAGTTGGAATTAAACCAAAATCACTTGTAAATCTATACTTTAACTAACTTAGACTCTAACGCTTGTTTTGCGCTCACTGATTTGCTTAAGTCACTCGGGTACCCTCGGCTCCACCATTTTTAATAATTTAACCTTTACGAGTTTTAAAGCGATTCCTTCGCGAATGTCTTACCAACTGCCTAACACACTTACCATAAATGTTTCATACATTAATTAACCCTTTTTGGTCTTTAACCTACATTTCAAAGTAAGGCGAGGGAAAAAGTTTCGTTCGCGAAACGCCGTTACTTGAAACGGTCGTTTCTCCTAAACCGTGCATCGGAATCGAACGAACTACATATCAAAACGAAGCTCGTAACATGAGCTATCTAAACATGGCAGTGGTCATAATCTAGCAGGGGGTTCTCGGGTCCTAATGCTATGCACAAAAACAGTCCAAAGAAAATCGGATGTTACGACGGCTATGTTTACGCGATTTCCCAATTTTAACCATTCAACACCAACCACAAACCAACCTCAAATCCAACATACAACCAACATCCATCCTCATCATATCATAACAACCCCAACCAATTCAATTTAATCATTCATACTTATGCCTAAACTTAACTTTAATCATACTTAAGTTCCTTTAAATCAAAACCACAACAATTACCATTCCATTTCACTACCATTCCAAATCCCAAACTCTAAATCATAACAACAAGCTACAATATCAACCCACTAATCAAAATCATCTTATAATATATAGGAATCTAGGGTTTGGAGATGGTATACCTTCCTTGAAGTGGTGGGTGGAGCTAGGAAGCCTTAAGAAGCTTTAAGAAGTCTTAAGAATGATTGGATCTTCAAGAAAACAAGAAAAAGTTCAAGTTAAAAACTTGAAAACACTATTCATTGTCTTCTTCTTTGATTAAATGAAGAAGATTGAGAAGGAATTAATGGCTTAAACTCATGATATAGTCCTAACTAAGCATGAAGATGATTAGGGAATTATCTTACCAATTTAGGAAGCTTGGATCTTGGATTTTGAATTTCTCTTGCCTTTTGAATAGTGAAAAGCCGTGAGCAATGAAGAAAAAAGCCTTGGTTGCTTTTGATTTTTGATGAAAATGATTTTACTTGGCTTGGTTGATTGGTTTTTGTGCTTGCTTTAGTCAATTACCATCTTGCCCTTGGATTTGTGTGGTTACAAAGCCACCACACCTCCTTCCTTCCCATGTCATGCTTATGTCATCCTCATGATGTCATCCTCACTTCCTTGTCCTCTTTCTATTGGTTGGATGACATCATTCCCACTAATCCCTTTGATTAACTTCCTAATCGTTTACCTAATGACCGCTGATCTGTTATACGGTTCGCTTAACTTTCATTCTCGTTTATCGTTTGAAGGATCATACCCGGGATCTTATTACTTAGGTTCCCTTAACCTTTCTCAATACATTATATTCCTTTTTATGATCCTCTATTATAATCCTTTAATTTAAATCCTTTTTATCCTGTTACCTTATACTCAATTCTCTCCGTATCTTGTGGATTTCCGGGAAAAACCAAAGTGTTCGGAATTGGATTCTGACGATATTTACATACACTTATATACTTCAAAGAGTACTAATAATATCCCATAAGATCAATAACAGAACCCCTACATAGCGTGGCATGAAAAGTTTTCTCGTTCAGCAAAAACACTATTCATAAGGGTTTCAAAATTTCTCAAAAATTGGGGTTATTACAGCACATCTGTAAAAGGTACCACTTCATAAGGGAACATGTGGATGAAGGTACAGTGGAATTGCATTTTTGTTCCAATAGATCAACAACTAGCAGATATCTTCACAAAACCACTATGTGAAGCTACTTTTACAAGATTGGTAAATGAACTTGGAATGGTTTCAGGTTCTTTCTCTAAATCTGCTTAGTTTATGTTCTGATACATCAGACTTGATGATCAGTATTTACATATATTACTATCTTTGTGCATTCTATTCTTAATTTAAAATTTTCTAAGTGTTGATTGTTGTCTGATGTGAATTTCTAAACTCTGATAGTGATATGAATATTTCTGTGACTATTCAATCCAATGAGGATCACTGTGCTAGATGTTGAGCTAGTAGTCTTTAATAAACTAATAATCCCATATTTAAAGTAATTATTTATGTGGAAATCTTTTAACACAAGCAAATTCTGATATTGAGCTTGGTTAAGGTTTACTTTGTGTATCTTATTACTAAGTCAAAAACTAGAATAGTGTTTCTTATCTGTTAAGTTCCGATGTTAGTAAATCTGATGGATGTAATACGTGCTGATAAGAAATATCAGGTACTCCTTTGAGATCTAGAGAAAAGTATATGTGGAAGGGAAGACCCAAGTGCATTGCTGGTATTAAGTAATATGCATTAGAAAAGCAAAATAAAATTTTCTTGGTGACTTTTCACATTCTCTGATTACTGGAGAAATACTCTGATAATTGCATAAAGTCTGATAAGCAGTTGTGACTCACTTACACTAAGAAGCCACTGTAAAAAGGAATTTCAAAAGATGCATAAAATGAGCACAAAATAGTTGAGGTGGACTAATGCATGAACTCATTCTATAGTAGACTTCAGAATAATGACAGATTTTAAGCAAAGTTCTTAGTTATGCCTTATTTCTAAGATGTACTTCACTACAGAATAATGACAGATTTTAAGCAAAGTTCTTAGTTATGCCTTATTTCTAAGATGTACTGAAGTGAATCAGACTTTACTCTTTGTCTGATATTTAGCTTAATGCACACACATACACTCCATATGAATGATGAAAATTACTGTGGTGATAAATGTTGTTTTAGATGAACAGTTTAAGTGTCAGTTGCATAAATTCTGAGGACAAGTTCTGATGATTAAGTTCTGATGTACCTATATCAGTATTTGTGTGAAGTATAACAGGAATAAACATTCACTTTTCAAGTTAAGGAGCCATATTCTGATGACTTTTAAATCCTGATAAGAGTCAAGTTCTGATGCTGACGTGACAATATTTATTTACTTGGTTTATTTTTGGTCATTACTTGAACGGTCATATTTTTACAGAATATTGGTTTATGTGAGATAAAGCATTAATAATCATTTGTTTAGTGGGAACAGTTTTTTTTAAAAACTGAACGTGCAATGTAATTATTACTTATTTACTGTGCCGATTAACTTTTGCCTTAACTGCTGCATGCCTGACAGGTGTAAAGGTCTGTTCCACTTCTTATTAATTGCTGTCACGTGGGGTGTTTAAGTAAAAGAGATAAAATATTTTCAAATCTTTTATTTTCATTTTTATTTTACTCTCTCTCTTTTCTTATTCTCTCTCACATTTTATGACGGTTTTCTTTACAGACACTTTCTCAAACACCTTACAGGCACTCTAACTTCTCACTTATTTCTGATGGCGCCCAAGGATTTAATTGTTAATGAAGCCAAGTTTGTCCCAAATAATTATGCTGCAATCCTGACCAAGGCTGAAGCTCCATCAGATTTGCACTTTGTGCAAGATTTATTAGCTCACAGTGAGATTGGGTATGCTTTGACCCAACCTCAAACTATTTCCAGCCAACAAGTGCTGACATTTTGGAGAACTGGGCTTTTTGATGATGGTGGTGCTACTGGTACTCCAAGCATCATTTTTACATCAGGAGATGTCGAGCATGTGGTTACTCCTGGAGCAGTTCGTAAAGCTCTCCACTTACCTGAAGGTTGCACATTCTCAACAGTGGAGGATCCTGTCTTACAGCAGCTCATGGCCAGTTTGGGCTATGAGAAAAGTTTGGGAAAGCTGGGTCAACTGAAAAGAGCAAATATCAGAAAGGAATGGAGCTTTTTCTTTGATTGTATCACTAAGGCATTCGCCAATAAGTGCTCCAACTTTGATGTTATTCCCATCATGAGTCAACAAATCGGGTATGCCCTTATTCATCAAACTCATTTTGATTTTGCAAGTGATGTGCTAGGTTTCATAGGGGATAGGATGACAGAGGATAGGAATGTAGTATACTTTGCTAGATTCTGTCAGCTTATATATACATTTTGTTATGTTGATGAACCCCAGCCTACCAGTGATTTAATTCCACCCTTTAAGCTTGAAAAAAGGGCCTTTAATGATTTATTAAATGCTAAATTAAGAAACCAGTACAGAGACCCTTACAGATTCCTCAGTTAGTAAAACAGATTCTGGTAAATGCTGATCCACAAACATACACATCTGTTTATCCTAATGTTCAACCCACCAACACATCACAGCCAACTCAACAACCATCAGAACCTACCATCTCTCATCACCCTCAAACTTCTCAACCTCAACCTACTCAACCCTTCATCAGGACATATTTCAAACCATCACAGTCATCTCAACCTCAGCCTTCAGCACATCCTGTGAATCCTTCATCTTCCAAACCCAAAAGGACTAAGATAGTACCTCAGACTCAACAGAAGAGAAGGATAATTGTTCTGAGAGATGAGTCAGACAATGAGGAACAGGTTCCCATATCAGAACCTGTTGTTGTAGAAGCTGAGAAGTTCTCTTCTCAGAAAGACACTGGAACTGGGAGTTCTAGGCCCCTCAAAAGGCTTAGAAAGCTAAATTCTGATGATGAAGCTCCCAAAGCCTCTAATTCTGCAAAGAGACTTAAAAAGCAAAGAGCCAGGAGGGCTGTAAGTGTATCATCATACTCTGAAGCAACTCTGAAAGAAGCAGCTAAGGAAGGGAGTCATGAATCTTTGATCCCAACAGAACATATAGTAATTGACTTACTTCCTATTGCTGAATCAGCTCAAAAGTCTCCTATTCAAGAACAAGGGAATATTCTAGAGCAAGTGCTTACACCTCCTGTGTCTCCTGTAATTGATCCAGTACATACTGAAGACCCAGGTACAAGTGCTGAAATTGATATTCATAACTTGGTTGTGTTTGAGGTTCTATACTTGGAAGCTCCACCAACTCAACTCACTCCACCAACAACACCACTTCTAGATGCTGATTTCAACGAAGATATTCCAACCACACCAATTCTGAATCTGGATGATGAAAATTAGATTTTAGGTGGGCATCAAGATTTGGCTATTGATCAGAACTTAGCTACAGATCAGAACTTAGAGGATGATATTGAAGCCTCTATAGCCTCACATACTGTTCTTTTATCAGAGGATGCTGATGCTGCAGGATCTGTAAGTTCTGATGCTGATAATGCTGAACTTACTGGTGAAGCTGCTATAAATGTAGATGCTGATACAGCTGGTCCATCAGGACATGCACCTCAACCAGCTCCAAACAAAGCTGATTTAATCAAGAAGTTTGTTAGAGAGGATGCACCAGTACCTCGGAGTGAAACTCCTAGAGGAAAGGAGTGGACTAAGGAATGAAACTCAGTTAGTTTTGTTCCTACTGAAAAAATTCTTGCTGAGCACCTTGCCAAAGCTGATGAAATGCTGATAAATGATGATTTCAAGGCACAGCTGAGAGTTACTGCAATGAGTACTAGGCACCTTCAAGGTCAACACTCAATAACTCATGACAAAGTGAATAAAATTCAAGAATCTTTGATCCAGCAAGATATGAATATAAAATTGGAAAAGAACAGATTTTGCAAGTCAGCCTTTGACAGAATTGGGTATATTGAAAAAACTCAGGAGAAGCAACAATCTCAAATTGATGAAATTCTAAAGAATCAAGCTTCTCATCATACTCAACTCAATGAGATCCAATCCTCAGTGGAATTTCTCGTCTCTCTTCTTTTACCTGTTGATGCCAAAAAGGGGGAGAAAGTAATTAAGTCCAAATGAAAATCTACTCAATCACTGAAAGGAAAGGATGATGGAAATGATGACCAGGGAAACTCTGGAATGGGTAGAGGTCATGGTCATGGCAAAGGTGGCAAAGGTTCTTCATCAAAGATAACTGAAATTTCTACACAAAGAACAAGTTCTGATACTGGGAGAAGGATAAGTTCTGATACTGGTAAAAGGATAAGTTCTGATACTGGTAAAAGGATAAGTTCTACTGAACATCTGGAACTTGATGAAGAAATTTCAAGGAGATTATTTCTTAAATAAAATCCTGGAATGGACTTTGAAAGTCTAAAGGAAGAAGAAGCTAGACTTAAAGCAGAAAAAGTCAACTCCAAATCTAAAGCTTCTATTTTTGAAAAGAAACTTCCAAAACTTAAGGGTATTGTGATTAAGGAAAGGATAAATTATGAGGCAACCAAAGCCAAATCACAAGTGGAGGTAGATCCAAGATCCAAGATCCAAGGGCAAAGAAAAAGTTGATGAACCTGTAAAGGTATATGTGCCAGTCATGGATGAAGAAATAATTGATGAAGAAGATGCTAGTCTTACTCTGATGAAAAAGAAGATTTATCAAACAACCTCTGACATGGCTCAAGTTGTTTAGAGTCAAGATGTAGTAAGTTCTGATATGATAGTGAAGCAAGTAACCTCTGACATAGCTCAAGTTGGCTTGATATCAGAAGATAAGGAAAAGGAAACCTCTGACGTTGCTCATGTTAAACCTTCAAAGATGCTTGTTATTCCTAATAAACTAACAATGAGATTTACAGAAGGGGGGTTGAATGTAAATCTCAAAACTTTTTCAAGTTTTGAGTAGTTTCAAAGGCTATGTGTTTAAGATAAACAAGTGAATGAATTGCTTCAAGCTAATACAGACAGATATATATTCAAACACTAATGTAAAGAACACAACAGACCTTAAAAACTTTTCTGGTGGATTGTTGTTCCACCAGAGATGGTATTTCAGAAAATCTGTGATTCAAGAAGTTGATCACAGCTGCGTCCTAGTACAAACTAGATAATTTTTCTCTCAAGATTTTTCTAAACAGCTCTAGAAAAATTCTCATCTAATTACTAGCTGCTGCTTGGTTTATATATCACCAAGTTTACAAGTGAAGACAAAGATAAAAAGTACAATAAAATAAGTTCTCCACTTGTTTCTTCTCCATTTTACTCCAGTGCATTGTTGACTATTGCCTCTTTATGCTAGAGTAGAACGGCTGCTTTTTCTGATGTTCCTGAAATAGGCTACCACATCTCAGTTGTCTCTGTCAACCCATGTGCCTCTGTTTGTAGGTACAACTACCACTTGTCAACTGCTATTTAAACAGAACATCCGTTGAAGCCTTCATCCGTTGATGGCTTTATCCGTTGATGTGTTAGCAGTTGAAGCTCTATCCGTTGATGCACTCATCCGTTGAAGGATGTTATCCGTTGAAGCTTTAGAGACATCCGTTGAAGCTTTGTTTCTCATCCGTTGAAGGTCTTTAAGTTATCCGTTGACACCATTTCATTTATACAAAATTACAAGGCATGAAATATTTACAATTGGCCTTCCTATCTGCATATCCTCTAGTAGTCAACATGACTTATAATTTCCCTCAACATTGAAGAATTATATCTGAAATTCAGAGACTGAAATGTGCTACAACACTAGACTTATTTCTAAGTAAAGCTACACCATCAACGGATAGCCAAAATGGTCTTATCCGTTGAGGCTACAAACACTAGATTTCTACTTAAGTGTTTTGTTAAACATATCATCAAACTAATGCACATATATTCCTAACAATCTCCCCCTATTTATGTCTATAAGAATTGTAGACATAAATTCAAGGTTAACTTGATGATAACAAAACACTTAACAAATATATGAACTGAAACTAAGTAGAAATTTAAAAGTGCTGCAAAAGTGTATGTACTAGAAGGTAATTGAAGATTTACAGTATTTCCAAGGGTGCTCCTCTAGCCTGAGCAAATCATCTTTTTCTTCTTTGTTCCCTGGTTTTCTTTCCTAGCCCTTTGTCATTTTCCTCAATTTGGAGTTGGAGTTGTCTGAAGAATTCAGCTTCATCTTCATCACTGATATCCAACTTAGATTGCATTTCTTTGAGAGTTTCATTGCTGGCAATCTTGAGTTGGTCTTCAAGTCTGAAAAATCTTCTGACTCCTTTATCATCTCTGAATTCCATCAACCAATGAGGTGATTTGTGAATTGAAGTTCCCCTTTCTTGAATGAGTAAGGTTCTGGGCAAAGCATTGGGCTCCCTCCAAGTTTTCCTTATGTTGGCAATCTTGTTGAGAATTTTAGTCTTGGCAGTCCTGGTAAAGCCAGAATCCTTTTGTATGGCTGAAAAGACTCTGATCAAGGTAGAGTAGCCTTCATTCAGAATCCTGTAGAGAGGCCATGTTCTTTCCCCAGCTCCTTTGTATCTGAACACCAATCTCTCTGGTAGCTGTCTGTAGGCAGCAATTCCCCTTACATCCTCCAGCTCATCCAGATAGAGTTCAATGTATGAAATTTCTTTTATGTCACAGATGTGAACATAATCATCTTTAGAAATGGGTGGCTTAGGGTTAGGTTTATGTTTTTGAGTGAATTTCTTAGAGTTTAGGGGAGGTGTAGATTTGGATTTTCTTTTCTGTTTCTTTAGTAGTGGAAGAGTGATTAAAAAGGTAGGCAAATTGATGGTGTCCCAATCAATAGGTTCCTCTTTTGGGATGATTGGTTCACCATGGATGTTTATAGTGGGATCAGCAATAAAGGGTTCAGGTATGGAAGGTAGAGATTTAGTTTCTTCAGTGTTGCCTTCACTCCTTCTATGTGCCTTGGCCTTTCTTCTGTTTCCCTTCTGCCATTCCTCTTTTTCCTCCATACTTTTACCAAATATACTCCCTAAAACCTCATCTAAGTTTGCAATCTTGTCTTCACCCCTGACTTCAATTCCTTTCTCATTTTCAACTAGACTTGACTTTAGCTTTTGTTCAAGCTTTACTTGTGCTCTTTTGTCAGCCTTGAGTTTTTCAGCTTCTTTCTTTAACCTTTTGGTTTCTTCCCTCTTGGCTATTGAGAATTTGGGATGTCCTTGCATCACACATATGCTCTTTCCCTCTCTAAAGATAATAGCCATGTTTCTCCTTACTGCCTCATCCATGGTCTCCTTGTGTTTTATGATGCTAGTACCCAAAACTTTGTCTTCATCAGGCTTTGGAAGAGGAAAGTCCACTTCTTTCATCTGAGCAAAGTCTAGAGGGTTCTTTGTGGAGTCCTTGCTGGATCTAGTATTGGGCTTGAGAACCATAGGTTTTTAGATTCTTGAAAGAAGTCTCTCCAACCTTATTTCTCCTTTCTGGCTTGTGCTCTATATTGATTGGTTCAACCTTTGTGCTATGTTTCACAGATATTGATTTATCTTGTATAGAGCCAAACAACTGTCGCATCCTTTCATCAATTCTCCTCCTTTGCTCTTTCACTTGAATTTCAGCTGCTACTAGCTGGATTAAATCAATTCCATCAGGCTTTCCTTTGATTTGAATGATTAGAGAAGTAGTGATGGCAGGAACTAGCACTTTAGATATTTGGATTTTTGTAGATGGCTCTCCTTCCCCTTCCCTTTTACTCTCCCCCTTTTTGTTATCATCAAGGAGAGGGGTCAAGCCCTGTGCTTTTGCCAGCTGCATAAGTAGATTTGTTTGAGATTGTTGGTTGTGAAGAATGATGGCCACAGAATCTTCAATAACTTGAACTCTGTCTTCCAATTTGGCCAGCCTCTTTTCAGTATGTGATTCCTTTTTCAATCTCAACAAAATGTCCTTCATTGTACCATAGAGCATGACTGAATCCAATTTTTCAGAATTGTAGGATTTCAAGTCAGCAATATCCTTTCTGAGTTCATCCACACTCAGATTCTGTCTTACTTGCTGCAACTTCATGAGATGCAGTGAGTCCAAGTGAGCTGTAAGGATAGCCTTTGTACCAGCATGAGAAGTTTTCTGAATGGCCTGTTGGATAGTAATGATTTGTTTGACTAAGGAGACATTGAATTGCCCTGTTGTATACTCCTTTGTTAAGGCCCATTCAGGTAGATTTGGAATAGAACTAGGGCCTTCATCTCCCCCTAAGTTCATGCTTCCATCAGAAGAAACAAAGTCATCATCATCAGAATTTACTCCAAATTCTTCAGATGACTCACCAGCTTTTGAAGGCATCTTGTTAATAGCAGCTTTGTCCCTTTGAAGAGATGCTGTTGTATGTACTAGATGTAGTGTCTTTTCTGCCTCCACATTGCCCTGTGCAGCCAACAATTGATAGGCTGAAACAGGATGAGTAAAAGTGTCAGCATCCAAGGAAATGTTATCAATTACAGCTTTGTAATGTTGCTGAAATTGTCTTTCCTTTTCAGCATCATTCACAATCATTGACTCACTAGCAATGGCTGGATCCATCCTTATATCTGCTGTACCTGCCTTTCTCTCATTTTCTCTATGTTCTTGCATCAGGGGCTCCCCCTGGCTCACACAACTCACTCCCTCACCTTCACCTACTAAGGTGGTACTCCTCTCACTTACTTTTGCCATGCTGGAAGAAATAGCATGCATATTTGAGCTCTCAATCTTTCCTTTTGCCTGGGAGCAACCCAGCCTCTCACTCAAAGTGTCACTCCCTTCCCTCAGTCCTAGAAGTGATTGTACAGTAATCAAGTCTTCTACACTTGGAATTGTTTCAGTTGTATGTGTAGAGACTATCAACGGATGCAGAATAGCCGTTGAAGGTGAAACTGATGGTATCAACGGATAACTGCTGTTAAGCTTATCCGTTGAAGAACAACCACTTGTCAACGGATGAGTGATATCCGTTGAAGAAGGAAAAGAAGTAGAAATTGAAAGTGATATAACTGTTGAATCTGTGTAGATTGATATGAGTTTTGGTGACACAGATCCTTCAATTACATCTGAAAGAATTTGCGGGTGATCCAACAAATCATCTAAAAGATGATGATCACCTGTATTTGAGTGGGGCTCCTCCCTGAGTTGTAAAGAGGGAGAATCAGGAATTGATGGGAATAACATATCCACATCTAGAGATGGTGAAGAAGTGTGTGGTGATTGAAGTGTGTTAATTGTGAGAGAATGGGGCTGTGACTCCACATTTGTTGGAGCCACATCAAACTGAGTTTGAGAAGGCATAGATACAGATGGATGTATCTGTGCAGTGTGTGCACCCTGTGTAGAAGATTGGGTTCTTGCTCTCTTTCTTCTAATAAAGGCTTTTGTTGGTGAGTGTTTGGCTTTAGTGTCCCTCCCTCGTTTGTTTTGTGTTCCTGGTTGGGAACTATTTTCAATAGTTACATCCTTTTGGGAGGATGTAGCTAGGGATATGCTAGTAACCCTTTCAACCACCACAGCTTTTTGAGAAACTGTGCCTTGGCTAGCTTGGGAAGCACTTATCTCTCCTTCCTTATCCTGGGGGTTTCTTTGATGTTCACCCCTCCCCTCACCACTCACACCCTGTTCACTCCCCTCAGGGTTAATGGTAGATGTTACAACTGTTGTCTTTTGAGAAACAACAGAGGTAGTTTTCTTTCTCTTTGATTTTGAAAGGTTAGTTTTGGTGACCTTGGTAGGAATCTGTTGGGGCATTGTCACAGATTCCATGGCCACACTAGAAGATAAAGAAATAGAGGGGTTGGAAGAAGTAGGAGTTGTAGAAGCAATTACCTCACTTACCTGAGGTGCATTCATGATTGGTAAATATACCAATGGCACACTGCTGTTGAGATCCATTCTCAATAAATCTGCAAGAACTCTTTTCTCTTGTGCCCAGCACTTGAGTTTATTATTCTCATTGGTTATGACCAAACCTTCAGCAACATGGTTAGCCAATAACATAAAGAATCTAGCATAATAGATGTTATTAGATCTATTAGCTTTGTTACCTAATCTAGTACCCAATTCTAGCTTAACATAGTTGCTAAAATTAAAATACCTATCAGAAACAAGCATATAGAGCATATTAACAAGAGATGAAGATATGGCATCAAAATTGCTAATTTTCCCAGAGAAAACCTTGATAAAGGCATCCCCAAGAAAACTCCATTCTTTCCTAAGGCATTTTCTTTTAATACTCCCTAAACTAGCAGAGTTAAGAGAATAACCTATGGAATCTAACATGCTGGATACATCATTATCAGTGTGTGGTGTCATGGCATTGTTCTCAAGTAATTTAAAACATGCTAGTAAATCATCACAGTTAACACAGTGATTTTTACCTTTGAGAGTGAAGGAGATAGTCATATCTATTGAGTTGAACTCAGCAGTTGTCCAAATCTCCTCAACTACTTCACAGTAAATTGTTGGGGCTTCCAACATTGCATAGCTAAGTTTACAGTTTTTGATGAAGTCCATCATTTTGTGATAATCGGAGTGGGCTTCATTCTTTTCTACCAAAGCTATGAAATTGTTCTTCTCATAGATGAATCCAGATTGAGACATAATCTTTACTACTGGTGCCATTGTTGGGAGTAGAAATTGCAGAGAATAACTTGAAGGTTTTGCAGAGAGAAAATGGTAAAAGCTTTGAAATTTCAAGAAAGCGTAAAGTAAAAATGAAAAATCACAAGGGCTTATATACTTTCTCAAATTAAAAAGCATAAATAAAGGATTAAACAATAAATAAATGTAAGTGAATTTCAGCCGTTTAAGAATAAACTGTAAGTATTCTAAAAACTACCTTTAAAACAAATACATACAGCTGTATGTATGAGTATCAACGGTTAATACAATAGAATCAACGGCTGTGAAACACCTGAATCAACTGATGTGATGTTTCAACGGATAAGGTAAACTGTCATCCGTTGAAGAGCACTTCAGTTTTATCCGTTGACGGATAAAAATTCCAGAAATGTATATGTCTTTCAACGGATAATGAACATCCGTTGACAGAACAATTTTGACTTTCAACGGATAGGGAATATCCGTTGATGGAATAATCTGTGTTAAAAATCAAATTTGTTCTAGCAGCTAATACATTTCAGGCTTCAATACAAATTGCAATAAGGACATGAATTTTAAGAGTAATTAAGCATACCTAGCTCACTTACCAATCTTGTGAATGTTGATTCATCAAGTGGCTTGGTAAATATGTCTGCAATTTAGTGTTCACTTGGAACAAAATGAAGTTCCACTGTACCTTTCATCACATGTTCCCTAATGAAGTGGTACTTGATCTCAATGTGCTTGGTTCTTGAGTGCTGCACTGGATTTTCAGTAATGGCAATGGCACTTGTGTTGTCACAAAATATTGGAATTTTGTCAACAGTCATACCATAGTCAAATAACTGGTTCCTCATCCATAGTATTTGTGCACAGCAACTACCAGCTGCAATGTACTCAGCTTCAGCTGTTGATGTGGAAACAGAATTCTGCTTCTTGCTAAACCATGAT
Organism: Apium graveolens; assembly: GCF_009905375.1. NCBI lineage: Eukaryota > Viridiplantae > Streptophyta > Magnoliopsida > Apiales > Apiaceae > Apium > Apium graveolens. The sequence goes on along the minus strand of NC_133651.1, from coordinate 65,400,914 downwards.
ACAAGCTTGTTCCCTAGAAATTGACAGGTGCCTGTTGTGCTTTTCCTGTCTATTTTGCAACCTGCATAATCTGCATCTGAGTAGCCAATTAGATCAAAACCAGAATCTCTAGGGTACCAAATTCCTAGATTTGGAGTTCCCTTGAGATATCTGAAAATTCTTTTAATAGCCACTAAGTGAGATTCTTTAGGGTCAGCTTGAAATCTAGCACAGAGACATGTAGAAAACATTATATCAGGTCTACTAGCAGTTAAATATAAAAGTAAGCCAACCATGCCTCTATAACTTGTAATATCCACAGACTTTTCAGCCTTGTTTAATTCAAGCTTAGTGACAGTGGCCATGGGAGTTTTTGCAGGTGAACAATCCATTAAGTCAAACTTCTTTAAAAGATCATAAATATATTTAGTTTGACTAATGAAAATTCCACCACTAACTTGTTTAACTTGTAACCCAAGAAAGTAAGTTAGCTCTCCCATCATGCTCATTTCATATTTACTTTGCATTAATTTAGCAAACTTTTTACAAAGCTTATCATCTGTAGATCCAAATATAATATCATCTACATAAATTTAACAACAATGAGTGTTTAACAATGAAAGGGTTTCAATCTTTGTAAGGATCAATAAAGTAGTTTAAAAGCTTGAATGCTGGGTAATGAAAGAATTGGATAACAAAAGAATCTATATTTCAGGGTTTCAAAGATTTGGGCTCTCAAAGCATAGGATACAATGGTTGAATGTACAAGTAATTCAGTTCAGTGTTTGGAATTTTGTTTGCATGTATTTATGGAATAATATCGTATATTTGAGGTTCGAGTTTGGGTTTACAATAATCAATGGCTTAGAAAGAATATGGTTCATGGCTCAAGAACAATAACTGAAATCAGGGTTTAGGTTTCCGTGCTTCAAAGCACTTGCAATGTCAACAAGACTATCAAGAATTTCAATATCTCGAGAAAGTTCAGAACACTTGCCTGGTATTAGCTCACTACTCTGTACTCGCTTCCAATCACAATCGTCTTATTCCTCAACTATCTGTTTCCCTTTCCTACGCCTTGCCTCTTCTGCTCACATATCATAAGCATCTATCAATCATCAACTCACAAGATTCTATTCAACGCACACTTCTATCTACCCTTCGTTTTACCCAAATCCGATTAACGGATTGAAATCTACGCAATAACGAAGTAAACACCGCATATATAGACCGATAGTCAAACAACATGTCACGTATAACACTTAATACATCACGTAATCAATGACATATCATTTATAAAGAAGTCTTAGGTCATAAATGTGCTTTCGGGTATTTAAAATAATTTTTAAAACATTTTTCGGAATTAAAATGGGTCGTTGGATCAATTTCGGTTTAATAAACAGGGTTCGGTTGGCCAATTCTGGCTCCGAAACAATTTTAGAATAATTATCGAGCCTTGAAAATAATTTAGAATAATATTTTAAAGCTCGAAACTATTTTTCAGAATTTTTAAATCATTTTTAATAATTAAATCTAATTAAATAATTAATTAAAAAATCAATTAATAATTAATTAAATCAATTAATCAATTAATTTTCGAATTAATTGACTAATTAGTCAATTAAAAATTAACTGAAATTAATTAAATAATTAATTCAGATTTATTTGTGAATTAAAAATAATTTTCGGAATTAAAATAATAATTTTTAGAATTTTCAGAAATTAAAAACGAATTTTTATATTAAAAATAAATGAGAAATATGATTTTTAAACATTTTTAAAACAGGAATCCTATTTTTACAAAGTCTGGAAACTACAGGGACCAAACTGCATCGTCCCCAAAACTTCAGGGACCAAACTGCAATTTTTACAGTCCAGTCGCCGGAAAACACAGGGGTGGCCGGAGAACACGATTCCGGCCTCCTCACCTTGCCACAAGCTCCAGATCACATCTACACAACACCAGGAACACAACCATGCAATCAAAACAACCTAACAATCCCTGAGTTGGCCGGAATTTGGCCGTGAAATTTTCCAGTTTCCGACGAACATCGGAAAACTTCAAAACACAACTCCCTTCTCTACAGACCTCGTTGGTTCATGAAACTTATACGACTGGATTGCTAATTTCACAGAGAACACAACCCACTATATCACAACATCAATTTATCACAGAATAAGAAACCCCCAAATTTCAATTAAGAACATTCATACGGGTTATAAACCCTAATTTTAAAATTCGAAAATCAAACTCAAATTTGAACATGTTATTGAACTCCAAATCAGACGTATGACATATGAAAATCATCAGGAAAACAAGCTCTACAACATGCAATCATCAAATCATACAAACAATCATCCGAACAAAAATTCATATTTTTAATAAAATAAATTCGAAAATAATTAAATTTTTAGAAATTCAACCTTTGATTCTGCAGTGAAACAAAGCTTAGAATCTGATAGTACTCCTTGAAACCTTCAAATCGGTTACTCCAACTTTTCAAACGGATTTCACTAACGCCTTGAATTTGTGGTTTGATTCTCAGAAAGGTTTATGAATATATGATTTTTCTCTATAAAATTATATATTTATCTGTCTGCAAATGATTTTGATACGAAATAAAATACGGTAAAAGGCTATTTATAATTACGGAAAATTAGTATCCCGTTGGATCATTCCGGATATAAAATGGTACATTTATTTATAAAAACTGATCCAAACGGTATCGGTTTTCGGGATAATTATCCAAATCAGTACAACTTGTACTGCGGTCTTGGTCTCAGCACCCAGTTACACGTACTACGAAGTGATAATTGGGATAGTTTAATAAAAAGCTCCCGTTTATCGAAAATACGGGTTTTATTAATTTACCGAAACGAATATTGTATCGAAAATGTTGTGCCGGGACCCGCGCAGGACAAACCGTACGCCGGATCGAAAAAGTCGAAACATGGAAAATGCTCGAAATATTACAATTAGGTTAGGAAGGAGTTCTCGGAAGAGTTTCAGGTTCCAAAAACGTAAAAACGATTGACGTCGGTTGGTTCCCGTTTTTATAAAATAGATTTTAATTACCCGGAAAAAGATTTTAAAAATTTCATATGATTCTTATAAATCTATAAATCAACATAAAAATAATTAGGAAGATATAACAATTATCTATATTTTATTTTGGACATATAAAAATTAAAATACTCAATTAATATTATTTTTGAATATTCAAGTACATATATCCCTTAACAATTAACTCACAGAATAGATACTGAACACACATATTAATTATTTAATAGTAAAAATAATTACACGTTATATCCCGGATATTACAATGGCAGTTGGAGCCGTCTGGTGTTGATAGCCTGATCAACTTTCTTCACATATCCGTTACGTATCTGATTTGGATTTGCGATTCCCGTAAGGGAATAAGTGACTGATACAATTGAATAACAAATCTGAATAACGTGCTAAAATTGGACTCTGGTACTTACACATCAGAAAACTACGTTTTTTTAAGGGCATGCTAGTCAGTGATATCCAGTTTCTTTTATTTATTGTTGTTCGAAATGATTTACACATTACATGTTTCATGTTGATTTATAATTTTGTTCCTATAACTGTTTACTTTATTATTTTTATTTTGATATTCATATAATGGTATTGTGGTGCGATTATATGCTCACCCTTGCAACCTGTTATATATATATATATATCCAGATGCCTAGAAGACCTCTCAGACCTTGGTAGAACCGAGTCTCAGCCCCTTTGGGACCTGGCTCCTCTGAGGTAGTTTGTATTAGACCATGTGCGGTTTGATGAGTTGCTGAATAAGTTTAGGGTATCAGACTTTTTAAATAAAAAGGATTTGTAATAATGAGTAACTTGAATCATACTTGAACATGGATCAGATCTTGGTTTAGGGTCGTATTAGTATAAATATAATATTATTGTAATTTATATGTCTAAATTGTTGTGTTTAGTGACGTCAACTCCTGACCCCGAGGTTGAGGCCTTCACAGTTGGTATCAGAGTTATAAGTTCAAGTCCCTGATTTAGGTTAGGGATTGAGTCAAAAAGGTATAGAAACTGTGTCCTAAGGTGTGAGTCAGCAACTCATGCAGAGTAGAAAACTGTTGTGTATATGTTGTATACTTGATGATTTCATGAACAAAACACCTTGGTAGATTTTACTTAGTGAAATTATGTAGCACTCGACGGATAAGGTTTACAATCCCGACAGATGACTCAATATAGTCCCGACGGATGATGACTTACTATCCATCGAGTAAGTAGCTTATGTAACAATAAGTCTGTAGCACATTTCTGCATACACATTGTTTAGAATCTGTAGTAGTATTTGAATCATGATTGACTTTAATTAGATATGCAGAATAGGTTGATTAATTGTACATAGATAATGTCTTGTAATTCTGCATAAGTGAAATAAAGACAAGTGCCTGATTGCTACCCGATGGATAAACAACAATGAATTCGACGGATGATCAACAACCCGACGGATGATCAATAACTCGACGGATGGTCATGAACCCGACGGATAAAGAATTCAAATATCTGTTGACAATGACAAAACAGTCACATGCGTCGAGTCGATGCAAATAGAATGTGGTAGCCTATTCAACTGGGTTTTCAAGAACAAAGAAGCATTGCCATTTCCATGCTATTATGAAGATATTCAAAGATGCTGGAATAGAGTAATGAAGTAGCATTGTAATAGACTACTTAGTTTTTATTTTATTATCCTGTCTCATTACTTTGTAATCTTGGTGATATATAAACCAAGAAGTAGCAACTAAGGAATTACCTAAGAAAAAGCAGGGAAACAGTTGTAAGTAGAATTCTTAACATTTCTCTGTATTCTTAGTTGTTCAATTTTTGTAAGCAGCTGTGAGATTTTTGCACACAGAGTTCTCTCAATATATATTATATATCTCTGGTGGAATCATTCAAATCCACCAAAAAGTTTTTAAAAACTCTTGTTTTTAATTACTTGTGTTTTGATTCATTTAAGTAACTATTCCGCATCATGATAATCAATTCACACTTATATATATTTGAGTTATAACATTTTTATTTCAAGAAAAAGTTTCAAGAATTCCATTCAACCCCCCTTCTGTAATTCTTGTCATATTGTTAAGGGACTAACAATTGGTATCAGAGCAAGCTCTTAACAAACAAAGAGTTTAAAGATCAAAACAATACTGCAAGATGAACATGAAGGATGTTGGAGTTAAGATTCCTTTTCTGGATAAAGATAATTACCATCATTGGAAGGTAAAGATGCATCTTCATTTGCTTTCTCAAGATGAGGCCTATGTTGACTGCATAGAAAGAGGCCCTCATGTTCCAATGAGAGCTGCAACTGGAAATGAGCCATCTGTCCCCAAGCCAAGGCATGAATGGTCTGATCCTGACATTGAACAAGTCAGGAAGGATAAAAAGGCCATGAATATCATGTTTAATGGAGTTTATGGTGATATGTTTGACAACATTATCAACTGCAAAACTGTCAAAGATGTTTGGGATACAATACAGATCATCTGTGATGGCACTGAGCAAGTTAGAGAAAATAAGATGCAACTACTGATTCAGAAATATGAGCATTTTCATAATGAAGAAAGTGAGTCTCTCGCTGACATTTTTAGTAGGTTTCAAAAACTGCTAAATGCTCTAAAGCTGCATGGAAGGGTCTATCAGACAAAAGACTCCAATCTGAAATTCCTTAGATCTCTTTCAAAGGAATGGAAACCAACGACAGTCTCATTAAGAAACTCACAAGATTATAAGGAGTTTACTTTGGATTTGGAGAGACTATATGGCATCGTGAAAATATAAGAGCTTGAAATAGAGCAAGATGAGAGGATGGAGAGAGGAAAGAAGAAAGGAGGATCCATTGCACTAGTTGTTGAGTTGGAAAAAGAGAAGGAAGTGAAGATGGAAGCTGTTGAGTCAACTTCAAGGGTCTGTGAAAGCAAGGGCAAGGGGCTTGTAGTAGAAAATGAAGATTCTTTGAGCCAAGATGACTTGGAAGACATTGATGAATACCTAGCATTTCTTACCAGGAGATTTTCCAAGCTCAAGTTCAAGAAGAACTTTGGAGCAGCCAAGCCAAATAGAAACATGGTGGATAAATCAAAATTCAAATGTTTCAAATATGGCTTGGTAGAGCATTTTGCCAGTGAATGTAGAAAGCCAGATTCTAGCAAGAAAAAGTTTGAGCCTGTGGATTATAAGAAAAAATACTTTGAATTGCTCAAACAAAAGGAAAGGGCTTTTATTACACAAGAAAATGACTGGGGAGCAGATGGTCTGGATGAAGATGAAGATGTCAGCTATGTCAATCTAGCCCTAATGGTGAAGTCTGATGAAACAGAAACAAGTTCTTCAAGTAATCAGGTAATTACTACAAACCTTGCAAATTTATCTAAAGCTGAGTGTAATGATGCTATAAATGACATGTCTACAGAGTTATATCATTTGCGTGTGTCACTTAAGTCTCTTACTAAAAAAAATACTAAAATCAAAGAAAACAATTTATTTTTGAGTGAGAGAAATAATGTGCTTGAGTCCCAGTTCATTGATTTTGAAAAGTTAAGAATTGAGTGTAAGATTGCCAAGGAGGAATTAACTGAGTCCTTGAAGAAAGAAGAAATTTTGAAGAAGCAGCTCGAGCGTGAACAGGAGGTGATTAAGGCATGGAAAACATCTAGGGATGTCCATGCTCAAATCACCAAAGTTCAAGGAATCGAGTCTTTCTGTGATGCAGCCTGGAAAAAGAACAAAGAGAAACTAGAACCAAATTTGGTGGATGGAGTGCTAACATATGTAGACTCGACGGATGATGAGGATCATCCTTCAGATAACAAAAAGTGTTATCCGTCGACTGATGAAAATCCTTATCCGTCGGCTGTGAGCAAGCCTATCAGTAAAGCCAAACTTGTTAAGCTGAATGAGAAGTATGGATCTGTTTCCAAGAACTTTGTTTTAGGAGATCGAGTCAAGTTAAGAAAGGGAAAAAGGCTAATGTTGGTCACATGACTGTCAAACAGTTAAGTGACAGACTTGAAAAGATTGAGGTAAAAACAGAGGCTAAAAAGAAAAACAATAGAAATGGTAAAGTAGGAATTAACAAACACAATAACTACACACCTGATAAATATGCTCCTAGAAAAATCTGTGTCAAGAGTGGTAGTGTAAATCATCTATCTGTTAATTACAAATTTGCCATGCCTACTTCCATGTCTGTGCCACCTCACTTTCCCAACATGAATGCCATACCTCCCATGCCTATGAATGCTATGTCTACACTGAATATGAATGCACAGTTTGCTAATATGCCATTTGCACCTAATCCTTATTATACTGCATTTAGTATGCCACAAATGCCATTTAGCATGCCTTACTGGAATAACATGTTTACTAATAGCATGCCATTCCCTGTTGATTATAATATGCATGATAATTCTGTTGCAATGAATGGTTTCAAAGGCCCAACTCAAATGACTAAGGATGAATCTAATATCCCCAAGTCAAATGAGATAAAGCCTAAGAAACAGAAAAAGAAAGCTAACAAGGCAGGACCCAAGGAAACTTGGGTACCAAAATTAACTTGATTTGATTTTGTTGTGTACAGGGAAACAGAAAGAATCTTTAGTACTTGGATAGTGGTTGCTCAAGACACATGACTGGTGATTCTACCCTGCTCACAGAGTGTAAGGAGAAAGCTGGCCCAAGTATTACTTTTGGAGATGACAGCAAGGGTTATACTGTGGGATATGGCTTGATTTCAAAGGACAATGTTATCATTGAAGAGGTTGCCTTAGTAGATGGTCTCAAACACAATCTGTTGAGTATCAGCCAGCTTTGTGATAAAGGCAACTCAGTAACCTTCAACTCAGAAGCCTGTGTTGTGACTAATAAAAGAAGCAACCAAGTGGCTCTCACTGGTGTGAGAAAAGGAAATGTGTACCTAGCTGATTTTAACTCATCTAATGCAGAATATGTTACTTGTCTTCTCAGTAAAGCAAGTCAGGATGAAAGTTGGCTATGGCACAAGAAGCTATCCCACTTAAACTTCAAGACCATGAATGAGCTAGTAAAGAAAGAACTGGTTAGAGGCATTCCTCTAGTGGAGTTTTCTAAGGATGGATTGTGTGATGCCTGCCAAAAAGGGAAGCAGATTAAAGCATCATTCAGAAAGAAACTTGATTCAACAATTGAAGAACCTTTGCAATTGCTACGCATGGATTTGTTTGGACCAGTCAATGTGTTGTCCATCTCAAGGAAAAGATTTTGCCTAGTAATTGTAGATGATTTCTCAAATTTCTCTTGGACATATTTCTTAAAGTCTAAAGGTGAGGCTAGTGAAATCATCATCAATCACATAAGGCAAGTCAATAATCATCCTGATTTCAAGGTTAGAAGAATCAGGAGTGACAATGGAACTGAGTTCAAGAATTCTGTCATGAGAGCATTTTGTGAGGAAAATGGGATTCTGCATGAGTTTTCAGCAGCAAGAACTCCACAACAGAATGGAGTATTGGAAAGGATGAACATATCACTTATTGAAGCTGCAAGGACAATGCTTGAAGAATCTAAACTGCCAACATATTTCTGGGCTGTAGCTGTAAATACTGCATGCTACACTCAGAATATCTCACTGGTTAATCAAGCAAGATGCATGACTCCCTATCAATTGTTCAAGAATAAGAAGCCAACTCTAAATTTTCTTCATGTCTTTGGCTACAAATGCTATATTCTGAGAAATCAAACTGATCAAAATGGGAAGTTTGATGCTAAAGCAGATGAAGGAATTTTTGTTGGATATGCTATTGGTAAAGCATATAGAGTCTAC